>NC_073692.1:57086120-57434332 GCF_029784155.1 Uranotaenia lowii
TTCTCGCGAAGCTCATCAAATGATTCAAAAACGTGGAATAATTTTATTTTCTCACCAACACGAACACCACATCCTCGGTCAATTGCAGTTGCCCAACTTTAACTTAAGGGTTTTTCTCGACTTGCCGACCGGACTCTATTTTTCCCTCTTTATTTTTGTCGTACAACACGAGATAATTAGGATAATGAGCATGTATTTATCGTGCTTGTATATCTTCAGGCGCAGTTCACTTTACGCCTGCTTGCATTTAATTTGAACAAAAGCATTTGAGCTCGTTATCCTCGAAAAGTAGCTACCAGCACTTGTGTTTTTTTCCTTGCTCTCTCGCTCGCTACACTCCCGCTTTTCAGACTGTGAAGCCCGGAACAATATGGTCGCAAGGATAGAAAATTAACTGGTACCAAGTACCGACTCTCGTCCCGAGATGAAGCGGAAAAAAGGTTTCTGTGGTTGCTGCACATTCGTTACGAAACAACACCACGTGGAGCGTCTCCTCGTTTGAGATAGATTCATACATTTTTTGGTGGGATATCACGGCGGGATCATTTCGCTAGAACCGCTATCACACTGAATCAAACGCCCTTTTTAAAAATGAAGACCTGAGTTTTGTTTGTTTGTTTTATTGGTGTGATACAACAGGTCAAAAATTTGGTCAAGTTTTCTATAAGTTCAAATAATTTTACTCAGGACGATCTTAAAAACACAAGTTATTTTAAATTATGGCTAAAAAAAGCATGGTGATGAAATAAAAACACTTTTTTAATACAAAAATACAAAAAAATCTGATTATCACAATTTAAGAGTTATTTGATGATAAAAAAACTCATTTTCAAAGGACTTTTTTTTGTTAGTGATGAACAGTCTTGAGCTGTTTTGTTCTAACAGATAATGATCTTGATATGTTTCTTGAAATTTCATCTTCAGTTTTGATTTTTTCATTAATATAAACGTGAGAATCCGTTTTTACTTAAATAAGTAACAAGGGCCAAAATGGGCACCACAAGGTGCCCTACCCATACTCGAACTGCAAAATTACCTTTGTGAGTATTTCATGTTTTTTCTTGAGATGCATGTTTTGAGTGATTGTAAAGTGATATCTAATATAAGTGATATCTCATATCTCATCTCTAATGTCACTTTAGCTAATTTTGCTGTTTTTGCAATTTTTGTCATTTTTGTCATTTTTGTCATTTTCGTCATTTTTGTCATTTTTGTCATTTTTGTCATTTTTGTCATTTTTGTCATTTTTTGTCATTTTTGTCATTTTTGTCATTTTTGTCATTTTTGTCATTTTTGTCATTTTTGTCATTTTTGTCATTTTTGTCATTTTTGTCATTTTTGTCATTTTTGTCATTTTTGTCATTTTTGTCATTTTTGTCATTTTTGTCATTTTTGTCATTTTTGTCATTTTTGTCATTTTTGTCATTTTTGTCATTTTTGTCATTTTTGTCATTTTTGTCATTTTTGTCATTTTTGTCATTTTTGTCATTTTTGTCATTTTTGTCATTTTTGTCATTTTTGTCATTTTTGTCATTTTTGTCATTTTTGTCATTTTTGTCATTTTTGTCATTTTTGTCATTTTTGTCATTTTTGTCATTTTTGTCATTTTTGTCATTTTTGTCATTTTTGTCATTTTTGTCATTTTTGTCTTTTTTGTCATTTTTGTCATTTTTGTCATTTTTGTCATTTTTGTCATTTTTGTCATTTTTGTCATTTTTGTCATTTTTGTCATTTTTGTCATTTTTGTCATTTTTGTCATTTTTGTCATTTTTGTCATTTTTGTCATTTTTGTCATTTTGTCATTTTTGTCATTTTTGTCATTTTTGTCATTTTTGTCATTTTTGTCATTTTTGTCATTTTTGTCATTTTTGTCATTTTTGTCATTTTTGTCATTTTTGTCATTTTTGTCCATTTTTGTCATTTTTGTCATTTTTGTCATTTTTGTCATTTTTGTCATTTTTGTCATTTTTGTCATTTTTGTCATTTTTGTCATTTTTGTCATTTTTGTCATTTTTGTCATTTTTGTCATTTTTGTCATTTTTGTCATTTTTGTCATTTTTGTCATTTTTGTCATTTTTGTCATTTTTGTCATTTTTGTCATTTTTGTCATTTTTGTCATTTTTGTCATTTTTGTCATTTTTGTCATTTTTGTCATTTTTGTCATTTTTGTCATTTTTGTCATTTTTGTCATTTTGTCATTTTGTCATTTTTGTCATTTTTGTCATTTTTGTCATTTTTGTCATTTTTGTCATTTTTGTCATTTTTGTCATTTTTGTCATTTTTGTCATTTTTGTCATTTTTGTCATTTTTGTCATTTTTGTCATTTTTGTCATTTTTGTCATTTTTGTCATTTTTGTCATTTTTGTCATTTTTGTCATTTTTGTCATTTTTGTCATTTTTGTCATTTTTGTCATTTTTGTCATTTTTGTCATTTTTGTCATTTTTGTCATTTTTGTCATTTTGTCATTTTTGTCATTTTTGTCATTTTGTCATTTTTGTCATTTTTGTCATTTTTGTCATTTTTGTCATTTTTGTCATTTTTGTCATTTTTGTCATTTTTGTCATTTTTGTCATTTTTGTCATTTTTGTCATTTTTGTCATTTTTGTCATTTTTGTCATTTTTGTCATTTTTGTCATTTTTGTCATTTTTGTCATTTTTGTCATTTTTGTCATTTTTGTCATTTTTGTCATTTTTGTCATTTTTGTCATTTTTGTCATTTTTGTCATTTTTGTCATTTTTGTCATTTTTGTCATTTTTGTCATTTTTGTCATTTTTGTCATTTTTGTCATTTTTGTCATTTTTGTCATTTTTGTCATTTTGTCATTTTTGTCATTTTTGTCATTTTTGTCATTTTTGTCATTTTTGTCATTTTTGTCATTTTTGTCATTTTTGTCATTTTTGTCAATTTTGTCATTTTTGTCATTTTATCATTTTTGTCATTTTTGTCATTTTTGTCATTTTTGTCATTTTTGTCAGTTTTGTCATTTTTGCCATTTTTGTCATTTTTGTCATTTTTGTCATTTTTGTCATTTTTGTCATTTTTGTCATTTTTGTCATTTTTGTCATTTTTGTCATTTTTGTCATTTTTGTTATTTTTGTCATTTTTGTCATTTTTGTCATTTTGTCATTTTTGTCATTTTTGTCATTTTTGTCATTTTTGTCATTTTTGTCATTTTTGTCATTTTTGTCATTTTTGTCATTTTTGTCATTTTTGTCATTTTTGTCATTTTTGTCATTTTTGTCATTTTGTCATTTTGTCATTTTTGTCATTTTGTCATTTTGTCATTTTTGTCATTTTTGTCATTTTTGTCATTTTTGTCATTTTTGTCATTTTTGTCATTTTTGTCATTTTTGTCATTTTTGTCATTTTTGTCATTTTTGTCATTTTTGTCATTTTTGTCATTTTTGTCATTTTTGTCATTTTTGTCATTTTTGTCATTTTTGTCATTTTTGTCATTTTTGTCATTTTTGTCAATTTTGTCATTTTTGTCATTTTTGTCATTTTTGTTATTTTTGTCATTTTTGTCATTTTGTCATTTTTGTCATTTTTGTCATTTTTGTCATTTTTGTCATTTTTGTCATTTTGTCATTTTTGTCATTTTTGTCATTTTTTGTCATTTTTGTCATTTTTGTCATTTTTGTCATTTTTGTCATTTTTGTCATTTTTGTCATTTTTGTCATTTTTGTCATTTTTGTCATTTTTGTCATTTTTGTCATTTTTGTCATTTTTGTCATTTTTGTCATTTTTGTCATTTTCGTCATTTTTGTAATTTTGTCATTTTTGTCAATTTTGTCATTTTTGTCATTTTTGTCATTTTGTCATTTTTGTCATTTTTGTCATTTTTGTCATTTTTGCCATTTTTGTCATTTTTGTCATTTTTGTCATTTTTGTCATTTTTGTCATTTTTGTCATTTTTGTCATTTTTGTCATTTTGTCATTTTTGTCATTTTTGTCATTTTTGTCATTTTTGTCATTTTTGTCATTTTTGTCATTTTTGTCATTTTTGTCATTTTTGTCATTTTTGTCATTTTTGTCATTTTTGTCATTTTTGTCATTTTTGTCATTTTTGTCATTTTTGTCATTTTTGTCATTTTTGTCATTTTTTTTGTCATTTTTGTCATTTTTGTCATTTTTGTCATTTTTGTCATTTTTGTCATTTTTGTCATTTTTGTCATTTTTTGTCATTTTTGTCATTTTTGTCATTTTTGTCATTTTTGTCATTTTTGTCATTTTTGTCATTTTTGTCATTTTTGTCATTTTTGTCATTTTTGTCATTTTTGTCATTTTTGTCATTTTTTGTCATTTTTGTCATTTTTGTCATTTTTGTCATTTTTGTCATTTTTGTCATTTTTGTCATTTTTGTCATTTTTGTCATTTTTGTCATTTTTGTCATTTTTGTCATTTTTGTCATTTTTGTCATTTTTGTCATTTTTGTCATTTTTGTCATTTTTGTCATTTTTGTCATTTTTGTCATTTTTGTCATTTTTGTCATTTTTGTCATTTTTGTCATTTTTGTCATTTTTGTCATTTTTGTCATTTTTGTCATTTTTGTCATTTTTGTCATTTTTGTCATTTTTGTCATTTTTGTCATTTTTGTCATTTTTGTCATTTTTGTCATTTTTGTCATTTTTGTCATTTTTGTGCCTTTTTTTTTATTTTTGTCATTTTTGTCATTTTTGTCATTTTTGTCATTTTTGTCATTTTTGTCATTTTTGTCATTTTTGTCATTTTTGTCATTTTTGTCATTTTTGTCAATTTTGTCATTTTTGTCATTTTTGTCATTTTTGTTATTTTTGTCATTTTTGTCATTATTGTCATTTTTGTCATTTTTGTCATTTTTGTCATTTTTGTCATTTTTGTCATTTTTGTCATTTTTGTCATTTTTGTCATTTTTGTCATTTTTGTCATTTTTGTCATTTTTGTCATTTTTGTCATTTTTGTCATTTTTGTCATTTTTGTCATTTTTGTCATTTTGTCATTTTTGTCATTTTTGTCATTTTTGTCATTTTTGTCATTTTTGTCATTTTTGTCATTTTTGTCAATTTTGTCATTTTTGTCATTTTTGTCATTTTTATCATTTTTATCATTTTTATCATTTTTGTCATTTTTGTCATTTTTGTCATTTTTGCCATTTTTGTCATTTTTGTCATTTTTGTCATTTTTGTCATTTTTGTCATTTTTGTCATTTTTGTCATTTTTGTCATTTTTGTCATATTTATCATTTTTGTCATTTTTGTCATTTTTGTCATTTTTGTCATTTTTGTCATTTTTGTCATTTTTGTCATTTTTGTCATTTTTGTCATTTTTGTCATATTTATCATTTTTTTTTGTCATTTTTGTCATTTTTGTCATTTTTGTCATTTTTGTCATTTTTTGTCATTTTTGTCATTTTTGTCATTTTTGTCATTTTTGTCATTTTTGTCATTTTTGTCATTTTTGTCATTTTTGTCATTTTTGTCATTTTTGTCATTTTTGTCATTTTTGTCATTTTTGTCATATTTATCATTTTTGTCATTTTTGTCATTTTTGTCATTTTTGTCATTTTTTGTCATTTTTGTCATTTTTGTCATTTTTGTCATTTTTGTCATTTTTGTCATTTTTGTCATTTTTGTCATTTTTGTCATTTTTGTCATTTTTGTCATTTTTGTCATTTTTGTCATTTTTGTCATTTTTGTCATTTTTGTCATTTTTGTCATTTTTGTCATTTTTGTCATTTTTGTCATTTTTGTCATTTTTGTCATTTTTGTCATTTTTGTCATTTTTGTCATTTTTGTCATTTTTGTCATTTTTGTCATTTTTGTCATTTTTGTCATTTTTGTCATTTTTGTCATTTTTGTCATTTTTGTCATTTTTGTCATTTTTGTCATTTTTGTCATTTTTGTCATTTTTGTCATTTTTGTCATTTTTGTCATTTTTGTCATTTTTGTCATTTTTGTCATTTTTGTCATTTTTGTCATTTTTGTCATTTTTGTCATTTTTGTCATTTTTGTCATTTTTGTCATTTTTGTCATTTTTGTCATTTTTGTCATTTTTGTCATTTTTGTCATTTTTGTCATTTTTGTCATTTTTGTCATTTTTGTCATTTTTGTCATTTTTGTCATTTTTGTCATTTTTGTCATTTTTGTCATTTTTGTCATTTTTGTCATTTTTGTCATTTTTGTCATTTTTGTCATTTTTGTCATTTTTGTCATTTTTGTCATTTTTGTCATTTTTGTCATTTTTGTCATTTTTGTCATTTTTGTCATTTTTGTCATTTTTGTCATTTTTGTCATTTTTGTCATTTTTGTCATTTTTGTCATTTTTGTCATTTTTGTCATTTTTGTCATTTTTGTCATTTTTGTCATTTTTGTCATTTTTGTCATTTTCTTTTCGTACATCCATTGCCTCCTTAGTATACCTTGTCAACTTCTATTCTATTTAAGAGGGCCCAATTTACCCCCTACGACAATGCCTAGTTTACATCAAGCAGTGAGCGATCTAAATTGTTTAGAATTGTTAGCTTTTTAACATCCAAATACCGAAGCCTCACCCACTGTCAATTTGACCATCCCTAACTTGTACGTTATTTCGAATGACAAGGATGCTGCCTAGCTGACTGACGACGATACGGGAACAATGATGATGTCGATTGCTACCACGCCGATGCGATGATGTGTGGATGCAAATGCACCCGATAAAACGTCCACCGACTCACATTAGAAAACTTGTTTCAATGAGGCTCATTCGCAAATGATTCCTTCCCCGTCAAGCCTCTCTTGAAACTTTGCCACCATCTGATAGTGCGAAAGTATGGTTTGCAAATTCGTTTCCATCTTTCAGAGGTAACTACCTAGCTAGTGTCATGTAGGTGCCGTTATCAGGATTATGTAAGGACGTACCGGAAGCTGACAGTTCGGCTGAATGGTGGACCATCATCCGTCCTCAAACCAAGGGACAGAAGAGAGCCTAGTCCATTCTGTAGGTGGTTGACGTTGTCAATGAGAACGAGGTACGCGGCTTTCTAGATTAATGACATTTTGATAATTAATCCATTTGGCTAATTTAAATTTGTTCCTAAGCGATGGACGGAACCGCATTCTACGCTAGCAACTTTCAATTTGTGAGAAATGCATTAAAAGATTCTGATCGTCGTGAGTGAGCCTATTACTAATAGTATTCTTTTGAAGACAATCATATTGTTTTCTTTTACACTAACAGTTACAAATCATTATAAGAAGGACAGTTCTTAAGCATTTTATGCTACTTTGGTCACCACAACGGTTACAAAAACCAATAGGGAGAAACTTTTGAGTGATTGGATCATATTAACTATGTTTCATGACAAAACCATAGATCCGAAGAATCAGTTTGGTTTCCTAATTAAGATTGATAGCCACCCTTCAATGCTTACTCCGTAGATTTACCTAACAATAGTAGTCGATACCAATGACGCCTAATTTCGTTTCTATGACGAAATCCAATTTCTTCCATAATGCAATGAAACCGATCAGATTGAAATCAGTCCTGGAAAAAGGGTTTGACCATAGAAAACGAACTCGTTTGATAATTTTATTATCGACTCTGAATTTTTCAATTGAATTTCGGCAAAATCGAGTTTCATTGATTTCATATGTAAAGAATTTTGCCTCAATTATTTCCATAGTATTCCGTCTCACGACATAACTTGACGAACATAATTCCTAAAATTCACTCGGTTCATAGCAACCGTTCTCCAATTTCTCGGGCACCCCACGTGCCTCAATATTGTGGTTTTATTGCTGGAGTGTCAGTTTTTGGACAAAAGAACCTTTTACAGTACATGCAGGTTCTTCTTTTGATGAATTTGGTATCCCATTATGCCATTACAAAACCGTACCATTGATATCCACAGACATTTAAATCGAGGGACTTGTCCTTCCCCCTACTTGCTATTTTCATCCATGTTCTCTCAAAACTCCAAGTCTAAAGGCTGCCCAATGGTAAAACTTCCAACGAAATCGCTCTTGAAATCAATGTCCGATGCAGTTTTGCAATGACGTTTGTTGATGAGGCTGCTGCAGTTGATGATATTATTGCTTCACCTCACTCAAGCTGCAGATGCAATATGGCCTATCCGTTCTTATTGTCAGCTGACGAGACGAGGACACTCGGCTTCTGGCTCGTGTCATCTCGTGTCGTCCCATTCGGTGATGTCGTCGTGAATGAACTGGGTAAGTGGAGTCACCAGCCATTGCTTCAGGGCCTCGATGTGAAAAAGCATCAGCTGCAGCCTAAAAGTAAAAACGAGTGAGTGTCACTAATAGATTAGAAAATGATTGAGTGCTTGATGGCCATTGCAGCAGAGATTATTGGTTGACATCAGCCAGAGCTAGCACACGGTCCCGGTTTTTTTCTCGATGAGGTGGGGGTGGTGCAGGCTGAATGAAGTTTACCCCGCCTCTGATTCGTTTGTTCTTTGGACGGGTCCACGTTGCTGTAGAGAGGTTTGAATTTACTAGAACTTGATTATGAGATTTAAAATTAAATTATCAAATATTTAGAACGAATGTTAAAAAAACTCTATGAAAAAGAATTCTTTGTTGAACCTTAAAATTCAATAATAAATTCCGAACAAAAATCTTAATCCAAAAGTTATGGAAATATTTTAAGGATAGATGGTCTTCACAGAGTGATAAACCTCGAAGCTGATTGAAAAAAAATCTATGTTTGAGATTTTACTTCTATAAACCACTTCTCATCAAGCTTGAAACTTGAATGAAATTTTTTTAAGAATTATAAATATTCCATAAAAAGAAAAGCGGTATCCATATCTGAATTACATTTTGGTCATGAATTTATCTTACAATTTAGGATCAAATGATATTGATTTACGAATCATACTCTCTGGGGCCACAGGCGTTCTGCATTAACATTAACAAAAAATGTTTTGCCCAGCGTATCCGTCCAGCCTTCGCCACCTTCTGGATACTGGGTTTGCCGTAGAGTTGCGCGAGTTCGTGGTTCATCCTTCGCCTCCACACTCCGTTCTCCTGTACGCCGCCAAAGATGGTTCTTAGCACTCGTCGCTTAAGTACTCCGAGTGTACTCAGGTCCTCCTCGAGCAATATCCATGTCTCGTGCCCGTAGAGAACAACCGGTCTAATGATCGTCATGTACAGGTTACACTCCGTGCGAGGGCTAAGTCTTCTCGACCGCAGTTGCTTGTAAAGTCCATAGTAGGCACGACTTCCGCTGATATTTCGTCGCCGGATCTCACGGCTAGTGTCGTTTTACGCGGTCCCCAGTCAGCCGAGATAGACAAAGTCTTTGACTATCTCCAGCTCGTCGCCGTCGATCGTGACCTCGTAATTACTGGATAAGCGGATTCGATCGGTCTTGGATCCGCATGCCAACATATATTTCGTCTTGGGTGTTTTAATCATCAACCCATACCTTCCTGATTCGCGTTTCAGTTTGCGGTAGATCTCCTCCACCGCTGCAGATGTTCTGCCGACTATGGCAATGTCGTGGGCAAAGTAGATAAGTTGACTGTATCTGTTGAATAAACTGTCCCGCTTTTCGCCCAACACTCGTCGATTTACACCTTCTAGCGCCACGTTGAACATCATGCAGGATAGACCATCGCCTTGTCGATCGTGTCGTATGCGGCTTTGAAGTCGTTTAATAGATGGTGCCTAGGGATTTGATATTCACGGCATTTTGGAGGATTTGTAGTAATGTGAAGATCTGGTCCGTCGTTGACCGTCCCTCCATGAAGCCGGCCTGATGACTTCCCATGAATATATTTGCTTATGGCGTTAGGTGGCGAAGAAGAATTCAGGACAGCACTTTTTAGGCGATATTGAGGACAGTTATTTTTCAGTAGTTCTCACAGTCCAATATGTCACCCATCTTGTAGATAGGGCTTATTACCCCCTGCTTCCACTCCTCTGGTAGATGTTCTGTGTCCTAGATCCGGACCATAAACCGGTGTAGGCAATCGGAAAACTTTTCCGGGCTCATTTTAACAAGATCAGCTACGATGCCCTCCTAGCCAACCGACTTGTTGCTATTCAACTGGCGAATGGCTTCCTTAACTTATCTCATCGTTGGGGGTGGCTCCTTTTTCGTCGTTTGTAACACCGTGTGTTCATCGAAGTACTGCTTCTCTCTTTTTTTTAATACCTCTCGATTGCCCGTCAGGATGCCTCCGTCCTTTTCCTGGCACATTTTGGCTTGCGGCACGAAGCCTTTCGATGATGTTTTCCGCAATGCTGTTGATTTGATGGTATCTCAACATTCCTCGATAGAGGCTTCGTCAAGCTCACCCTCTGCCGGCAGCGCTGCTTCGAGCGATTGCGCGTAGTCTGCAGCGACCTCAGTTTGGTTCAGTCGTAAGATGTTTAACTGTGGCGGGCGTCGGTTTCGTATATTGTGCTCTACGGAGAGTTCTGGGCCCATCTCCACCATCACTACGTAGTGGTCTGACTCGATGTTGGCGCTCCGACAGAATCTAACGTCGATGATCCAAGAAGTGCCGGTTGACTACCAAAACGTGGTCGATCTGTGATGGCTGGAAAAAGGTACTTCGTACGGCCATTGGCGATCCTGATATCATGTTTTGAGCAGCGGTCGTATTCACGTTATAGCTGCGCGTAGAATTCGTCTTTGTAGTCACCGGTACTTCCGAGGTGAGGGCTGTGCACGTTGATGATGCTGATATTGAAGAATCGGACCTTGATTCTCAACTGACACATTCTTGTATCGATCGCCCATCACCCAATCACGTGCTTCGTCATCTTCCTCATCGCTTTTAAAGCTGTTCCAAGCTTGTGTGTATTGCCGCAGCTCTGGTAGATGGCACGGTTATATGGTTACGTTTGAACCGTGAAGCCCTTCGGCAGCGCTACGATGTCGAATTTCAGGCTCTTCAATTCGTCAGAGAGCAAGTCGGTGCTTAAGAGTTCGGCAGTTCCATGTTCCAAGTTTCCAATCGCTGGTCCCTTTTCTTCGCGTGGGTCTTTGATGATTTCCATACGAAATTTGTTGTTCATTGTTCGTTGCTTTTTTTTTGCAGTCACAGGCTCGCAAGGCCCGCAGCCAACCCCACTACCCGCAGGAGGGCCATCGTGATGTTGTTGTTTTGGGTCCCGAACCCCACCAGGACGTTATTGCACTTCGCACGACATGGAAAACAGACGCGTACGGAGCCTCCTATCCCAGCCTGCATGCGACCAAAGCATCCAACGAGGTTGTGTACCCGATCTTCGCTAAGGTTGCTCGTACCCCAACTAGTTCCACGGGAAGGTAGAGAGACGGAGTTGTGAGACAAGAGGTGATATGACCACTACCCAAAGGTTACTTTACGAGGTTTTTAAACTATATATTTGTTCAGCAAATATGAAATCGTATCAGAAATGATAACTTAAGTCGTTTACAATTGTGTGATGAATCGCAATTCCAACTGCAGTGTGAAATGATCGTATTAAATGTCGTCTGAAGTCGGTTTAAATCGGATTTGATAGGAAGTCCGCCATGTTTGTTAATGATGAAATAAGTTTGCTACCGTGCGTGCTTGAAATGAGAAAGTCATTGTCATGTCTTCTCTGCAACCAGCAGCGCATCCAGATGACTGTAAATCAGATAGGAATCGAGTAATTTTGACCAATGAGAGAATTGGAAGATATAGTCTCTTGTAACGATTCGAAGGCTATGAGAGAAACATTTTGCGCTTTCTTACATTCTTTCGATAGGTACGAATAAGGTGTCGAATGACGCCTAATTGGTGTAGTTTTCGTCACTTTATAAAGAAATGAAATTTATACCTACAGCACCGTTCATAATTGTATAGAAATTGGAAGCACGCGCACTGTCAATTCGGCTTTGAACTTCCATATCTTTTTACTCTGATGATATTTTTTGTGAAAAATTTTTGCGTTAGATAGATCAACCATCACACTATTATATCACTAAATTTGAGCTTTCTGGAGTGTGTATGGCCTGAGATACAGTAGTTCTATGAAAATCGGACTTTTGGACTTTTCTCATTTCTAAAACTACGATACATTTTTTCTTGAAATTTTGCAGAGTGATTGTTGAAATATATTGCTAGCATGTCTGAAGTTTTCAAAAAGTTGTATCTATGAGGTGCAATATTTCAGGCTACGCGAGGTGCAATATTTCAGGCATGAACCTAGAAATGCGATTTTTATAGAATTTTAGACGAATGTTTCCATCATATTCTCTGTTTAACAACCAGTAAATCTATTTCAACCAAAAAATCAAAACAATATCGCGAGATTCTGATTTCAAAACACAAATGGATCATTTATTCCATTTTATTTTTCCTTCATAGCTTTTGTCAGATTGGTGGATGGAAACGATATTATTCTCATGAATCGTCAAAAATTCTATAAAAATCGCATTTCTAGGTTCATGCCTAAAATATTGCACCTCGCGTAACTTTTGATCTCATCGATAGAACTTTTCGAAAACTTCAGACATGCTAGCAATATATTTCAACAATCACTCTGCAAAATTTCAAGAAAAAATGTATCGTAGTTTTAAAAATATTTCAGTTTGAATGAGAAAAATCCAAAAAGTCCGATTTTCATAGAACTACTGTATCTCAGGCCATACACACTCCAGAAAGCTCAAATTTTGTGATATAATAGTGTGATAGGTGATCTATCTAACGCAGAAAATTTGATCAAAAAATATCATCAGAGCAAAAAGTTATGGAAGTTTAAAGTCGAAGGGACAGTGCGCGTGCTTCCGGTTTCTTTACAATTATGAACGGAACTGTACCTTCATTTTGATAGATAAATGCTGTTTTTTCAACTTTCATTCTTTGATGTTTTGGGACGTACATCAAAAAAGCATAAGAATACAGCTAAAAATATGTTTACTGGTAATTTGAATTACATTGAATACCTTTCAAAAGTCCACCGGGGTCATCAATAATTTGTATTACATTTAATACATTTCAAAGGATCTTCGGGGGGAAAACTTTTACACATAACTAAATTCAAGGCGGTGATAAATTCTCCGGTTAAGACAAAACCATTCTTTTGAGTTCTAAAAGTTAGACTGGCTTTATTGGACTTTTAATGCTGCGTCAAAATGTTCGAAACAGTGTCTCTCACTAATAATGATGAATATCAACCTGAAAAAAGTTACCCCATTTTTGCAGTTTAATAGCTTTTTTATCATAAGTTGAATCGAAATGTAGTCGTTGGATGAAATATTTTTCTTAGTTTAAGCTTTAAGAAAATCCGTTTTCAAAAGAAATCGCCAGAAGGGGACCAACGTTATTCATGAAAAACTGGATTTTCGTGTTCCTCCCGAACAAAATGTCTATAAAATCCCATACAAACTTTAGGCTCGTTGAACGACCCCTTCTCGTGATCCGATCTGGCCCAAATTTGGCATGATACCTTGTACTAGACCTAGGATCAATTTGAGCCTGCAGCGCATAACTTTGTCAAATGTTGGGTCATTTGATGCACTCTTGATACAGACTGAAATATCAAAGAGCAAAACCAGAAATATTTTCCCCTGCAACTTGCTGTCTTCATTTAAAATATCTGTTTTCCGAAAATGAGTTGAAAATATCTTGTTATATTTAGTCAAAGGTGGGTTTTGACAAATATCAATCGACTATTCCAAAGCTCTAAAAAACTGAAAGATTTTCGTTCTTTAGATCAATTATACAAAAAAGATAATGATAAAGAAGCGGTTTTCAAACTGGGGCAGTCAAATAGCTATTATTATGTTTGGTACAATTGAATTGCCTTCATTGCCCAAAGACATAGGTACCTCAACTGAAAAGGTTATAACTCGGTTATTTGAAATAAAAAACCTAGTAACTATCTTGGGCAAAGTCGTGCAGCAGGGGGAATTAAGAAATTGGCTATAAACGGTAAGATGGCTTGGTACTAGAATTAAAAAAAATTATGGTGGTTTTTCGGAATAAAATATTTAACTTCCCCATATAAGCCTTATAATTTAAATTTACTCATTTAAAAGTCACTTTGAAATTCTGCAAAAATTTATGGTTGAATTTGGAATCAAAGCTTTCAAGACCTCATTGTTTGAGAAACACGAAAAAAAACTTAAATTCGCTTTATATATATTCTATTTCTTTTTTGTTTCATTATTTTGAGCTTTTCCTCTTATGGATTTGTTAACCCTCACTCTTGATCCCTACAAATTGTCTGAAAAACATATTTTAGCTACTTAACGAGGTTTTCAAAACTATATATTTTGTACAAATTGGTTGAGAAACAAGAGAGAAATTACGATTTAAAGCAAGGAGGATAAAACTTACACTCAAGATCTGATTACGGGTTTTTTTTGTCGGGGTTTTTAGGGAGTGTCCACAAAAAAAAATGGTTTAAATTAATGATTTCATGACTTTATTGGGGTCTAGATATTTCATTTTTTTGGATGCACTCGAACGAAGTTTCAAGCCGCCAAGCTTCTAAAAGTGTCATATTTGCACTTAAGAGCGTATGCGGATTAGGGAAAGTCTCATCCAGCGTCAATTCTTTAAAAGCTACGGGTGGAATTGTTACATGAAACTGGAAAAATAGTAACTTTGCTAAAATAGACATCCGAGACAAACAAGATTTTATTAAAAAGAGTCTTTTTAAAAAGCACCCTAGTTGGGTAGAAGAAAAAATACCTTTGACCAGGACAAATGGCCACCGAAGAATTGAAAACTATATTTCAAAAACCTGACAACCAGTAAAAAACCAAGATTCAGGAATAACCTTTAGTTTCATAGAGTAACAAATCCACAACAAAGTTGATTTTTTTAATGTTTTAATCTTGAGGTAGGTATGCATTTTTTTTATTTATTTATTTGATCATTGGGATTTTAACATCTATGGGGTCATTCATCCCTCCGTAGGTATGCATAATTTTTAATAGTTTACGATGATTTAAAAGCAAAAATAAATCATCATGAAATGAAGGGTAAAAATGTTTGATTTGCCAAGAAGGCACAAATCGATACAATAACTCATTTAGGATCAGTTGGGGAGAATTATTTACGAAGCATATTCTCTGGAGCCACTCAGTATATGAGAAATTTCTAGCTGAGCTGTTCATCATGCTTTGAAATTTTTTTTAACAGATAGTGGAATTGTGAGTAAACTCAATCAAGAATCAAGAAAAACGTGCTATCTTATGTTTCCATTGAAAAGTAATCTACTTGCATTTGTTTAAAGTTTATACATAAAGGGTGATACGGTCAAAATTTGGTCAAGGAAAACGCGTGTAAATCGGTGAAATCGTTTATTTAAAAAATCAAATTAAATTTCTTTTTCAAGTTTAATTAGTATAAAATTCAGGAAAAATATTCAGTTAGGCTTCCGCTTTTCCAATCCGAATTGCCGGGCCATACGCTTAACCCCTGCCATCAGATTTTGTACAGCCAACTTGTCCACCTTCCTCGCCGCAGAAAGCCAGTTTGCCTTGAGCTGCTGCTCGACCTTAGCAGTTTTTTCGGTCTTCTTTAGGTTCCGCTTGACAATAGCCCAGTATTTCTCAATTGGGCGGAGCTCTGGCGTGTTGGGAGGGTTCTTTTCCTTGGGAACCACCTGCACGTTGTTGACGGCGTACCACTCCATGGCCTTTTTACCGTAATGGCTGTGGCCAGCACTGTATCGATTCCTTGCAAGTATGCAACTTATGCGCCACTTCGTTACCGAAGATTGCACACCACGTCTAAATTGCCCGGCTGGGACTCTCTTCAGGGCGAGTCAAGAAGATAGTCCGGAAAGATTATGAGGATCGATTCAGGCAGGCTTTCAAAGAAGAACGAAAAACTCGAGTGAAACTCGGACTCACTCAAAATGAATTTCAAAAACCCTAGAACTCCCTAAAAACATCCGGTAAGAGATCACCCATACCTAAAGTTAATATCATAGGACCAAAGAAAACATCGCACTAGAAAGCGAACGCTAGTGGAAGAGCAAATCCAAAATCAGAGCACATGGCTCGGAACACATGGACGACGTTACGCGTAGTGATGTGATATCAGTGTTTCATCCACTAAATACTTTCGGGTAGGAGAATTAAGCCCATAATATATTCAGAATAGAAATACAATCATTAAGTGTTTAAACAAAAGTGTGCTTCAGGATTGTATTTAGGTAAGTAAAATCATGATTAGTTTCCAATTAGGTAATTCATTTTCATTCCATGGATTTTAGTGGGCGAAGACTTATCTATCTATTTACATTGGTGTGTGATTATAATTGTATTTCATTTTCCTATCTACTTCATTCTCCTACCAGTGCGTGCAACTAATTCTCTCTCCCTAACTCTCTTTCAGGATTCAGTAGCTGGAACCGTGCTGTGCTAAGGAAGGGGCCGAAGATTCATTTGGCAAGCGTAACGCTTACCACACTCGAGTGTTATGCTTTTGGATTTTATGTGGGGCGTTCATAAATTAATGTTCAAAATTAGTATGCATACTTTTTATGCCATCCACTTTAAAAAAATCTTGGACGCGTCTAACGGATAAGTGGTTCGTGAAAAATATGTCAGATATACAATGTGGTTCGTCTTTCGTGGACGAACATAAATGCTGCTGATGGGACAAAAGGAGATCAATAGATTGACTCACCGGAGTTGTATTCTTTTTGCTTGTAGCTTACTTACGGCAGAGGCCGCGTGTGCTGCTGGTTTGGCTGCTACGGCTACCGCTGCTCCAACAGTTAGTTTCTACCCAAGCGCTGTTAGGTCGTTGACCGTCTCGGGGCTTAGTGTGATCAGATCGCTGATCGCAATCGGTTGATGCTCGGGAGGCTGTTGGTGATCCCGAGGATGAATGATGCTGGGGCAGTTTTATGCTTCAGCATAAAAGTGGTCGATTTGGGCTGGGCTCGGGTTGACTTCGGGGTGAAGATGTCCCTTTTAATCAACCGGAGATTCAATTCCGGATCGCGGGTAGTCTTAACGATGATTGCTGGGCGGTGGATTCTCGTGCAGGCTGCTGCTGTTGGCGAAAAGGGTGTGCCTAATCAGGCAAGAAAAGTTAGCACAGCACGAGCACGGTTTGGTCCCTAAGCACGACTTTACCTGCTATGTAGTTTTGAATACACGCACTCACGCACTTTAGCCCTATCGTAGCAGTTTCTTTACTTGCTGCTGAACGAAAAAGAAAGATTTTTAGCCTCAGAACTATTGATTCCACATCACTTATACCTCTAATGAAATTCAAATTAGAAAAACGGCGCGAACAAACTACTTCCACACGCGATCACGATCCAGATTGAAGTGATCGATGGTGTGCAGCCTCATATTAGGGCAAATGATCTCGGACGGAAGTACGTCATTTCCCGAATGGTCTTTAGAACATTTTCGTGAAATTGCCATTCAAATAAGTCGCTCGTTTTCCGATCGTCTTCTGAGCCTGTATGTCTCATCCCAACCCTTCCAAATAATTGTCTGGACACGATCTTAAAGTGAGAGAGCCAGACATTTAGGTCGTCGATTCAGAGGTGCAAAGCATCGCATCATTTTGTAAGCAACGTTTGACTTTTTCCCGACCACATCAAACTAACTTCATCTTCGGAAGCGTCGGCTTGCGAACATAGCACGCCGACTTTTGATTGTAAATGAACGCATCGCAACGACGCTGTGGCACGATTGGTTCAAATGACTGCATCTCTTAAGTTCATTCCGATGCTTTGCGAACAGTTCGCCTACTGATTTTAAGGCGACGTCAACCGAAGGATCCGTTCGTTTGAATTTATCGGGGATAAGTACAAACGACCTTATCGAGATAGGGTCGTTTGAACATTCAATTGAATGTTCACTTTTGAACGTTCAATTGTATGTTCGTCTGATGCGTTCGGCAGCCTAAGGCAAGACGCCGAGCCGTGTTAGGATGGGATGGATTATCGATATGGTGCATTGCTTGCGTGCGGTGTTCGGACGTCGCTCGACGATTGAGGGTGTCGGGTGTCTTGTAGCGCGCGGATGACTAGGTAAAGAGAATGAGGCGCAGTTACAGTTTACTTTAAAAGTCCAATTTTACTGAATAAAATGCAAACCGCCCAACTACGGTTGGGCTTGTAAGAGATTGTTTATTCTTTTGACGTAGAATTACGTCTTACGGCAACACTATAGGGGGGCAAATTGAAATTCGCGAACGGATCTCGCGTCACGAAAAACGCCTCTTTCAAAGACATCTTTTCCGAACTTCATTTTGGGTCGCCTATGTGTTGGTACACCCATACCAATAAAGCTTCATATTCATATTCATGCTCGGAAAGGCATAAATATAACTGCCGAACAGTAGCTAAGCCTCAGTCGTGTTCAAATTTTAGTGTGTTGCTGTCGTTCGAGGTTGCTCTAGCTGCTCATCCGGTTCTTGCTGCCGCTCCCCCAGACAAGGCTAGGAAAACAAAACTTCCAATAAGGTGGTAAAGTTAAGAACAAGCCGAAGTCTCGTTCATCACGGGCCGGGCTTCAATTCCCGGTAGGACGGATTCATCGGCTGTTGCGGAAGGGCAATTATGCGGAACGGATTGGTGCCGGCGCTCCCGTTTATCTTGCTGCGGTAATGGAGTATCTCGCTGCTGAAGTGCTCGAGTTGGCCGGAAATGCTGCTCGTGATAACAAGAAAACGCGTATCATTCCACGTCATTTGCAGTTGGCCATCCGGAATGATGAAGAGCTTAATAAACTTCTGGCTGGGGTAACGATTGCTCAGGGAGGTGTACTTCCCAATATCCAAGCTGTATTGTTGCCGAAGAAAACCGAAAAGAAATCAATCGCCTATCCTAACGCCCACCGACTTCTCAAAACCGTCCTTTTCAGGACGACTAAATTTTCATGAAAGAGTTATCTTAAAATACCATTATCGAATAAACTTCAAAAATAATATTATTAGAATTTGTAAAGAACTTATTTTTGAATTTGTTATATATAAGACTTTTTCATAAAAAGGGAAAGAAAAACAAAACTGAAAACATCGAAAGTAGGCCTGTGCAATTGGATATTTGATTCGGGGTGCCAAAACGAACGAATGAAAATGTTTTCCATATATTTTCAAAACTCTGAAAATATCACAAATCCTAGCAGAATCTCTACTGATTCGACATTTCCATTTATGAACATCAAAAAGTATCAATCTCGTCCATAACATAATGTTGTCAATTATCGTAATTTGTATGTTCTAATTACAGAACTCCATAATAATTAATAATTTAATATTTATCAATAATTATTTATGCCATCCGGCTTATTGCTGAATATCGTAATTATTTTTTGATATAGCACATATGAATTTATTATATTCATTCCACTGATCTTTAACACTAAGGAATGTTGATTACAATTTACAATAATCATTTATCAGCTATCTTGACAATGGAATGGAACATACTTCGACATAAATGAAAACTAGAAAAATTAAAAACAAAACAATGTTTGTTAAAAGGTCAGAACAGTGAATTTTATTTTTCTAATTCCAAATTGAATGAAAGACAATTCATTAACTCTTCGATTGATTAATTGGTGGCCCTGAAAGGGCCGTTTGTTTAGTTGATAGAATTTGAGGCAATTATCTGGTAGAACTGGTGTACTTGGTGACGGCTTTGGTCCCTTCAGACACAGCGTGCTTGGCCAATTCACCCGGAAGCAAAAGCCGAACGGCTGTCTGAACTTCCCGCGACGTTATAGTGGCACGCTTGCTGTAGTGAGCCAAGCGGGAAGATTCGGAAGCAATCCGTTCGAAAACATCATTCACAAAACTATTCATGATACTCATAGCTTTGGAAGATATTCCCGTATCCGGATGAACCTGTTTCAGGACTTTGTGAATGAAAGACGCGAAAATTGGGAAAATTTGCCTTTATTTCAACGTGACCCTGCGAGTACGCCCCGCCCTTTTCCATTATTCTTCCATTGTACACTATACGTTTTTTGCGTGCGCTACAATGTTTTCGGCAATAAAACAAAAGTCGGGCCAGAAATTTTTTTAGTCTTTCAATAACTTCCGAAGAGTTAAGACGTGTTTCGCATTCCAAATGGATACCTGCATTTGCGAGAGGCCGATAGGGGGCATACTATGCCTCTATTGTGCTTATGAATACACAGGAAGGGTGCAAAGGACATGTCCTTTGCACCCGAACGTGATTTGGCTTATGGACTTCCCCTACTGCCCTAACTGCCTAAGCAGTAGGGCAGTACTTAAAGAAGTGCTGAAGCTGTAAAAAACGGCCCTTTTCAGGGCCACAAAAAACCGGCCCTTTTCAGGGCCACAAAAAACGGCCCTTTTCAGGGCCACAAAAACTATTGAAAGTTAAAGTTTTGACTTGAATCATTATTTTTTAAAAATATAAAAACTTGTCTTGTCCTCAATACAAAATGTCATTTGGTTGATGGACTACCCGTACTGCCCTAACTGCCGAAGCAAAGGGCAGTACAGAAACATTAGAGGACCACAAAAACGGCCCTTTTCAGGGCCAAGAACAGCCCTTTTCAAGCCACAGAAAAAAACGGCCCTTTTCAGGGCCACAAAAATAAACGGCCCTTTTCAGGGCCACAAAAATTTTTTGCGGAGTTAAAATTTTGAATAAATTTCGTCGAAGTATGTGGAGCTGTGTCGGCATATTTTATAAGCCTCATTAAGGCATATAAACAATGTAAATTATGATTCAACTTCATTCAACATCGTTCTCTCGTGATGTGTGGTTGTGTCAGTGGACAATTTCAAAATTATTGTGATATTATCATTGGTAATGTGTGGTCGCGGTAAAAGTGGAAAAGAAAAAAGGAAGGTCGTTCGGCCGCGAACTGGACGAACACGATGCATCGAAAAACCGGTGCCGAAAACCGATGCTGAGCGATCCAGAAACTTTCGCGAAAGAAGACGGACAACAAGAGAAGACGTCAATTCGTCTTCTGTTTGGGATGCTGGAGAAGGAACATCAAGAAGAGGTGAGTAAATTTAAAAATAAACTAGCTGAAAGCAATCCATTGCATAATAACGTCAATATTTTGTTTGTTTCGTACACTTGGAAGTTGTTTAATAGATGTCTGATCAAAATTAAATGTCTTCAGTGATTTCGCTGTCGCTGATGTAGACGAAAACTCCGGTTTGGGAATTCAGCGACAATTGTAGTTGTGTTTGTGAGGGAAAGATGTTGTTTTACGCCGTGTTTTTTATTTAAAATTAACCAAGTGGATATTAAGTAAGTGACATTCAGACTGGAACATTCATCTCTGATATGCTATATTCGCAAAACCAATGATTCTGAATGATGCGACTCGGTTGGCATTGCTGAGTGGAGCGCTGATCGAGATTGCATACCAGTCGGGCGAAGCAGTTGTGAGAGGCGCTTTCCTATTATACAGTCAGAATGTTTCAAATAAGAAACGTATTCTGAATGTTTATTTTGAATGATTTTCGGAACACTCCTCGTGGCTCTCGTCATCTCGTGCCCGTAGAGTACAACCAGTCTAATAAGCTTCGTGTACAGGTTGCACTTTGTGTGAGGGATAAGTCTCGAGAAGGGCTTCCTTATAAACTAATGTGTGCCAATTTTCATTCTAATTATGCATAAAGCAAAATAGAGTCAACATTCCAAAAACAGTAAACAGTGATATGGACGACCATTTTCGCCGATCTTTTACACATAATTTGAAACTTGTTATTGTCCGTTATAAAAACTAAAGTGTGCTAGTTTTCATTCTAATCCAGTGCATAATAACGGTAATATTGCAAAAATATTGTACAGGTAATATTGACGACCCCTTTTGCCGACCCCTTGTACAATTTTTGATACTTGAAATAACTTGCTCGTCCCTAAGAAACCTCTGGTTGCTAATTTGAACCATAGACTCCAAATATGAAACCTGAAATCTTGTGTCCGTCTTCCAAAACCTTCAAGTGCATAGTTTAATTTCAATTCGATTCATAATAACAACACTTTGGTAAAAACAGTGAACTCCAATAAACATAGACGACCCTACGTTTGAAACGCCGGGGGTTGCATTTACGTTTGATATTTTGAAATAAAAATTCGAATCGTTTTTTGTGTTTCATTTAGGGGTACATTCCGAAACATTTCAATCTCTGTCAATGTTGGAATAAATATATTTTTAGCAATCAATTGTCAGTTATGCCAGCAGTTCTTTTGGAAAACAGAATTACTGATACCATACTTAAATTCATCGCACAGAATTCAATGCAACGGATGTTACTGTTCCGATGGAGACCGATTCCGATCACTCATCGGTGGCATCGCTGGGAGAAGTCATGGATGATTATGCACCGATGGAAGAAAACGTCATTGAAGACAATGCAAATGTTGAGAATGTTTCGTCCACCCTTCGAGAATCTAATTTTGTGCGTGCTGATCGCGAATTTAGGAAACGCTTCCTGGATAACGAGTTTGGTCATGCCTGTGATGTATGCGCGAGATTATGGTTTAAGAATGATCTTAAACCAATAAGAAGTTCAGATTCTGCTGTGTTGATGTCGACAAACTATTTTGACACTGTGGAAGGGTTCTTAGCATGTTTAACTTGCCGAAGTAGCCTGAAGAAAGGGTCGATTCCTATCCTGTCACAAACGAATGGCTTTTGGTATCCGAAATTTCCTCCGAATCTACCTCCGTTGGATGCACTCACTGTAAGACTGGTTTCACCAAGGATCAATTTCATGCAACTTCGCCGATTACGTCATGCATTAGGTCAGTAATTCAATTATCATTCCTAGTTTTCTTATCTTAATTAATACATTTTATATTTGTCGTATGCTTCCAAAATAGGAAGCATGTCTATTGTTGGTCAAATAATCAATGTTCCAGTGGAAGTGGATCAGATGGTTCGGGAGCTACCTCGACAGTTGGATGATGACTACGCTTTCAATGTGTGCATTAAGAAGCACATGATTCACAAATCTAGCTACTTGTCTGGATATGTCAAGAAACGCACGGTTAAGCTTTGGCTGAATTATCTTTGTACCACTCCGTTGTACAGACAACTTGGTATTGTTTTTAACGAAGAGAATTTTGCAGCCCTTGAATCAGTGCCTCATCGCGGTGTTCCTCAAGCGGTTGATCTGGAGGTTATAGATGATTCAAATGAGGTAGAGCTTCTGATTGGCCAACAACATACCCTGCTTTGGAACGAAGATATGTGTCTTGAAATCGCACCAGGGCAAAATAAGACCCCACTCTCCATCATATATGATGAATTTGCCGAAGAGTTGTCCTTTCCAGATATTTATTTAGGTCATCCAAGAACTTTCAAGCCTGAAGTTCGCGTGACACCATTTATGATGGCTACCAGTGAAACAAGGCGCCGGGATCGACGAGGAGCTAAGCCCGAACATATTCTCTATATGGCTATGAAAATCATGCGTTTGCGAGTATCAGAAGGGCTTAGAAACACTTTCAAATGCATGGGTACGGCTAATATCACGCGTGCTCAGCTAAAAGACAGAGAGTTTTTGGAATCCTGTATTGAAAGAAACCTGTCATTCTTAAAATCCATTCCCAATTCTGTTCAATATTGGCAACAGAGAAAGCGTGATGTTTTCGCTATGATTCGTCAACTTGGAAAGCCGACAATGTTCTTAACGCTGAGCGCGAACGAAACGCGTTGGCCAAATCTTCTCGCGATTCTCTTGAAGCTTTCGAAGGAGTCGAATGATGCAGAAACTGCTGAAACATTACAACATCTGACCGCTTTACAACGAACTATGCTAGTGAATGAAGATCCGGTTACATGTTGTGTGTACTTTCATAAGCTGGTTGACGTTGTTATTAAGCTGCTTTCATCAAAGACGTATAGTCCGTTTGGAAATTACTTTGTCGTTGACTTTTTCAAACGAATAGAATTTCAGCACCGTGGAAGTCCACATGCACACATACTTCTATGGTTGGCCAATGATCCTCGTGAAAATATATCAGAGAATATGCCAGGGACTATTCAGCTCATAAAGTTCTGTATGTCCTGAAGATTTGTCTGAAACCTACAACAATCAGGTTCATAAGCATACCTTTACTTGCTTTAAACGCAACGACAAACAATGTCGGTTCAATATTCCATATTGGCCGATGAACCAAACTCGAATTTTGATTCCGATCACAGTAGGAGATGGTAGACTTATTCAGTTGCGTAACCTTGCGCTAAAAATGCGAGAGAAACTCGAGATGAAAACTTTCGACAGTCTTGAAGGGTTCCTTCTCGATTGTAACTGCTCGTTTGACAACTACCTCAATGTAATTCGCTCCACAATTAACCGCCCAACGGTTTTGATGAAACGTTCCATGACGCAGCTTTGGACAAATTCCTTCAATCCATGGATCGCTAAACTGCTTCGTTCCAATATGGACCTGCAATTTGTTTTGGAGGAGTTTTCTTGTGCTGCGTACGTGGTGGAGTACGTTAACAAAACGAACAGAGGTATAAGCAGCTTACATCGGGAATTGATAAAACTTCAAACGGATCATCCAGAACAAGACTACAGTGGCTTGTTGAAGAAGGTCAGCATCAGGATGTTAAATTCCGTTGAAATGTCGGCTCAGGAAGCAGCCTGGTATTTACTTAGGCAACCGATGTCGGAAGCTAGCCGGAAGGTAGTATCTAGTTTAAAATAATTGAATTTCTTTACATTAATCACTTCTGGTTATCTTTCAGGTGGAGTTCATTCCAACAATGTGGCCACATGAGCGCATTAAGTCGAAGAAACGAACGAAACAGATGGATGAAGAAGGTCTGGATGATGATTCTACCGATGTTTGGACTCTGAACATAGTTCAACGATACGAAGCCCGAGTTGAGATGGACGAGGTTTGCCTGGCGGATTTTGCAGCACGGTATACGGAGGACAAGAGGGAGAAGAACAGATACAAGCCACGTGCCCTTCCCCGTGTACTTCGTTGGTGTGCATATACTATGTCTGAACTTGTCGAATACAAACGAGAAATGGTACTTCTCTTTCTACCATTCAGGAATGAAGTTTGCGATGTACTTGATCGGAATAAGTTCCTTGAGTTGTATCAAGAAAACGAAGCTGCCATTCTCGCGAAACGTAAGGAATATGACTGTGAGTTAAACTTGGAGCAGGTCGTAGAAGAATTTCTTCGTGTCACAAGTGAAATAGACGAACAGCAAGAAGTTGCCAGCAAAAAGCGTGATGAATATGTTCACACCATCAATATGGAGCCTAATGACGATGACATTCACAATTTACCTACTGGGCCATTGGCAGCAGTTGTCAAGCAAAGGTCCAATGTCATGCCTAAACAAGAATATTGTGAAATGGTTCGTTCAACGAATGTAGAGCAACGAGATTTAATCCTGCAAATCATTCACAGTATGCATACTTTCGATGGAGATACTATACCCCTCCAGATCTTCTTCACTGTCAATAGGTTTAGTCAAGAACACAATTCACAGAATAATGCGTATGTTGCGTGTGCTTCAACTGGAAAAGCTGCTGTAGCTATCGGTGGAACAACAGTTCACTCGGCGTTCCGAATCACGATGTCCCGCAGACTAAGTTCAAAGTTGAGCTTTGAAGCATTACAACTGTATCGCAATGCATTTGCTAACGTAAAAGTCATTATCATCGATGAAACCAGTATGCTTGGAGCTAACATTTTAAACACTGTGCATGTTAGGCTCCAGGAAATCACAGGGAACTATGATGACCCATTTGGTGAAATGCCAATTATATTTTGTGGAGATCTTCGTCAGCTACCTCCAGTTAACGCCCGCCCAGTCTTCAAACCATGCGCTAACTCTATGCTCGGTGCAATATTGTGGCAATCGCTCGACTTCTATCCGCTTGTACAAGTTATGCGTCAAACGAATGAACAGTTCTCTGCTATTCTTACCAAAATCGGTAACGGAGAACAGTTGAATGCAGAAGAAATTCAGCTGCTCGAAAGCAGATTTCGTACAGCGGAATGGTGTCAGCAGAATGTCCCGAAAGCAATCCGTTTATTCCATCGCAACATCGACGTTGAACGGTATAATTCCATCGCATTAGTCGATCAAGAGGTAGATGAATGTATAGCAGACGACGTCTATTCTGGATTCAAAAACAACTCTCAGCTGATCAGTGCTCGAACAAAGATTCATAAGATGAACGCCGCTGAGACTGGTAGCTTGTCATACCTCCTTCGACTTGCAGTAGGTACTCCGTACATGCTGACTGTAAATGTTGATGTCGAAGACGGCGTTGTGAACGGTGCAATCGGACAGCTTATGTTAGTCGAACATAACCAAGACGATCCTCAACAACCTATTTCGAAGATCTGGATGATGTTTGAGAACGACTCCATCGGTAAAATGTTGCGGATGAAGGCTAGACCGCTGGTTTATTCAAAACCAGAAATTTTGAGGCCAGAATGGACCCCCATCGTTAGAAGATCAGCGAACATTAACCTGAACGGTGGAGTTAAGTGCAAGCGAACTCAATTTCCAGTAGTGAGTGCGTGTGCCATGACTGTCCATAAGTCCCAGGGTGGCACATTTTCGGAAATCGTTTTCAGCTACGAGAGTTGTCAAGAACAGCAGTTAGTGTATGTTGGGCTGTCGAGGGTTACTTCTATCGATGGGTTGTATTTGACCAACCCTAGAAATAATTTCAAATTTCATCACTGCAAAAACGTATCATCACCAAGAATTGATGCACTTCGAACAGAACTTCAGCGATTGAGTAATCACCGCCTTCGAACTATTGGAGATGATATTATGACAGAAATAACGTCCAACTCGTCTGCATGTACCCTGATAAGCATGAACGTACAAAGTCTGAATGCTCATTCATTAGATATTTCAACAGACCGTGTTCTCACTTCTGTTAATTTTCTTGCGATAAGCGAACTAATAATTCAAACCCGACGATCGCTGGATATGATTGCATTGTCCAGGAAAAACGAGATGATACAAGAGCAGGAGGAGTAGCCATTTTTCAGAACACCACCACATCGGCTATCACCCTTTCCCATACCATCAAAAAGTTCAATTCAAGTGACGATCAAGCATTAGACGAAGCAGACCATTTTGGCGACATTTGTGCAGCAGAAATTTCAATGATGGGTACCAACATGCTATTATTCTCGTTGTACATTTCTCCAGGTATAAAAGAGCACACTTAAATTTTCCTGTCCTCACACGTGCATTAATATATATCTTACGCTATATTTCTTCGCCAAAAGAAGTATTTTCTAACACGGAACCTGATAATGTACGCACGTCTAGCTACTCCAATCATTGTAACTGGAGATTTTAACATTGATGTTTCAAAGCCTGGAAATGACGAATTAATTTCTTTCATGAAGACCTATCTGTTCCTTGATTTAGCTTCGGATCCTACACAAGCAACTACACTCGGCGGGTCATGTATTGACCTAACGTTTGTACGGAACATTGGAGCCTACTGTAAGCGGTATTGTGCCTATTTTTCGTACCACAGGCCAATACTTTCAGTGCTGAAAATCTAAATATTGTAAATAAAATAAATATCATATATTTTATCTTAAACCATAACAAACCAGTTTCTTCTCTCCAATTAAAATAGGTAAAGGATGCAGCATGGAAGAGAACAACCGTCATCCAGGGTACATCCAAGCTCGCTTAACGCTATCTGGTTCGATTTCAAGGATTTCTATTTGCGAACACCGAAGACGCCAAGACCGCCACTTAAAATACAACAACCATCAGAAAACGGTCCTTTTCAGGACCACAAATTACATTAAAAGGCCCTTTTCAGGGCCACCAAACTTTTCAAGAAAGAGATTGAATACACTTGCGTCGTAATTCTACGTTAACCTGTCGGTCGTGTCTTATACACAACCTCTTCAACTTTTTCAATCCAATTTGCGGATATTGGCTGTTTGCTTTAGTTCTGAACCTTAAACTAAAGCAAACCATCATTATCCGCGAAATTTAATTTCAGGTTCAGTATGCATGAAAATCTGTTTTCAGATTTCAGATTCCCATTTCAGATTCCCATTTCAGATTCAGATTTCAGATTCAAATTTCAGATTCAGATTTCAGATTCAGATTTCAGATTCAGATTTCAGATTCAGATTTCAGATTCAGATTTCAGATTTGAGATTCAGATTTCAGATTCAGATTTCAGATTCAGATTTCCGATTTCAGATTCCAGATTCAGATTTCAGATTCAGATTTCAGATTCAGATTTCAGATTCAGATTTCAGATTCAGATTTCAGATTCAGATTTCAGATTCAGATTTCAGATTCAGATTCAGATTTCAGATTCAGGTTTCAGATTCAGATTTCAGATTCAGATTTCAGATTCAGATTTCAGATTCAGATTTCAGATTCAGATTTCAGATTCAGATTTCAGATTCAGATTTCAGATTCAGATTTCAGATTCAGATTTCAGATTCAGATTTCAGATTCAGATTTCAGATTCAGATTTCAGATTCAGATTTCAGATTCAGATTTCAGATTCAGATTTCAGATTCAGATTTCAGATTCAGATTTCAGATTCAGATTTCAGATTCAGATTTCAGATTCAGATTTCAGATTCAGATTTCAGATTCAGATTTCAGATTCAGATTTCAGATTCAGATTTCAGATTTCAGATTTCAGATTCAGATTTCAGATTCAGATTTCAGATTCAGATTTCAGGTTCAGATTTCAGATTCAGATTTCAGATTCAGATTTCAGATTCAGATTTCAGATTCAGATTTCAGATTCAGATTTCAGATTCAGATTTCAGATTCAGATTTCAGATTCAGATTTCAGATTCAGATTTCAGATTCAGATTCAGATTTCAGATTCAGATTTCAGAATCAGATTTCAGATTTAGATTTCAGATTCAGATTTCAGATTCAGATTTCAGATTCAGATTTCAGGTTCAGATTTCTGATTCAGATTTCAGATTCAGATTTCAGATTGAGATTTTACATTCATATTTCAGAATCATATTTTGATTTAGATTTCAAATTTCAGATCCTGATTCAGATATCGGATTCAGGTTTCATATTAAGTATTCAGTTTTAGAATTAAGGTTAAGATTTTGGGTTTAGATTTCAGATTCATATTTGAGGTCCTGCTTACTGAAAATTACTTTTTGTTTGGAGCCGAAGGGGTATAAGTGCAGACCCCTTTGCCACCAACCCAAACGTCATTTCCTGTACGAAGTGTTCATTCCATCGGGACGGAATAAAAAGGAATTTAATTGGCATTTGAAAAGTAAATCATGTTTGAAATATACTACCAACAGTTAATCATTTCATTGCATTTACTGATAGTTCTTGTGAACAAAATATTATCATATTTTTCATTAATATTAATATTGTATTAATATTATTCTTAATCATATTGTGTACGCCACGAATTTGGGACTCAATATATTTAAGCTCAATGTGTATAAGTATGAGATGATTGGGTTAACGTTGAAGCGCTAGTCGTAAATGTACTGTTAAACATCAACTCATAATGAGCGGAAGGCCATTTCCAATCTGAAATCTGAATCTGAAATCTGAATCTGAAATCTGAATCTGAAAACTGAATCTGAAATCTGAATCTGAAATCTGAATCTGAAATCTGAATCTGAAATCTGAATCTGAAATCTGAATCTGAAATCTGAATCTGAAATCTGAATCTGAAATCTGAATCTGAAATCTAAATCTGAAATCTGATTCTGAAATCTGAATCTGAAATCTGAATCTGAATCTGAAATCTGAATCTGAAATCTGAATCTGAAATCTGAATCTGAAATCTGAATCTGAAATCTGAATCTGAAATCTGAATCTGAAATCTGAATCTGAAATCTGAATCTGAAATCTGAATCAGAAATCTGAACCTGAAATCTGAATCTGAAATCTGAATCTGAAATCTGAATCTGAAATCTGAATCTGAAATCTGAATCTGAAATCTGAATCTGAAATCTGAATCTGAAATCTGAATCTGAAATCTGAATCTGAAATCTGAATCTGAAATCTGAATCTGAAATCTGAATCTGAAATCTGAATCTGAAATCTGAATCTGAAATCTGAATCTGAAATCTGAATCTGAAATCTGAATCTGAAATCTGAATCTGAAATCTGAATCTGAAATCTGAATCTGAAATCTGAATCTGAAATCTGAATCTGAAATCTGAATCTGAAATCTGAATCTGAAATCTGAATCTGAAATCTGAATCTGAAATCTGAATCTGAAATCTGAATCTGAAATCTGAATCTGAAATCTGAATCTGAAATCTGAATCTGAAATCTGAATCTGAAATTTGAATCTGAAATCTGAATCTGAAATGGGAATCTTAAATCTGAAAACAGATTTTCATGCATACTGAACCTGAAATTAAATTTCGCGGATAATGATGGTTTGCTTTAGTTTAAGGTTCAGAACTAAAGCAAACAGCCAATATCCGCAAATTGGATTGAAAAAGAATAAACAATCTCTTACAAGCCCAACCGTAGTTGGGCGGTTTGCATTTTATTCAGTAAAATTGGACTTTTAAAGTAAACTGTAACTGCGCCTCATTCTCTTTACCTAGTCATCCGCGCGCTACAAGACACCCGACACCCTCAATCGTCGAGCGACGTCCGAACACCACACGCAAGCAATGCACCATATCGATAATCCATCCCATCCTAACACGGCTCGGCGTCTTGCCTTAGGCTGCCGAACGCATCAGACGAACATACAATTGAACGTTCAAAAGTGAACATTCAATTGAATGTTCAAACGACCCTATCTCGATAAGGTCGTTTGTACTTATCCCCGATAAATTCAAACGAACGGATCCTTCGGTTGACGTCACCTTAAAATCAGTAGGCGAACTGTTCGCAAAGCATCGGAATGAACTTAAGAGATGCAGTCATTTGAACCAATCGTGCCACAGCGTCGTTGCGATGCGTTCATTTTTTTCAACCACAAGTTAGGCGTCGTAGCTGATCTTAACCTTTTCAAGAAATAATCAGCTTGCGACTTTTTCTCGACGACGTTTGCGCTGAACGTTCATTTGCACCTCGGTGCACGTGTCGATTACTCGATTAAGACAAGGGATCGAAACAGTGTTGACTTGTTTGCATACCCTCTAGGCTGAACCAACATAGCATTGTTGGTTCGGAGAATTATATCGAAGTTTCAATGGTGCGACTGCTACATGGCAAGATGCCAAATCCGGCCAAAACAGTACGGAACAACCGTGTTTCTTCAGGAAAGGCAGCAGACGTTTATTCAAACACTCTTTCACGTAAATTTCTTGGTTGACAGTCCCGGAAGCTATGAAAATGCTGCTTTTCAAGCCACAGGTACAGACAGTTTCATGTGCTTGAAAATATCTGCTACCTTCCCCCTTCCTTTTCCCGTATAAAACTCCTGTCCCGGAAGCTGCTTGAAGTCGACTTTGACGTAGGTTTCGTCGTCCATTATCACGCAGTCAAACTTCGTCAGCATCGTCGTGTATAGCCTCCGGGATCGCGCTTTGGCCATGGTATTTTGTTTATCATCGCGATTTGGAGTCACTACCTTCTTGTAAGTCGATAGTCCGGCTCGTTTTTTAGCTCGATGCACGGTTGTAGGCGATACACCTAGCTTATTTGCGGCATCTTGGAGAGAGAGGTTAGGGTTTCGCTTGAAACTACCGGCAACTCTCTTTGTCGTCTCAGCGGCTTCCGGTTTTCGATTTCCCCTCGATCCGGACTTCTTGGCTGTCGACAAACGTTCCCCAAACACTTTAAATACATTTTTAACGGTTGATTTGGCAACTTTTAGCGATTTTGTCAGCTTTGCGTGGTAGTAGCTCGGATTTTCGCGATGCGCGAGCAAAATTTTGATACGCTGCTCTTCTTCCTTGGACGGCATTTTGACAACTGAAGAGTGAATTCCAAAATCAAAATAGGAGCAACATTTTACACACACACACACACCTTCAAAATGAGGGGTGTTCAGGTTTTTTAAATGCAAAATTGAAAGAAATTCGTCAAGTTGATATTGACCAAATTTGGACCGTATCACCCTTTATATAAACTTCCAAAAACCGAAGAAAGTTTCAATTTTTTCGACATTTGACATTTTTTTTACGACAGGCAATAAGTTTCAAATATGTCTGAAGAATAAGGAACATATCTCGTGTTTTCAGTTTGTAGTTTTAAAACAATTCGGTCAAAGAATATTAAAAAATTTCAAAAAAAAAAAAAGTTTCAAATTCAACACGCCTCTCAAATTACTCAAGCTTGTCCCCAACGTCTGCTTGCTATCATCGAGGGGATGAACGTTATAGGTATCTGTAAACCATCTCTGGTCAATCGGAAAGAGGGTGGAAAGTCGACTCACAGGATCGGGGAAGTAACGCACCTGATTGCAACCCCGTCAGTAGTAGTGGACTAATAAAATCTCAAGTCGAGAAACGGGGAACAAATCAAATAAATTTCCATCATGTTATTGAATGGCACTTTAGTTTGGTTTCGTTTCGATTCGTAGCTTGTGGTGATTGACGTGAGACGAAAGAGTAGATAGAGAGCATCCTTTTTACGATGATGAACTACATCCATAATTAATCGGATCACAATTTATTCTTCGATTGCGGACAACACTTTCGTGTTTTTAATCCTTGTTTTTTATTCAAGTTCATCTTTTAAGTGGGTAACAAATGTATGGTATAAGAACGATGAAAAGTTGCAATTATGCATTATAGAATTTCGTATTCAAAGATATAGGTCTATGTTCAATTAATCGATTTTAAGTTCCAATATTAAAAATGTTTTTCACTTTATTTACCCATGAAGAATATCTTACTTGAAGCGGATTCCACACAGTATTTTGTTTTTCAATATTGTATTCATCAACAGCTCAATGAGACAGACGATGAAACTCAAGCTAAAACCAAATCCTAGTCCAACCCAGGCCGGTAGCAGATCAGCTAGTTTCAATCCACTTCGGTCGAGAGTCATTGTATGTCGATATTTCCTCAGTTGTGAGTAGAAGAACTCATTCCGACACTCCTGTTCCCATTTGAACAGGAGACCATCCTCGAAAAACAGTGTCTGAGTCCATTCAAGCGGTTCAAAGAGCTGTCCCCTAAACATTTGACCGATTGCGTACACGTGCATTCCAAGCGATTCCTTGAGCAGCCTGAATTTAGGCTGCATCTGTTGAAAGTCCCAGTTGGCAAATGCCGACAGCAGTAAGTCAGCGGTGGATCTTGGAACTAGATAGGCTTTTGATTCGTTGAGTTCCAGATGTACTTCAGCATCATATGTAAACACTGGTGCTAGTACCGTATCGCTTTGCCAGTCACTGTTGAGCTCTTCTTGGGTTTGGACTGGCAATCGAGCATCCAACAGATCCTGAATAGTGTTTATTGGTTTAGCTGTAGGTTTGATAGCCATGAACGCTACAATTTTGGCCTCGTAAGCGCTGGTGAGCAGAAAACAGAACAGCACTAGGGACAGCAGAGCAAATCGTTCTGATCTACTAGCTCGATCGATGTTGAATTGTTCAATGCCGCAAAGTGCAAAAAGAACGGGTTCGTTTCGAAACAAATTAGGTTTGGAAAAATTGACTATTTCAATTGCTAGAAATATCAATCCAACCAAACACCAGGCCTTCCAACTAAATGGCGCAAGAAACAGTTCAGCTACATTATACGATCTAGCACGTGGCACTATGATAACTGCCGGTTCTGGAACAACTCCTATCAAGTACGTGGACAAGTAGTGGTCAATTGTATACAGTTCCAAATTAATATCGATGCTTGAGCTACGCAGAAATTTAAAGTAACACGTTAAGTCCACGTCATTTGAACAGGGATTCCCAATTGGAACATGGGTCGCGTTAACGTAATTACAAGTTTCCTGAACCCATCTGGCAAACATTCCGCATTGCTCATGATCCATTATATATCCGTTGGCCGTTTGGAACTGCATAGTGTAGCGGAAAGGAAGTTTCTTAAAGTTCTTTGAACAATCACTGAAGAGTGTTTCCGGTGAGGGAAAATGCTCCTGCATGAACTCAATTTCACCTTCTATATCCATTCGCAAAACCAACAACCTGTTGGCGCACAGGAAAACGACTTTGGTGAAACGAGCTTGTATAACGAACTCACGCATGATTTCGAAAACTTTTTCCGGTTCTGAAAAAGCAATCACCAACCTTGTAGAATGCTTCCAATATCTGTATACCTGACCGAACCATCTGCGAATTTCATCAGGATGATAAACAAAGTTCCCAGCGTAAATGATCACCAAATTGGGGCTGTGCCACATGTTGAGTTCATCCGCCTGGAAACTGCCATCGATGACCATTTTTGCAATACCTTCCAGCTCCGGTGAGTTGAGAACCTCCCCAACCGGATTATCGAAAGCAGATTCAGTGTGCATGTCGAAAAATACGCATCGAAACGATCCCAATTCGTTGTGCGAGAAGTAATTGAGTACTTTTATCAAGTACTTCGATAGTGCAGTGTTTTGAAGACTGGCGACTTGCATAGACCACGTCAAAAGTCCTATTAAAAGAAAATGAGCTCTTTTCATTTGAAGATCGATGAAGCAATTTTTACAAAAGTGCACAATCGACTGAAGGCGTACAACTTGCTCGATTCGTTCTGAGCTATTCAATCTGATGTGATACCATGCGTATCTACATTAAATTTAAATGAACTTTGTGGTGTAATTTTCTTGATTAAAAACGTTCAAGTTGCCATAAAAAACAGACGACATCAAAGCGCTGACTTTTTCCTCGGTGAGTCTATAAATTCAGATTGAACTTTGGACCATATAAATAATAAATTACAAAAAATTTAATGCTTTTGTTTCTATAGTGGAGAATGAGGATACTTGATCCCTGGGGATACTTGATTCCTGCGCTATATCTCGAAACAGGGATGTCCTACAAATATCAAATGTTCTAGAAAAATGTGCCAAATAGAATAAAACAACAATGCTGTTATCTCAACATATTTTAATAATTTTATTTTTCGGTTTATTGAACTTTGTTTGAAAAATTTAACAAAATGTGATTTGAAGACCTTACTTTATCACTTTAAAAAGTTTCTCACATGACAAAATTTGAATAAATATATTTATTTCAATATGTCAATCATTAGAGTATAATATGAACTTCATTATGCCATTTAATTTTCAAAGAAATAGTAAATGTGATTTTTTTTAAGGAGAAGTTTTCTAAAATGTATGTTATGGGTATAATTGATCCCTGTAGTCCAAAAAGACATATTTTTCTTCTGAATGGATTGTGATCATTGGTTATCATGAAGTCTTTAATATTTGTCCAATAACTAATGTCCATCCAGTAATTATCTGATAAAAAGAACTAAAAATACTGTAATTATCATAAAACTGGAAAATTGCGCCTTAAAGTATGCAATGACTTCAGGGTATCAGACAAACTTTTAGAATTCTCTTTGTCTGATATTTACAAACTGTGAAATGAGAACTTAAACAGTAAAAAATTGTCAAAGGACCTTTTATCTTGGGATTTTAATAGATTTTTGACTAGTGTCAGAGCTCCCTGAACTAAGGATCAAGTCTCCTTTAGTAAAGGATCAAGTCTCCTGTAACTTTAAAAATATCAAAAAGTTGAAGAGGTTGTGTATAAGACACGACCGACAGGTTAACGTAGAATTACGACGCAAGTGTATTCAATCTCTTTCTTGAAAAGTTTGGTGGCCCTGAAAAGGGCCTTTTAATGTAATTTGTGGTCCTGAAAAGGACCGTTTTCTGATGGTTGTTGTATTTTAAGTGGCGGTCTTGGCGTCTTCGGTGTTCGCAAATAGAAATCCTTGAAATCGAACCAGATAGCGTTAAGCGAGCTTGGATGTACCCTGGATGACGGTTGTTCTCTTCCATGCTGCATCCTTTACCTATTTTAATTGGAGAGAAGAAACTGGTTTGTTATGGTTTAAGATAAAATATATGATATTTATTTTATTTACAATATTTAGATTTTCAGCACTGAAAGTATTGGCCTGTGGTACGAAAAATAGGCACAATACCGCTTACAGTAGGCTCCAATGTTCCGTACAAACGTTAGGTCAATACATGACCCGCCGAGTGTAGTTGCTTGTGTAGGATCCGAAGCTAAATCAAGGAACAGATAGGTCTTCATGAAAGAAATTAATTCGTCATTTCCAGGCTTTGAAACATCAATGTTAAAATCTCCAGTTACAATGATTGGAGTAGCTAGACGTGCGTACATTATCAGGTTCCGTGTTAGAAAATACTTCTTTTGGCGAAGAAATATAGCGTAAGATATATATTAATGCACGTGTGAGGACAGGAAAATTTAAGTGTGCTCTTTTATACCTGGAGAAATGTACAACGAGAATAATAGCATGTTGGTACCCATCATTGAAATTTCTGCTGCACAAATGTCGCCAAAATGGTCTGCTTCGTCTAATGCTTGATCGTCACTTGAATTGAACTTTTTGATGGTATGGGAAAGGGTGATAGCCGATGTGGTGGTGTTCTGAAAAATGGCTACTCCTCCTGCTCTTGTATCATCTCGTTTTTCCTGGACAATGCAATCATATCCAGCGATCGTCGGGTTTGAATTATTAGTTCGCTTATCGCAAGAAAATTAACAGAAGTGAGAACACGGTCTGTTGAAATATCTAATGAATGAGCATTCAGACTTTGTACGTTCATGCTTATCAGGGTACATGCAGACGAGTTGGACGTTATTTCTGTCATAATATCATCTCCAATAGTTCGAAGGCGGTGATTACTCAATCGCTGAAGTTCTGTTCGAAGTGCATCAATTCTTGGTGATGATACGTTTTTGCAGTGATGAAATTTGAAATTATTTCTAGGGTTGGTCAAATACAACCCATCGATAGAAGTAACCCTCGACAGCCCAACATACACTAACTGCTGTTCTTGACAACTCTCGTAGCTGAAAACGATTTCCGAAAATGTGCCACCCTGGGACTTATGGACAGTCATGGCACACGCACTCACTACTGGAAATTGAGTTCGCTTGCACTTAACTCCACCGTTCAGGTTAATGTTCGCTGATCTTCTAACGATGGGGGTCCATTCTGGCCTCAAAATTTCTGGTTTTGAATAAACCAGCGGTCTAGCCTTCATCCGCAACATTTTACCGATGGAGTCGTTCTCAAACATCATCCAGATCTTCGAAATAGGTTGTTGAGGATCGTCTTGGTTATGTTCGACTAACATAAGCTGTCCGATTGCACCGTTCACAACGCCGTCTTCGACATCAACATTTACAGTCAGCATGTACGGAGTACCTACTGCAAGTCGAAGGAGGTATGACAAGCTACCAGTCTCAGCGGCGTTCATCTTATGAATCTTTGTTCGAGCACTGATCAGCTGAGAGTTGTTTTTGAATCCAGAATAGACGTCGTCTGCTATACATTCATCTACCTCTTGATCGACTAATGCGATGGAATTATACCGTTCAACGTCGATGTTGCGATGGAATAAACGGATTGCTTTCGGGACATTCTGCTGACACCATTCCGCTGTACGAAATCTGCTTTCGAGCAGCTGAATTTCTTCTGCATTCAACTGTTCTCCGTTACCGATTTTGGTAAGAATAGCAGAGAACTGTTCATTCGTTTGACGCATAACTTGTACAAGCGGATAGAAGTCGAGCGATTGCCACAATATTGCACCGAGCATAGAGTTAGCGCATGGTTTGAAGACTGGGCGGGCGTTAACTGGAGGTAGCTGACGAAGATCTCCACAAAATATAATTGGCATTTCACCAAATGGGTCATCATAGTTCCCTGTGATTTCCTGGAGCCTAACATGCACAGTGTTTAAAATGTTAGCTCCAAGCATACTGGTTTCATCGATGATAATGACTTTTACGTTAGCAAATGCATTGCGATACAGTTGTAATGCTTCAAAGCTCAACTTTGAACTTAGTCTGCGGGACATCGTGATTCGGAACGCCGAGTGAACTGTTGTTCCACCGATAGCTACAGCAGCTTTTCCAGTTGAAGCACACGCAACATACGCATTATTCTGTGAATTGTGTTCTTGACTAAACCTATTGACAGTGAAGAAGATCTGGAGGGGTATAGTATCTCCATCGAAAGTATGCATACTGTGAATGATTTGCAGGATTAAATCTCGTTGCTCTACATTCGTTGAACGAACCATTTCACAATATTCTTGTTTAGGCATGACATTGGACCTTTGCTTGACAACTGCTGCCAATGGCCCAGTAGGTAAATTGTGAATGTCATCGTCATTAGGCTCCATATTGATGGTGTGAACATATTCATCACGCTTTTTGCTGGCAACTTCTTGCTGTTCGTCTATTTCACTTGTGACACGAAGAAATTCTTCTACGACCTGCTCCAAGTTTAACTCACAGTCATATTCCTTACGTTTCGCGAGAATGGCAGCTTCGTTTTCTTGATACAACTCAAGGAACTTATTCCGATCAAGTACATCGCAAACTTCATTCCTGAATGGTAGAAAGAGAAGTACCATTTCTCGTTTGTATTCGACAAGTTCAGACATAGTATATGCACACCAACGAAGTACACGGGGAAGGGCACGTGGCTTGTATCTGTTCTTCTCCCTCTTGTCCTCCGTATACCGTGCTGCAAAATCCGCCAGGCAAACCTCGTCCATCTCAACTCGGGCTTCGTATCGTTGAACTATGTTCAGAGTCCAAACATCGGTAGAATCATCATCCAGACCTTCTTCATCCATCTGTTTCGTTCGTTTCTTCGACTTAATGCGCTCATGTGGCCACATTGTTGGAATGAACTCCACCTGAAAGATAACCAGAAGTGATTAATGTAAAGAAATTCAATTATTTTAAACTAGATACTACCTTCCGGCTAGCTTCCGACATCGGTTGCCTAAGTAAATACCAGGCTGCTTCCTGAGCCGACATTTCAACGGAATTTAACATCCTGATGCTGACCTTCTTCAACAAGCCACTGTAGTCTTGTTCTGGATGATCCGTTTGAAGTTTTATCAATTCCCGATGTAAGCTGCTTATACCTCTGTTCGTTTTGTTAACGTACTCCACCACGTACGCAGCACAAGAAAACTCCTCCAAAACAAATTGCAGGTCCATATTGGAACGAAGCAGTTTAGCGATCCATGGATTGAAGGAATTTGTCCAAAGCTGCGTCATGGAACGTTTCATCAAAACCGTTGGGCGGTTAATTGTGGAGCGAATTACATTGAGGTAGTTGTCAAACGAGCAGTTACAATCGAGAAGGAACCCTTCAAGACTGTCGAAAGTTTTCATCTCGAGTTTCTCTCGCATTTTTAGCGCAAGGTTACGCAACTGAATAAGTCTACCATCTCCTACTGTGATCGGAATCAAAATTCGAGTTTGGTTCATCGGCCAATATGGAATATTGAACCGACATTGTTTGTCGTTGCGTTTAAAGCAAGTAAAGGTATGCTTATGAACCTGATTGTTGTAGGTTTCAGACAAATCTTCAGGACATACAGAACTTTATGAGCTGAATAGTCCCTGGCATATTCTCTGATATATTTTCACGAGGATCATTGGCCAACCATAGAAGTATGTGTGCATGTGGACTTCCACGGTGCTGAAATTCTATTCGTTTGAAAAAGTCAACGACAAAGTAATTTCCAAACGGACTATACGTCTTTGATGAAAGCAGCTTAATAACAACGTCAACCAGCTTATGAAAGTACACACAACATGTAACCGGATCTTCATTCACTAGCATAGTTCGTTGTAAAGCGGTCAGATGTTGTAATGTTTCAGCAGTTTCTGCATCATTCGACTCCTTCGAAAGCTTCAAGAGAATCGCGAGAAGATTTGGCCAACGCGTTTCGTTCGCGCTCAGCGTTAAGAACATTGTCGGCTTTCCAAGTTGACGAATCATAGCGAAAACATCACGCTTTCTCTGTTGCCAATATTGAACAGAATTGGGAATGGATTTTAAGAATGACAGGTTTCTTTCAATACAGGATTCCAAAAACTCTCTGTCTTTTAGCTGAGCACGCGTGATATTAGCCGTACCCATGCATTTGAAAGTGTTTCTAAGCCCTTCTGATACTCGCAAACGCATGATTTTCATAGCCATATAGAGAATATGTTCGGGCTTAGCTCCTCGTCGATCCCGGCGCCTTGTTTCACTGGTAGCCATCATAAATGGTGTCACGCGAACTTCAGGCTTGAAAGTTCTTGGATGACCTAAATAAATATCTGGAAAGGACAACTCTTCGGCAAATTCATCATATATGATGGAGAGTGGGGTCTTATTTTGCCCTGGTGCGATTTCAAGACACATATCTTCGTTCCAAAGCAGGGTATGTTGTTGGCCAATCAGAAGCTCTACCTCATTTGAATCATCTATAACCTCCAGATCAACCGCTTGAGGAACACCGCGATGAGGCACTGATTCAAGGGCTGCAAAATTCTCTTCGTTAAAAACAATACCAAGTTGTCTGTACAACGGAGTGGTACAAAGATAATTCAGCCAAAGCTTAACCGTGCGTTTCTTGACATATCCAGACAAGTAGCTAGATTTGTGAATCATGTGCTTCTTAATGCACACATTGAAAGCGTAGTCATCATCCAACTGTCGAGGTAGCTCCCGAACCATCTGATCCACTTCCACTGGAACATTGATTATTTGACCAACAATAGACATGCTTCCTATTTTGGAAGCATACGACAAATATAAAATGTATTAATTAAGATAAGAAAACTAGGAATGATAATTGAATTACTGACCTAATGCATGACGTAATCGGCGAAGTTGCATGAAATTGATCCTTGGTGAAACCAGTCTTACAGTGAGTGCATCCAACGGAGGTAGATTCGGAGGAAATTTCGGATACCAAAAGCCATTCGTTTGTGACAGGATAGGAATCGACCCTTTCTTCAGGCTACTTCGGCAAGTTAAACATGCTAAGAACCCTTCCACAGTGTCAAAATAGTTTGTCGACATCAACACAGCAGAATCTGAACTTCTTATTGGTTTAAGATCATTCTTAAACCATAATCTCGCGCATACATCACAGGCATGACCAAACTCGTTATCCAGGAAGCGTTTCCTAAATTCGCGATCAGCACGCACAAAATTAGATTCTCGAAGGGTGGACGAAACATTCTCAACATTTGCATTGTCTTCAATGACGTTTTCTTCCATCGGTGCATAATCATCCATGACTTCTCCCAGCGATGCCACCGATGAGTGATCGGAATCGGTCTCCATCGGAACAGTAACATCCGTTGCATTGAATTCTGTGCGATGAATTTAAGTATGGTATCAGTAATTCTGTTTTCCAAAAGAACTGCTGGCATAACTGACAATTGATTGCTAAAAATATATTTATTCCAACATTGACAGAGATTGAAATGTTTCGGAATGTACCCCTAAATGAAACACAAAAAACGATTCGAATTTTTATTTCAAAATATCAAACGTAAATGCAACCCCCGGCGTTTCAAACGTAGGGTCGTCTATGTTTATTGGAGTTCACTGTTTTTACCAAAGTGTTGTTATTATGAATCGAATTGAAATTAAACTATGCACTTGAAGGTTTTGGAAGACGGACACAAGATTTCAGGTTTCATATTTGGAGTCTATGGTTCAAATTAGCAACCAGAGGTTTCTTAGGGACGAGCAAGTTATTTCAAGTATCAAAAATTGTACAAGGGGTCGGCAAAAGGGGTCGTCAATATTACCTGTACAATATTTTTGCAATATTACCGTTATTATGCACTGGATTAGAATGAAAACTAGCACACTTTAGTTTTTATAACGGACAATAACAAGTTTCAAATTATGTGTAAAAGATCGGCGAAAATGGTCGTCCATATCACTGTTTACTGTTTTTGGAATGTTGACTCTATTTTGCTTTATGCATAATTAGAATGAAAATTGGCACACATTAGTTTATAAGGAAGCCCTTCTCGAGACTTATCCCTCACACAAAGTGCAACCTGTACACGAAGCTTATTAGACTGGTTGTACTCTACGGGCACGAGATGACGAGAGCCACGAGGAGTGTTCCGAAAATCATTCAAAATAAACATTCAGAATACGTTTCTTATTTGAAACATTCTGACTGTATAATAGGAAAGCGCCTCTCACAACTGCTTCGCCCGACTGGTATGCAATCTCGATCAGCGCTCCACTCAGCAATGCCAACCGAGTCGCATCATTCAGAATCATTGGTTTTGCGAATATAGCATATCAGAGATGAATGTTCCAGTCTGAATGTCACTTACTTAATATCCACTTGGTTAATTTTAAATTAAAAACACGGCGTAAAACAACATCTTTCCCTCACAAACACAACTACAATTGTCGCTGAATTCCCAAACCGGAGTTTTCGTCTACATCAGCGACAGCGAAATCACTGAAGACATTTAATTTTGATCAGACATCTATTAAACAACTTCCAAGTGTACGAAACAAACAAAATATTGACGTTATTATGCAATGGATTGCTTTCAGCTAGTTTATTTTTAAATTTACTCACCTCTTCTTGATGTTCCTTCTCCAGCATCCCAAACAGAAGACGAATTGACGTCTTCTCTTGTTGTCCGTCTTCTTTCGCGAAAGTTTCTGGATCGCTCAGCATCGGTTTTCGGCACCGGTTTTTCGATGCATCGTGTTCGTCCAGTTCGCGGCCGAACGACCTTCCTTTTTCCTTTTCCACTTTTACCGCGACCACACATTACCAATGATAATATCACAATAATTTTGAAATTGTCCACTGACACAACCACACATCACGAGAGAACGATGTTGAATGAAGTTGAATCATAATTTACATTGTTTATATGCCTTAATGAGGCTTATAAAATATACCGACACAGCTCCACATACTTCGACGAAATTTATTCAAAATTTTAACTCCGCAAAAAATTTTTGTGGCCCTGAAAAGGGCCGTTTATTTTTGTGGCCCTGAAAAGGGCCGTTTTTTTCTGTGGCTTGAAAAGGGCTGTTCTTGGCCCTGAAAAGGGCCGTTTTTGTGGTCCTCTAATGTTTCTGTACTGCCCTTTGCTTCGGCAGTTAGGGCAGTACGGGTAGTCCATCAACCAAATGACATTTTGTATTGAGGACAAGACAAGTTTTTATATTTTTAAAAAATAATGATTCAAGTCAAAACTTTAACTTTCAATAGTTTTTGTGGCCCTGAAAAGGGCCGTTTTTTGTGGCCCTGAAAAGGGCCGGTTTTTTGTGGCCCTGAAAAGGGCCGTTTTTTACAGCTTCAGCACTTCTTTAAGTACTGCCCTACTGCTTAGGCAGTTAGGGCAGTAGGGGAAGTCCATAAGCCAAATCACGTTCGGGTGCAAAGGACATGTCCTTTGCACCCTTCCTGTGTATTCATAAGCACAATAGAGGCATAGTATGCCCCCTATCGGCCTCTCGCAAATGCAGGTATCCATTTGGAATGCGAAACACGTCTTAACTCTTCGGAAGTTATTGAAAGACTAAAAAAATTTCTGGCCCGACTTTTGTTTTATTGCCGAAAACATTGTAGCGCACGCAAAAAACGTATAGTGTACAATGGAAGAATAATGCAAAAGGGCGGGGCGTACTCGCAGGGTCACGTTGAAATAAAGGCAAATTTTCCCAATTTTCGCGTCTTTCATTCACAAAGTCCTGAAACAGGTTCATCCGGATACGGGAATATCTTCCAAAGCTATGAGTATCATGAATAGTTTTGTGAATGATGTTTTCGAACGGATTGCTTCCGAATCTTTCCGCTTGGCTCACTACAGCAAGCGTGCCACTATAACGTCGCGGGAAGTTCAGACAGCCGTTCGGCTTTTGCTTCCGGGTGAATTGGCCAAGCACGCTGTGTCTGAAGGGACCAAAGCCGTCACCAAGTACATCAGTTCTACCAGATAATTGCCTCAAATTCTATCAACTAAACAAACGGCCCTTTTCAGGGCCACCAATTAATCAATCGAAGAGTTAATGAATTGTCTTTCATTCAATTTGGAATTAGAAAAATAAAATTTACTGTTCTGACCTTTTAACAAACATTGTTTTGTTTTTAATTTTTCTAGTTTTCATTTATGTCGAAGTATGTTCCATTCCATTGTCAAGATAGCTGATAAATGATTATTGTAAATTGTAATCAACATTCCTTAGTGTTAAAGATCAGTGGAATGAATATAATAAATTCATATGTGCTATATCAAAAAATAATTACGATATTCAGCAATAAGCCGGATGGCATAAATAATTATTGATAAATATTAAATTATTAATTATTATGGAGTTCTGTAATTAGAACATACAAATTACGATAATTGACAACATTATGTTATGGACGAGATTGATACTTTTTGATGTTCATAAATGGAAATGTCGAATCAGTAGAGATTCTGCTAGGATTTGTGATATTTTCAGAGTTTTGAAAATATATGGAAAACATTTTCATTCGTTCGTTTTGGCACCCCGAATCAAATATCCAATTGCACAGGCCTACTTTCGATGTTTTCAGTTTTGTTTTTCTTTCCCTTTTTATGAAAAAGTCTTATATATAACAAATTCAAAAATAAGTTCTTTACAAATTCTAATAATATTATTTTTGAAGTTTATTCGATAATGGTATTTTAAGATAACTCTTTCATGAAAATTTAGTCGTCCTGAAAAGGACGGTTTTGAGAAGTCGGTGGGCGTTAGGATAGGCGATTGATTTCTTTTCGGTTTTCTTCGGCAACAATACAGCTTGGATATTGGGAAGTACACCTCCCTGAGCAATCGTTACCCCAGCCAGAAGTTTATTAAGCTCTTCATCATTCCGGATGGCCAACTGCAAATGACGTGGAATGATACGCGTTTTCTTGTTATCACGAGCAGCATTTCCGGCCAACTCGAGCACTTCAGCAGCGAGATACTCCATTACCGCAGCAAGATAAACGGGAGCGCCGGCACCAATCCGTTCCGCATAATTGCCCTTCCGCAACAGCCGATGAATCCGTCCTACCGGGAATTGAAGCCCGGCCCGTGATGAACGAGACTTCGGCTTGTTCTTAACTTTACCACCTTATTGGAAGTTTTGTTTTCCTAGCCTTGTCTGGGGGAGCGGCAGCAAGAACCGGATGAGCAGCTAGAGCAACCTCGAACGACAGCAACACACTAAAATTTGAACACGACTGAGGCTTAGCTACTGTTCGGCAGTTATATTTATGCCTTTCCGAGCATGAATATGAATATGAAGCTTTATTGGTATGGGTGTACCAACACATAGGCGACCCAAAATGAAGTTCGGAAAAGATGTCTTTGAAAGAGGCGTTTTTCGTGACGCGAGATCCGTTCGCGAATTTCAATTTGCCCCCCTATAGTGTTGCCGTAAGACGTAATTCTACGTCAAAAAAAAATAGTCTTACAAAAATGCTTCTAGTTCATTTACGAGTTCATGTATCGTTCTAACTTTTGAAGCATATAAACTTGAAGTTACACGCTGTCAGAAAATGCAAAAGACGGTGAGTTGCAAAACTTTCACAAAAAGATGTGAGGAAAATAAGAAAAGGGGATTAAGTATCCCCATTCTTCCCTATATACTTACTAGAAGATGTTTGAAAGAAAAAATAAAAACAGTAACCCTAATTTTTTTCAGTAATATAAAATTTAGCCTTTTCTGAGTCATTTTCTGGAAAAATAAAAATATTTGGTCGGAGAGTCCTCATTTGTATTTTGAAGATTTCTAGTCCTTATTTATAAATTTTTATTTGTAAAATTATTCCAGTGCAATGGAATAGCAATGTTGTTCTTTAAAAATTTAATTTTTTTTATTTGGATCAAGTTTTTTTATTCTGTAACTTAAAAACTTTCAACGCCTTGAAAGATTAGTGATTTAATTTTTTTCAAAAACTTATATTTTTATGAAAATTTTATTTCAAATTCATTGTTTGGAAAATCCTTGTACCTAATAATTAGTTCTACTATAAATATGTCACATGAATTTTGGTTATTTAGAAAATGTTTTTGTGGAACTTACTAGTAGCAGGCGAGAGGGATATTGATATTAGTGTGTGGCGCACGAATGGATGTATGCGTATATCATACATTCCCTCTGTGTGAGTCGTGAATGGGTTAAACGCATACCGCGTCATCCCACATAAGCGTGCGGGGAGTCAGTCAGTCGGTCGGTGAGCAAACGAGCAAGCCGAGTAGTGCGTGCAGTTTCCGCTGCAGTTAGTGATCCGGTGGCCCCCCTGGTGCTACTACCGAGCTTCGGAGCTCCGGACAGGTCTGCACAATTAGGAGGGTGCCAAAAGCAATCAAGGCTTACTAATCCGCATCAAACTTTATGTCAGAAGATTTGACGCCCATTTTCATATCCAAATGTACACTTCATTCGGCACCAGTGAAATGGATTCTTAGATGTGATTGTATACACAATAAGCTGGTAAAGAGCATTTATCGGAAAATCGTCATTTTTGCCTCAGAATTACGGCAACTTTAACATTTTTTACGCTGATTTACCCAAAGTTAGCCAGATTGCCTGGTTTTATCCGAACTTGCCTGCGTATTTGTGCGGAAAAAAATCTGATGACCTTAATTTACCCCGTTATTTTATATTAATAATTTTCCAGCCATATTTTAATATCATATTACTCAAAGAAAAATAATGCAATTGAAGTTTTGATAAGATAAGGTTAACATTTTAGAACCAAAACTCATAATTTGATCCAACACTCAAGTATCAGAAGTCAGAAACAGATATTTGATTCACCAACATCTTCGAACACAAGCAGCTTGGAAAATAAACATTTTAGTCTCGAGAAAAATATGATCCAAGATCCAAAACAAAAAAAAAATGTTAGCAGCAATAAAAAATTGTGAAATTTCATACCATGAGAAGTGTTGTTTGGAAACAATACAGACAGTGATGTGCCATGTCTGCAAGTTTGGTATACGATGAAGAACACTTCTAACATGATTTTGACGAAAAAGGAAGACAATCAGCTAAAACTACTTGTTGGGAACCGCCGAGCAGCACGCACCTCTCGAATAATTGCATCAGTGCGCCCATGAAGTGTCAACGATTCGATTTTTGGAGATTCTACCGTCATTCGTAGAATGAGTTGCAAAATTGTTAGCGCCTAATCTTAAAAGTGAAGTGATTGCATCAAATAGTTAACCTACTTATTCTAGTGCTTAAATCTATTATCACAGATTGAAATTATCACAGATCGATTAAAAGTTAAATTAGTTCGACTAATCGCGAGTAAAATTACTACATTTGAGTTATAGGAACTATGAACAGCATATTGTAAACTCGAAGGAAGATAAATTTTTGATTTGCTAAAATAACATAATGCCATCAATCATTGATAATAAATTCTATTAAAGAAAAAAAATAAGGCAAAAAACATATTAATTGGAATAAATTGCACGAAAGCTTGTCTGCAACGAAATTTCATACTGTATCATTGCACAAAACCCATAAATCAAGTAATTTACTATCGAAAAATTCAATTAAATCAAAAAATTCAAAAGGTGAAAGAACTCCCATTTTCCAAAATTTGATTTTTAGTCTTGTAATCTTTCGGATATTTGATGTAGGTTCGAAATTCACATAAAATATCTCCAACTTTATTAAGGTACTAGCAGACCCGGTAAACTTCGTCTTACCATGTCCAACTTGGCGTCTATTTTTCCATTTTTTCTTTGTTGTTTGACTTTAAAAAAGCATCAAATCTTGAGTTGTTAATCGTCTCGTTTTCTTGAACATGTCCTAGTTTTTTTTACATATCCATATTTTCCGTTTGCTCGAATTGTTCCGCCTAATTATCTCGGAATCAAATCTAAGAACTTCAACTCAATTCTACGGGTCTTTTAATAAATTATCAAAAAATTTGCTCCAATCAATCTTACATGCATTTTACATGAATACTTTTCATTTGCATTTCTTTGATTCGGATGCTTTGAATATTGCCGAATGGTATCAGGTATCAGCTTCCCGTTGCAAATTCGATTTTTTCAGCACTCGACGTAACTATCAAACTTAGCAAACCTCATGCTAAAAAAAATCCACTCTTTGAAACTTGTTCCATAAATAAACATATGTTGATTATATCTATATTTCAATTATTGTATACCATTTAGTTGATTTACTCCGCTTTGCTCGAGTTCACTTTAAGGTTGAAATCGAAATCAAAAGTTTCTCATTTATTGGAATTTATTGCATATGAAACTTTATGGAAGAAGAATTTTGAATATCGCACAACTTTTGGAGTATTTTCCCAACATTCTGCCTAGCGCAGCACTTTTAGCTCCCGAATATTTAGCTTTGGATGGTATATTTTTAAGAACTGAAGAAATAATAAACATTTGAGAAATTTTTTTAAAAACCATTTTCAAGCCGATTTTTGTTCACTATCCTCACCCTTGGAAGCAGTGATTATTAATATCCATATTTTCATCAAAATCATGCCCAAAAATAAAAGTTCGCCCTTTTTTTATTTGTTCGAGCAAAGAATGCAAATTAAATTCCTTTGAACATTAACCCAATTAATCAATTAAACGATTGGTTTTGAAATGAGAAAAAATATGTTTAATTTTTTTGTTATTCAACCGAATTACAGCATTTATATTTTCTTTTTTATCCTAAAAGACACACCTGCCAATTTAAACCATTGTTGTCTGATTTAAAATTTTCCTGGACAGTGTTGAAGATGATCTGCGATTTCATTTAAGAATATGTGATATTTTCAAGATTCAATAACATTCAATTGGAAATTAAAATTAAATACATCAAAAAGAACTTATCTGTTAAGGCTACGATGATATTATCCATTCTATTTACTGAAAATTTTCATGTAAATTTACCTCGAAACCTTAAAAAACATTTAAGTGTCTTTTTTTTTTATTATAAATTGTTATTTTCATTAAAGAAACATCGGGGAAAGCGCAAATGGATATCATCACAGTTCATCTTTCATATTCTTTCAAAAAGAAAAGACTTTAAAATGAATTTAATACTTTTTCCTGTTTTTTATTTTTTATCACCGTTCATTGATATATCTGCAGTTTTTCTCCAGAATAAAATAATGGTTGGTACTTCAATTTCACTGAATACTGTTTTGCCATAAGACCTTCATTTACAAAGACATTTTGAATATTTTAGAAAAAAATTAATATATATTTCATGGTAAAAGGCGCGTTGCCACTTGTTTCACCGTGTGAAATGACAGGAGTTAATATTATTTTCAACACTTTCAGGTCGTAATAAAAACTTATAAAAAAAAATTCTGCTTCTGCTACCAAAACAATTATGGTTCTGGAATATTAATAACAAAAAAAATCAACAAAAAAGCGGATCTAAAGTCTCTTCTATGTAGCCAAAATATGTTATACAAAAACACACGTTAAAGTTAAGTCCGTACTTGAATTGTGTGTAAACAAACAGGGAACCTGTAAACAGATTTTCAGTGAACGATTTAAAAAAGGTAAGTTTATTTAGTCAGGTTGTTTATTTGGGCCCTACCTTTTATATATTAAGAAATAATGTATACATTTTTGTCAATGTTGAACGTTTGAACTTCTTTTCATAAACATCAATCCTGTATAATCCATTTGAAAGGACAGGCTCTTGTACAGTTCATGTGTCTGTTAATTTTCAACGGATTTTGTGGTTGTTCTGTAAATTTAAAGGCGCTTGATACACCTTCAGTGAAGCACATTTGTGCATGTTTGAAACATGTTTCTATGCGTATTATAAACCAAATCTTTCCACTTTTCTTTTTTTTCAAATGTCCGTAAATAACTATTTTTATTATCATTTACGTTATTTTAAGGCGATTTCCGACCATTTTTAGATTTTTTTATAGTTTTTTTTCTCATGTTTTTGATGCATTTCTTTGTTTTTTTTTGTCATTTTTGCTGTTTTTGTCGTACTTCATCATTTTTCAGTTGACTTTGTCATTTTTAGTCTTTTTATTGTATTTGATTTTGATTTTTTTTTATTTTTCAACTTTTTGTAATTTTTGAATACTTTATAACTTTCTAAAAAAAACTTTTGTTTTTGTTGTTGTATTCTATCACCATTTCTGAACGTAAAAACGTATGTTTGGTGTTTGTCTAAATTATATTGGTCCTGTTATAGAGAAAACTAAAAGGTAATGTCGCTTCTTAAAACCGTTCGGATGTTGCCAAAATCGAATGGTGCCAAAAACGAACGGGGTCTGTATTTCACATGCATTAGAAAAATTCATATTTTTCAGACAACAATTCCTTCTTTAAATAACACGAATTAAAGTTTAATTTTTTCAAATAGTTTCAATAGTTTTGATTTGATCGGCAAAATATCAATCTGGGTCGCATCTAGGCGTCATTCATTACTCTGGCTGTACAAATGATCTAGAAATCAAGAAGAAAAAAACACATCTAGGCTTCATATGGCTACCACATGCATTGAAATTATGCTTGGTTTAGAAATGCGCGCCCAAATATTTCAACTAATCAGTATGCTATGCTTTGGTTACTATCCTTTTTCGACGTTTGCTGGCGACGCCTCAACCATGGAGATGAAAAACAAACCGCCCGCCCGGCGCCCAAAGGAAAGAAAATCTCGAAGAAAATTGAAGGCCATGACTTTAATTTGATTCAAAAAACTACAAATTTAATTATTACGAACAATTGATGCCACTTTTTGTTATTTTTATTCAATATAAACCGATTCGCATGCCCACAGAATATTCTAAAAATAATTTCACTTGTATCGTTTGGGTAATTTCGGAGGAGTAGTACTACAAACACCGTTACAAGAGAATTTTATATAATAGATTTTCCCCTTCGGGTTTTTTTTTTTGGAAATTTCGAAGGAGGCGGACAAAAGAAAACATTGTTATTTGTTCCAACCTTATGAAGAAAAAAATTATTATTATTTTGATGGTGCCTGAAAATTGAGCCAGGAGACAACATAGAAAAAAAGGCGGTTTTGAACAAAGATTGTGATCATCCTGGTTGAATCAGTGAAATTTTACTATGTCAGCTATATTTCAACTGATTAAAAGATTCATCTAGAGTTATAAATGTTTTTGGTTTTAAATGTCATATACCATGGAAAACCAAACCAAACCAAAAAAGAGAAAGCTTTCATAAATCAGTGACTTTCTTCGTAAAAATCTTCGTAAATGATCTGTTTATATTCATAAACTGGGCAATGGCTAATTTTGTATTTAAAAAATGTCTTAATTATTAAAAACTGCCTGAACACCATTTTTGCGATTACGATTCACGGAAAGATTTCTAAAGTACGCCGTGCCTTATTTCGACATAAAATGGATCAAATTGGCGGATTTCATATTTTTCAACTTTTCAAAAGTTTTTTTGTCATTTTTTATAATATTATTTGATCGTTAAATTTTAAGTTTCAGAGTAGTTGGGTGCAGTCACATTTGGTCGGAAATATGTTAAGAAATTATATGATTAAGCACTCAAATTAGCCACCCTTTCATTCACTTCAAAATGAATGTATCACTTTCGATTAGAAATTAATTGAACCGAATAGCATTTTTCCCAATCAAAACTCCATGAATCTCATGAAATTATAGTTTTAAACTTTTCAAGTAACCAATTGTTGACCGTTTATTCAAGCACTTCTATTTTTTCAATTCAAGATCTTAATCTTTCTGAAATCATATCAATAAATAAAAATCAATACGACTTGAGCAAAGCGAGTTATGTTCGTTGCAAAGCATCCTTTTTTGAGGGACTTTTTTTCATTAAGATCGGTTTCTGAAGACCTCGAAAAATATATCCAAAGTTTTTAATAAGCTTCTGATAGCAGACATTTGAACAATTTCAAAATGGTACAGTTTATAAAAATGGGTTCAGCAGTTTTGATTTTATTCCCAAACAGTAATTGGAATATATGTGATCCTAACCGGCTAATTGTCCTGTTTTTGCGGGGTGACAAATTATAGAGCTCTTTATTTAAGAAAAGTCAGAAAGTTTCGTGTAGGTATCTAGCTTCAACCGTTCCTGAGATATCGCATCAAGAAGGTACAGTTCGGGTCATATAGACTGTAATCGCAAAGGAAGATCAAACTAAATCAGGAGCATGAATTATAAGCAAAATGTAGAACACCGTTGGGGTTTGGCAAATTAGAGGAGGCAAAATAAAGTCTAAAATCAGATCTAACCGTTTAATTTTTCGAAAAGTTACTTATTTATACTTTTGCTTCTTCGAAAAATTGTACTTATTTATTTAAAAAAATTGCTTATATTAGAGTCTTCTGTCATCATTTCATAGCTTTTTTTCAAGATTGAAAATACAAGGCGTCACGAAATTTGGATGATATTCGGTTGTACAAATAAGCTAAGAATTCATGGATCCGGGTTTTTTTTTAAAAAAAAGAGAACTCGACTGCACGGCTTGGAGATTAAACTAGAACTAAGTTTATTCCTATTCTCTATAGAGTTTAGAACTTAAATCTAATGCGCACTGTTTCTGGGATTCCGGGAAGACTGATCTGATGGGAATAGAGATGTTGTTGAAATTGTCACGTCGCTCGGTATCGTGTTATGCTGGAACGGTGGGAACATAATTGTTCATGTTGGGTCCTCGGCTGTGGCTTGGTTGCTAACTAATATACGGAGTTTTATTTAAAAAAAAAGCAATAAACCATTGGAGAAGCCCCCGTTACAATTGCAAGGTGTATTTACTCTCTGGAGCCACAATTTGAAGAAAAGCTGTAGGTATGGTCATGAGAAAGGTTGCCAGATTTTTTTCAGCACGTATCCGTACCGGGCAGTCCGGGCACTTTTCTTTAAAAACCTGGCAAAATCCGGGCATTTCATTTCTAAATTGACGGATTGAATATCCGGAGAAATTTGGTCAAAACCCAGAAAATATTCAACAAAAAACAAGATAATAAAATTAAAAAAAAATATTTTTTTCATCAAAATTCGTAAACAGATTTTAAATTGTATTTAAGGCTTCCAAAAATATTCTCATGATTATTTTTGTAAAATCTGCTTAAAAATTCCGGACAAAATCAGGACATTTTTCAATTATATCCGGGTAACCGGGGCGGGCCGGACTGTTCCCAATTTTTGTATTGAATATCCGGGTAAACCCGGATAAATCCGGGCGATGTTGAAAACCTAGCTCGGTTATAAAGTAGTATGTATTTCATTGACCTAGTTTTGTTTAAGTTGTTAGATTGAATAAGGTAAACATATGATTAGTGATCCAGAAATAGAACCGTCATATATGAGGTGCTATGAAAATAGAAGCAATCGGATTGACATAATTTAAGTTCCAGTAATCTTGTCCACTGTCCAGAAGTCGCTCATGAGAAATTGCCTTGATCCCGCCTAAAAGGCACAACCTAGCACTGCATTAAAGAAACTGTTCGTTGTGTTATAATCGAAATCAAATCAATATTTGAAAGATACACTTTTAGCTCTTAAAACACACAACAAAGATATATAAAAATATTTGTGTGAAGCAGGGCCGAAGGAAGAACTGCCTCATGGAGGGCTTGGAGTCATAATTTTCCCTAGAACATTTTTGCTTGGAAAATGCATATCTACATAAAGAATAGTAAAAAAAAGTTATACTTAAAGTATCACTTTATTCGGGTAAAGCATTTTTATAATAAAAGTTATTGAATTCAAATCCTTTCTTTCAAAAATAAGTCCTGAAAGTTTCCAGTTTTTTTTAGTTTTAAAAAATAAATGAGGGATCTTGAAGGTTTCATTTAAAAAAAAACTTTGGTGAAAATATATAAAAAATTCAGGAATAAAATAAAAAGAATAAGTTTGAGGTTTAAATCAGATTTATTTTCAACTCTTTTGAACTCGATATATTCAGATTTTAGTTTAGATCCTTGGTTTTGAAGAATCTACAATATAAATAATGATAAACAACAAGCCTAGAAAATATATTTCAAGCTGAATTTTTATAAACCTGAAGATTAAGTGCAAATTATTTCATGCACAAAAAATTTGCAATTATAATTTATTTCATTATTTGAATACTGTGAAAGAGGTTGAATTAAAATTAAATTTTTCTAAGAACGTTATCTTAAAAAAAAATTCTGATTTTATTTTCTAATAGTGATTTTTACCTTTTTTTTGTTTTTTCTTGGGTAAATTGGAATTTTATTTCCAAAAAAGAATTTTGATTTTCGAACTTGAACAAAAGTTCTGGATTCCTTATTTGAAATCGATTTTAGAATCTTAATTTCAACAAAACTTCTCAATAATTATCAACCAAATAGGGCATTTGATAACAGAACCACTAACCAGAAATCTCTTATTTGAATTTTTTATCTTTGATTTTCTATATGAATTCTTTTTCAACTATTTGTTCGTAATTCAACTAGTGAATCTAAATGGAAATTCCGAATGTTGAAACTCTGATATTTCAATTCTGGACCACCATTATGAACTCTGCATAAGAATTAAGAGTAAGAATTTCAAATCCAAATATTTGAAATGGTTGGTAATTTTATATTTTTTTTTCAAATACTCCAGAATAACGAGTTTCGAAAATGGAAAAAATAATTTTAGTTATAAATTAAAAACCAATACTCGAATGAGGATTTTGCCATAATGATGAACCGAGCTGAAAATCAAGAATAATAAACTGGAAAAAGATTCCACAATCCGATCACAGACAACAAATTTTGTTGTTGTTGAACCAGATCATCGAATAATTCAAACCTAAGCTTCCAAGTTATTTTCCACACTTATCCGGGCTGAGCAAATCTGGATCATTCCATCTAAAAACCTTGCAAAATCCGGGCAGACGATTACAGAGTTTACAACCCAAAATTCGGGCAAAATCCTGCCAAACTTAGGAATCCTTCAAAATCAAGAAAAAAACAACCTCGAGGCACATCATTCAATTTATTTGGATAAAATTTTCTCAAAATATTGTTTTGGACGTATAGTAATTGTGATTACGCAATTGGAATTTTTCTTTGATTTTACAAATAAAGTGAAAACATTCGGGCAAAATCCGGGCAATCAAATCTAATTAGTCTAACCATATTAAAAAAAATTGATATTCGAGGCTAGGGACTGTACCCAAATTTCATTCATCAACTTCTTTCGTGATTAACTTTTGATAGCGTTTTTCGAATACAGTCTTTTAATGTCTATCAACAAGTGAGATTTAAAAAAAAAATGTTAGTAGAATTGTTGACCTAGGATAAGATTTCGAGATATCGGTCCTAGTTCTGAGTCTAGTTTATTATTTTTGATTAACTTCACTCGTTCATCAATACTTGATTAAGAATCTAAAATTTTTAGTAGAGAGAAAAACATTTTTCTTGACATTTTCGGACGCTCATGGAAGGAGTTAAACTCATGAAACTCACCCGCCCCGTTCCTAAGGCCATTGTGTGCAGTCACATAGAAAACCTTTTTTGGTGTTTCAATCAAACTCTTTTCTCAGAGTGAAGAAATAACCATAAATCGTTCCGCTTTCAAAACCGTTGTTAAAAACAGCTCGATCATCATAACGATGAGGCTCAACGAAAGGCCTACTCCTAGTCCGATCCAGGCTGGTAGAAGATCATCCAGTTTCAAACTCGCTCGATCAGCAAACGTTCTGTGTCGAAACTTCTTCAGCTGAGCATGGAAGAATATAGATCGACACTCTTGTTCCCATTTGATCATGAGGCCAGTTTCGAAAAAAAGTCTCAGTGTCCGTTCCAGCGTTTCAGAGAGCAATCCCCGGAACATTTGCCCGATCGCGTAAACGTGCATTCCGAGCGATTCTCTGACCAGTCTGAATTTGGGCTGCATCTGTTGAAAGTCCCAGTTGGGAAGTGCCGCCAGTAGTACATCGGCAGTGGATCTGGGAACCAGATAGGCTTGGGATGAATTAAGTTCCAACGTTATTTCAGCATCGTAGATGAAAGCTGGTGCAAGAACTGTATCTCGTTTCCAATCACCGTCAACTTCTTCTTGTGTCTGGATCGGCAATCGAGCATCCAACAAATCCTGGATAGTGTTGATTGGCTTAGCTGTAGGTTTGCTAGCCAGAAACGCCAAAAACTTTGCCTCGTAAGCACTGGTAGTAAGAAAACAGAACACAACAAGGAAAAGCAGAGCGAAACGTTCTGTAGGGCTGGCTCTGTTGATGTTAAATTGTTCTATACCGCAAAGTGCGAAAAGAATCGGTTCGTTTTTGAACAACCTTGGAATGCAAAGGCTCATAGCTTCAAAGGCCAAAAAGACTAATCCTACTAAACACCAAGCCTGCCAATCGAACGGCGCTAGAAAAAGTTCAGCCACATTCAACGCTCTAGGGCGTGGCACAATGATCACTGACGGTTCTGGCAACACTCCTATCAAGTATGTGTGAAGGTAGTGATCAATGGTGTACATTTCTAAATTTATATCGATGTTTGCCTCCTGCAGGAAATTGAAGTAACAGTTCAAGTTCACATCGTCGGGACAGGGATTGCCAAGTGGTACGTGAGTCGCGTTTACATAGCGACATGTTTCCTGAACCCATCTAGCCAAAATACCACACTGCTCATGGGTCTTAACATACCCGTTTGCCGTTTCGTACTGCATAGTGTAGTAAAAAGGATGTTTCTTGAAATTCCTCGCACAATCCTTGAATAGTAGTTCCGCTGCTGGATACTGTGTCTGGTACAGCTCGATTTCGCCATCTAAATCAAACCGAATCACAGACTGTCGACTGGCGCTCAGGAAAACGACTTTTGTAAAACGAGCAGCCTTTATCATTTGCCGCATGAATAAGAGGTTTTTCTCCGGCTCTGGAAACACAATCAGCAATCGAGTGGATTGGTTCCAATATCTGTACACCTGGTTGAACCATTTGAGTATTTCCTGTTGGCGCAGAGTGATATTTCCGGCAAATATCACAACCAAATTCGGACTGTGCCACATGATGTTGAATTCATTCGCCTGGAAAGAACCATCGATTACCATTTTGAGGATACCTTCCAGCTGCGGTGATTTAAGAACTTCCCCAACAGCATTATCGAATGCATTCTCTTGATGCATATCGAAGAAAATGCACCGAAATAGTCCGGGTTCGTTGTGCGATAGGTGACCAATTACCGTTACTATGTATTCTGATAAAGTAGTGGAGTATTCACCACCGCTAACTTGAGTAGACCATATTAGAAACACCCATAAATAAAAGTGCCTTCTAGTCATTGGAGCTTCAACAAAAGTTATGCCACTGATAGACAAATAGGCTCTACATCGACTGAATCCCAGCAGCCAAAATGATATGCAGGAAGCCATTCCATCTGACATTTGAACAGCGTTTTAGGAAATGAAGGTAAATGTACTTTCTAAATTAATGTTCATTATTAAGTATTGAAGGTAGGTACCGTAAAACGGGGTAAGATTGATCACTTCCATCTGTACCGTTGAGCCGTCAACACGTACGCCGGAGCATCGTATCGTTGCTGTGTACCTGCAGGAACATTTTACATTATTTATTTATTTTTTCCTTACCTGTTTTTCAATCAGCACTTTTCAGTGCTAAAATTATTTTCATTTTCTTTTATTCATATTTTCTCTTTTCTTTCCAGCATGGGGAAGTCATCGGCTGGCTCAAGGGCTGGTAGAAAGCGTATTGCCGAAACTAATTCAGGTCCATCGCCCAAAAAAGTTGAAATTTCCAACTCATTCGATGTCCTTCATAACATCGGTGATGAGGAAATATTCATATTTAATTCTGATAAGAGTACTAAGAAACCTTCTTCTTCTTATACTCTTAAAAACGAAAAGATTCCACCAATAACGGTCACGATTCCTGACTTCAATGCCTTTCGAAAAGAAATCGTCACTTCCGTTAAGGATGTGAAGATTTCTTTTCAGATCGGTCGAAGGGGAACTGCTCGTATATTTGCAGAATCTTTTAATGATTTTCAAAAAATTTTAAATTATTTGAATAATAAAAAACATCAATTTTTTACTTACGACACTAGAAGTGATCGTCCATTTAAAGTTGTACTTCGTGGTCTCACCGGCGATCAGACACCGGATGAGATCACAGCTGAATTAAATTCTTTGTTAGGTTTTTCTCCAATTCAAGTAATTCAAATGAGGAAAAGAACCAACACGAATAATACCAGTAGTGTTGGTTTTGCTCCTGAGCTTTATTTGATCCATTTTAAAAAGGATCAGGTCAATAATTTGCAAATTTTGGAAAAGGCTCGTCTTATGTTTCATTGTCGAGTAAAATTTGAACCTTTTCGTAAATCCCATACCAATTTTTTACAAAATATTACGCAATGTCGTCGTTGTCAAGCTTTTTGTCATGGCACTAAAAATTGTAGAATGAATGCCAGATGCATGTTTTGCGGCTCATTCGATCATGAAAAATCTAAATGCCTTTTTGGTGGAGATAAGCCAAAAACAGAATTTTTTAAGTGTGCGAATTGCGCAGGTAATCATTCCTCGAATTCTCTAGATTGTCCCGTTAGGGCAAAAATTGTTGCTTCTAGGAAAAACCCTAAAGTTTCCAGAAAAGTTTCTTCTCCTCCTTCCTCTTTTTCGTCTTCACACGTCAGACCGGCAAACAACCTGCCTGTTCGCAGTCAGCCTCGGCCTACATTGGAATCACGGCTGGGTAATACCCGAAGTGATTTTAATGTTACCTGGGCTGATTCTGCGCCACAGACTCGTTGTTTATCGTTCTCAGAGGTGGTTGAAAATGGGTTGCCCTCTTCAGGTTTAACTAATAAAAATGGGAAAAAACCAAGTCTCAACGTTCATGCGAAGGCTTGGGAAAATCCCCGAAATTCAAATACTTTTTCTTCTCCTTCCTCTTCTGATTCTAACAATTTTGTTGATTTGGGTGAGATTACTGAGGAAAAATTAAAATTTTTGCATCAAAATTTAATGGAAATGATGCAACTTATGTTGAAAGCAAATTCAATGTTTGAAGCTTTCCAAACTTCTTTTAATTATGCTAACAAAATTATTATGACTTTACGATTCCCTCATGGATCCAAATAGATGTTTAAATATTATGAATTGGAACGCTAGATCTTTGCTGGCTAACCAAGATGAATTCTTTTTATTTTTGAAAACTCAAAACATACATATTGCTGCCATCACTGAAACTTTTTTAAAGCCAGACAATAACTTGAAAAGCAATGCTTTCTTTAAAATTTTACGAAATGATCGACTTGATCGACAAGGTGGGGGTGTAGCTATTGTCATCAATAGTCGTCTCAAATTTAGACTTCTTCCTTCTTTCAATACAAAAGTCTTAGAAACAATTGGAATTGAATTAGAAACTTCTATGGGGAAAATTATAATTGTTGTCGCATATTTGCCTTTTCAATGCAGCGGCGAACAGAAAAATTTTTTGAAGGGAGATTTGCAAAAACTCACCAGAAATAAATCTAAATTTTTTATTATTGGTGACTTTAATGCAAAACACCGATCTTGGAATAATATTTCATCAAATTCTAATGGGAATATTTTGTTTAATGACTGCTCTGCAGGTTATTATACTGTTGAATATCCTAATGGGCATACTTGTTTTTCTTCAATTAGAAATCCCTCCACAATTGATTTGGTTCTAACGGATTTAGGCGAGCATTGTAGTCAATTAGTTACTCATGCGGACCTCGATTCAGACCACCTTCCAGTAACATTTTCTTTATCCCAAAGTCCCATTGAAAACCCTTTAAAATCAACTTTTAACTTTCAAAAGGCTAACTGGGAGCGATATATGAATTTTATTGAACGTAATTTGGATGTAAACGTTCCTCTGAATTCAATAGAAGATATTGATTTGGCTGTAGAAAATTTGACAACTGCAATAGTCAATGCTAAAGCCGCTTCAATACCTAAAGTTAAACATAAATTCAATCAACCTTTGATCGATGATGATCTTCAGTTTTTGATACGACTGAAAAACATTCGTCGACGCCAATATCAACGTACTAGAGATCCTTATTTGAAATTAATTTATTGCGACCTTCAAAAAGAGATCAAACGTCGTTTAAATTTCATTCGTAATGAAAATTTTGCTAAAGCAGTAGAGGATATAAAACCCTACTCAAAGCCATTTTGGAAATTAACTAAAATTTTGAAAAAGCCCCAGAAGCCAATTCCTACTTTGAAAGATGGGGATAAACTTCTTTTAACTAATTCAGAAAAGGCTCAAAAATTAGCCCAACAATTTGAGTCTGCTCATGATTTTAATTTAAACGTTGTAAGTCCAATTGATGCTCAAATTTCCCTAGAATTTGATGATATTCTTTCTAAGCAAAATGTGTTTGAAAGTTCTTGTGAGACAAATATTGATGTACTTAAATTGATTTTCAAAAAATTTAAAAATATGAAAGCTCCAGGGGAAGATGGGATTTTCTATATTCTTCTTAAAAAGTTGCCTGAAAGCACTTTAAATTTTTTAGTTAAAATTTTCAACAAATGTTTTCACTTGGCCTATTTTCCCAATAAATGGAAAAATGCCAAAGTGACTCCAATTTTGAAACCTGGAAAAAGTGCTTCAGAGCCTTCAAGTTATCGACCAATTAGTTTGCTTCCATCTTTAAGTAAACTATTTGAGAGAGTTATTTTGAATAGAATGATGATTCACATTAATCAGAATTCTATTTTCCCTGATGAACAATTTGGTTTTCGTCATGGACATTCTACTACACATCAACTTTTGAGTGTAACTAATATGATTAACGCTAGCAAATCTGAAGGATATTCAACTGGTGTTGCTCTTCTTGATATTGAAAAAGCTTTTGACAGTGTTTGGCACAAAGGTTTAGTAGCTAAATTAGCTCGATTTGATTTTCCTGTATATCTCACCAAAATTATTCAAAATTATTTGACTAGCCGAACCTTACAAGTAAGCTATCAAAATTCATGCTCTGAAAGGACACTCATTAGAGCTGGTGTCCCTCAAGGCAGTATACTTGGGCCAATTTTATACAATATTTTTACTTCTGATCTTCCTGATGTACCAGAAGGAAAAGGTAGAAGATTATTTGCTGATGATACTTTGCTTTCAGCAAAAGGTCGAAATTTACGGGTGGTACGCAGTAGATTGCAACAAAATTTAAATTCCTTTTTGAATTACTTGAAAATGTGGAAAATTTCTCCTAACGCTTCCAAAACTCAACTTATTTTATTTCCCCATAAGCCAAGAGCAAATTTTTTAAAACCTAATGAAAATCATTCCATAACTTTTAATGGGGTTTCATTAGAATGGTCTGATCACGTGAAGTACTTGGGACTCACACTTGATCGGAATCTTACTTTTAAAAATCACATTGAAGATATTCAATCTAAATGTAATAAATACACTAAATCTCTTTATTCTCTCATCAACAGGAAATCCCGGTTGTGTCTGCGAAATAAGATGCTCATCTACAAACAAGTTTTCCGACCAGCGATCATGTATGCAGTTCCGATTTGGTCTAGCTGCTGCGCGACGAGGAAGAAAGCCATCCAGAGGATTCAGAACAAAGTTCTGAAAATGATTTTGCGGCTTCCACCTTGGCACAGCACCGAAGATCTTCATCGGATTGCAGGCATTGAATCTATCGAAGAGATGGCCAACAACATCATCTCCAACGTCAGAGGCAAATCGATGCAGTCTTCCATCGCAGAGATTCGTTCTCTTTATGTTTAGTTTAATTTTAAGATAGTGTTTAGTTTTAAGTATAAAATATTTTTGCTATTACAGGATGTTCTCCTACATTAAAAACTTGATTGCGCTCAGCAAATTTAAATCTTATAAATAAATTTTTATAATCTAGTTACTTATAGGGCTATGAACAGTTCATTATTGAGCTGAACACCTAGTTTAATGCAATAATGTAATATAAGTGTAATCATGATTTGATACAAATAAAGACATAAAGGGGTAAGATTGATCACTTTTTTTCAATATTTATCGATTATTTTTTTTCTGTTAAGGGATGTGTGGTATATTTCATAATTTTAAAACCAGTACTGGACTCCTACGAACGTGAAACATGGTTGTAGAAATGTATTAGACTACTTTGAATTTGACTTAAAAATCGCTTTCGTCTTTGCTTAGAATATGATGCCTTGGAGTAACATTGATCAGTCTCTATAAATATTGACGGATTTAACGAGTTTTCTTGATCATAAAGGATGCAAAACACCTTCATGATATTTACAAATGCTCGTAATTGGCAATTCGGAACCAACTCAAATGAGATAAAATTAATCATGAAACTCTACAAAATTGAACACAACACTTTCGGTGGCTCAAAGATACTTAATTTGTAACTTTTGGTCCAATTAATTCTGAGATATACAATGCTGAATTTCGGTGTTTCTTGGTTTAGATTTCTTCGTGGTCAAACAAAAAAACAACACCGTGCGTTGGTGTTAAGGCCAAACATCAATTAAAATCGGAAGATGAACAATGATATTGCATAAATTAAGGGGCAATCTTTTCTAACATTACTAGTGCATTCATTCAATTCTCTAGACAATGGGTGGCCAAACCATGGCACGCGGGCCACATGTGGCCCGCGTCTTTTTTTTTGTGGCCCGCGAAGCATTTTTCAGAATTGGATGTTTTCCATCTACATCATTTAAAAAACCGACTATATCAAGCCAAAGAGAGACATTTTCATATTCTTCAATTTTTACAACATTTTACATACATATTGTTTGTACTTTGCAATCACGTATTATTCAATAAATATTTGCTATTTAGTTACATCATACAAATGGTATTGAAAGTGGCCTCCACTATTTTGGGAGCGTTGAGAGTCTTCAAGCGGAAACTATTGTATTTTTGAAGAGTTCAGAAGGCGTCAGGGAGATATGCTCGTAAATTAGGAAAGAACTCGAATAACTCTGTACATTAGAATGATAATGAGAAAGTAAAAAAATATTTATGTTTATTTTGAGCTGAAAATTCTGCTAATTTCAAGTCACTCACAAGATTTTTGCAAAACATAAATTTAGACCACAAACTTTGAAAAAAAATATTTTTTTTTATTCATTTTATGAACAACTTTCCCACTTATCGAATTTGATTTTGATCGAATGGAAAATTTTAATAGAACGAACATTAAAATTTTAAACATTTCGATTAGGTATGTACAAATTTTGAAAGTTTCTTAAAGAACAACACAAAGCGTAAGAAAATTTCAGCTGAAAAGCGAAAAGCTTAAGAAGGGTATTTTGTTTTGAAAATCCCGTTCTGCAGAGTGATCGTTATGGGATGAATAAGGCCAGAAAATTTAAAATTGCTAAAAACGCTATGTGTGTGGAGTATTTTCAAGGAAATCAAATTTAATTCATAACCCATGTATTGAATCTGAATTGGAAGGTATAATCTTGTCAGTTTGCTCGTTAAAAGTATATTAAACACTTAAAATTTTTATTTTGATCAAATAAAGAAGAACTGATAAAAATCGATACTGAATCTCGATTTTTTTTAACCATGTAAAAAATATGTTTGGGTAAATTTATACTTTAAGTAACCCACTGAAATTCGTTTGCACTTAATACTAAAGAAAAATTTGTTGTGTGGCCCGCAAGCAAGTCTCAGTACAAAAATTTGGCCCGCGTGTTGAAAATCCTGGCCACCCCTGCTCTAGACCTTCACACTATTCCCCTTTAATTTTTTCCTTCAAACTTTACCATTTGATAGAGTTTCTAGCCTTTTGTCCTAAACTGGCTTACTCTTGGGAAACGTTCCTATTTTTCAAATATCAAAAATTTACCTCAAAATACACAAAAACTACACAAAAACTATTAGGTAATTTACTAAGGAAAAAAAGTTGAACTGTCACATAAATCTTGACGCTTTGATTTCATCAGGAAGGATGTTTGTTTGCGAGCCTTCGAAAAATAGATAGTTCAAGATTTTGAAATGACGTTTTTACTTACATTCGAAATTTTCAAAAACAAGCCCAGTTTTTCTAGGGTGGTCGGATTTACCGGTTTTTTTCAAATCCGGTATTTCGGTATTTGTAATTTATAAAACCGATAAAACCGGTAAAACCGGTATTTTTCAAAGTATATCGAATTCATGAAAAGTTTTCATGTAATTGCAGTAGTAACGGCATAAAATGCTCAGATTTTATAACGCAATAGATTCAGCAACATTTCCAATAAAAAATGGTATTGTGCCTTTAAATTATTCCTTTGTCATAAATCTATCATCATCCTCATAATAATCATAATACTTATCATCTTCATTTTGTTATTATAATTTCGATGTGAGGTTGCAGAAATTCTAGAAGTTTCATTTTTTTTAACGAATTTTTGTCCTATACTCTGTAAAACAGTATTCATATTTAAAAACAGATTTTACAGATTTATAAAAAGTTTATATAGCCTTGAATGAAAATGTTATGAAATTGGTATAAAAAAGATTTTTCGTCAAAACAACGACTTAACTAATAAATAAACAAAACTCAAAACACTGTCACAAAGTTTTTGGTTGACTCACTCCCCGCAACCTAGGTCGTGATTGCATTAAGTTTGCGCTCCCAATAATAAAACGAACAAATAGAAATAAAAATTCTTGAAAAACCAGTCAAAATTCAGCAAAAAAATAGTTGTTTGGATCTGATCCATACGCTTTTTGTTGCTATAATACTGTTGCAAATTTAGAAAAACTTTGTTACTGCTTTATCTGGAACAGAAAATGCTTCAACAGCATTAAAAATAAAAAATAACAGAGTTCCATCAATTACCTTGAAAATATTGACAAAAAAAAATACAAACAGTCTAACATGTGTTCAAATGCTGACTCTGCTGAAGCATTTTATGTTTTGAAACAAACTAGGAAGTTTCTAATCAGTTTTCAATATTTTTCATTTTAAATTTCAAGTTTGTGAAAGCCTGGAACCGCTTAGAACGATTTTGATAAACTTGGCCTGTTTATAGATAAATCATTTTTGCAAATTTTATCAAATTCCAGCTTTTCAATGAAAAATTCAGTGATTTTTTTTAAAGAAAACTTAAATTTCTTGTAGCTGTATCTTTTTTCAGTCATTGTAAATTTATACAGCCTTTAAATGTTGTGGAGTTCGATAGCTGATCTGAAATGTGTAAAGTTTCATGAAAAAAAGCTTTAATTCAGAAAGTTACATCGACAAGTTTTAGCAAAAATCAAATCTCACATAAACCTTGCAGTAAGGTTTATTGAGCTTGGATTTTGAAGCTGATTGAACAAAATTTGAGTATTTGTACTCATAAATATTTGGTAAAAAAACGTTTAGCTGTGTCCATTTTAGAATGCCAAATGATGATGAAAAATTTACCGGAAATACCGGTTTTTTACCGTCCCAAAAGTCGGTATTCCGGTATTGAGAAAATGGACGGTTTTACCGGTTTTACCGGTTTCGGTAAAACCGGTTAGACCACCCTAAGTTTTTCCCAATTTCAAACTCAACATGTAAGTTTTTAAACGTAGAAAAAAGTTTTGAAATATTTTTACTTTAGACTAAGCTATCGATGATAATGTGGAAAAATTTCATGTTGACCAAAGCTACCCCGGTGATCAATGTTACCCCGTTATACGGTAAGCTGAAAGTAATGACCAATACAATATTCCTGAAACCAGCATGGATACTTTTCAATATGTTTTGGCTGAAGAAGATAACCATCTGCATATAGAACTCAGAATCAAACAGCTTTTCTTTAAATTGTGGCTCCAGAGAGTATATACACCTAACAAATGTTACGGGAACTTTTCTCTTCGATGTATTGTCTGATTTTCTGCCACTACCGTCAAACGGGGCTTCAAGCTACAGCAAGGTTGTATGCAACGTTTAAATACCACAACTTGTTTTAATTTTTATTTTAATATAATGTAATAAAGTTATAACTTAATGATAACAAAATCATGGTGATATAGTTTCTCACATCATGACGTGAAAAACTTTACCCAGTATGACGGATTGGCTTAATGATATCACCTACAAACTTTATGTTGTATACACCATACCAGCATTATCGCTGTAAACAAATTTTTCGAACAATCGTAATTTTTTTTCAAATACTGAAATATTTTCATAATTTCGTTAAAAATCTGGGCTATAATACATCAAACTGCTAATAAAAAATGCCACAATATAAATCTCATTTCCATATGGTGGAATTTGATTGATTTGATTTGATTTGATCACACGTTTGGTATTTTCCAAATTTTATCCATTCAAACATAAATTTGTATGGTTTCAGCTACCTAGTAGTTTTTTTTACCCCTAAATGTATGCAACACCATTATGCTTGTTCTTTAAAAACATTTTTGACAGAAAAAAAGTAAAATTGATTTCGAACAAAACCAAAAATTACTTCAATTGGAGCATTTTGCGTCATTACATTACAAATCTATCAAAAACTATAAATTTTCTAACTTTAGTATTTGATTTTTCATTAAAAACAAAGTTTGTTGCAATTTGCCCCTTTTTCTTAGTTTTCTTTGGGTGAAAATCGCATGTTTTTGTAAGTTTGAAATTAACCGGTAATTTTTCCGACAACGTCAATTTGATGTCCCATCAACCTTAAAACTTTTGGTGTAATGACGGAATGATTATCTTTGGACATTATGTTTTTAGAGACCAATGAAATTGAAAAGTGTTGTATGTTGCCGGTTTACGGTACCGTAATCCGGGGTAATATTGATCACTTTTTTCAATATTTATCTTTTATTTTTTTGTAAAGGGAAATGTGGCATGTTTAATATTTAAAAAAACAGAACTGAACTAATATGAACGTAAAACGTCTCTGTTTTGAATTTGATGCATTGGAGTAACATTGATCAGTCTCTATTTTGACGGTTTTAACGAGTTTTCTCGGTCATAAAGGATAGAAACACTTTCATAATATTTACAAATGCTCTTTTATCAATTTACCTTGCTTTTTAACGTTTTCCTTTGAAAACATTTATGATCGAAAAGAGACCTTTTATGGTACATAAAAATTTATGGTACATACAAATTTTTGCTAAATATTTTGAGCTACAAAACACAAATGAAATTTTAACCTCACACATTCCTCTAGGCCCTAACACTATTTTCATTTTCATTTTTTCTTCAAATTCAACCATTCGATAAGGTTTCTATACATTTGTTCAATACGGGCTTACTTTTGGAAAATGCCCTTATTTTTGGAATATCAATCATTTATCACTGAATGATTATAAAAATAGCACTATATCCTTACATATACAAAGCAAAAAAGTAGCTCTTTCACATTCAACAACCCGTTTGCTTCTAAATGCCTTTTGGTTTCATCAGGAAAGCTGTTTGTTTGCAAGCCTTGGAAAAAATAGATATTTTAAGATTTTGAAATAACATTTTTTCTTACAGAAAAAAAATTTCAAATACAAACCCAATTTCGCCTATTTGATACTCTATTAATAGGCTTTCAAACGTAGAAAACAGTTTTCAAAAATTCAAACTATAGGCTGAGTTGTAGATGTTGCGCAAAAATTTATTGTTGATTAAAGTTACCCCGGTGATCAAAGTTACCTCTTTTTACGGTACCTATTTTGGACATAACACGAACTGCAACACCTTACACTTGGTCGGGATTAAACCAGACTGAACTGAACGCCAATTTGAAAAAACAATTAGTTATGAATTGCAGTGGATGCGAAACATGTTAATGGCATTCAGTTCGGTCTGGTCGAATTCCGACCACTTAATATACGAACTTTGTTCGCACTGCAAGTTTTCCTATTGTGGGGCTAACCACGCATGGCCTACTATTTTGTGATGGTAGCTACAATTCTACCTGTATCTACAACTACAAGTAGTAGACCCGTGAGGAACAAAGTTATGAAGTGTTATGAAAAATTTTTCAAATTAAAATTACTGTTCCGCTCATTTTCAACATCTTTCATCTTATTCTAATCTTTTATCCGTCTAAAATCTTTCAACTCTTAAATATTCTTTCTCAAAGAGTATAAAATTTCACTGATAAAGCTATAAAATAGTTTCATGAAAAATAAAATAAAATATTTTGACCATAAAATTCGGAAAACTAATGTGAAATTAAAAAAAAATGAAATTTGGTAAATTTATTTGAATACTTAAACAAAATAAGAAGATTGAAAAACGCGTTTCTAGTTTTGATGATATGAAGTTTATAAGATTTAAGTGAACTCAATCATTGATAACTGATGCTCTAACTGATTCCTTAGTTCCTTATTATATTTCATTTAATTTAAGAATTATAATGAGGATGATGATGATAAGTGATCTGAAGAATTTAAACTCTACAGTTTTTATTAAAATGGTTTTATTTCATTAAACGATTTGTTAAAATCTCCATTTGTTTTTTGCTTGAAAATTTCTGAAATTTACATTGGTTTGAATGGAGTAATGCAAACAAGAAGATGACTGCTACAACCTTTTTCGCTGAAACCAAAAATATTTATTGTCTAGCATCGGCTGAACATATACTAAAATTCAAACGATAGAGAGAAGATTAGCATGAACATTGCGCAAGGATGACACGCAAAATATGAAATAAGCTACTATCGATCTTTCGGAGAGAGATAATTAATTTGAAGCCTTTATCTTATTTTGTTGAAATCTTAAAATTTTGTCAAAAAGAAATTTCTTATTTAATTTTTACCTATTTTTAAAACTGATTAAAGAAAAAGTGTGAGACAAAAACTTAATAACAAAAATATTTGAATTCAGGGCCTCCAAGTTATTAAAATTATTTGTACCTAGGGAAATGTGAAATTTGAGGCCTTGAGTAATTTATCGAAACTTTTTTAAATATGAAGTTTACGATAAAGAAGAATGAGAAACACAAAATACAATTGAGGCTTAAATTGGTTTATTGGGAAATATTTCATATCAGCATAAAATTTGGTATGACAAATATTCATTTTTTTACAATCAAAATGATTTGTTCAAACCCGAAAATTGATGTTGATTTTTCAGTACCAAATATGCAATTTTCCATACAAATTCAAGTTCAAATTTACTCATGTAAAAGTTACTTAAAAATTATGAAAATAATCATGGATGATATTTGAACCAAATAGAAGAAATTCAATAGTGACCCCCAAATCGACTAAGTCTAATATGACAATGAATAATCAACGAACATTTTACCTTCGGATTTTACTTGATTTTTGTCTAGGATCAGGGCACCCCGAAATCAGAATCAAGTTTTTTTTAGTAAAGGATCAAGTCACCTTTAACTTAAAAAATATCACTTTTTTTAGTCCCACGAAAATGCTTCTAGTTCATCTACGAGTTCATGTATCTTTCTAATTTTCAGAGCATATAAGCTTGAAATTACACGCTGTCAGAAAATGCGAAAGACGGCAAGTTGCTGAATTTTCCCAAACAGATATGATGAAAATAAGAAAAGGGGATCAGGTATTCCTATTCTACCCTAAAGGGTGATACGGTCAAAATTTGGTCAAGGGAAAGCACGTGTAAATCGGTGAAATCGTTGATTTAAAAATCAAATTAAATTTCTTTTTAAAGTTTAATTAGTATAAAATTCAGTAAAAATATTCAGTTAGGCTTCCGCTTTTCCAAATCCGAATTGCCGGGCCTTACGCTCAACCCCTGCCATCAGATTTTGTACAGCCACCTTGTCCACCTTCTTCGCCGCAGAAAGCCAGTTTGCCTTGAACTGCTGCTCGTCCTTAGCAGTTTTTTTATCTTATTTAGGTTCCGCTTGACAATAGCCCAGTATTTCTCAATTGGGTGAAGCTCTGGCGTGTTGGGAGGGTTCTTGTCCTTGGGAACAACCTGCACGTTGTTGGCGGCGTACCACTCCATGGCCTTTTTACCGTAATGGCAAGATGCCAAATCTGGCCAAAACAGTACGGAACGACCGTGTATCTTCAAGAAAGGCAGCAGATGTTTATTCAAACACTCTTTCACGTAAATTTCTTGGTTGACAGTCCTGGAAGCTATAAAAATGCTGCTTTTCAAGCCACAGGTACAGATGGCTTGCCAAACCAGATATTTATTCGCGAACTTTGACAGTTTCATGTGCTTGCAAATATCTGATACCTTTCCCCTTCCTTTTGCTGTATAAAATTAGGGGATGATTTGGCAACTTTTAGCGATTTAGCGTGCTTTGCATGCGAGTAGCTCCGATTTTCGCGATACCCGAGCAAAATTTAGAAACGCTGGTCTCCTTCCTTGGACGGCATTTGGAAAACTGAAGAGTGAATTCCAAAATCAAAATATGAGCAATCTCACACACACACACACACACACACACACACACACACACACACACACACACACACACACACACACACACACACACACACACACACACACACACACACACACACACACACACACACACACACACACACACACACACACACACACACACACACACACACACACACACACACACACACACACACACACACACACACACACACACACACACACACACACACACACACACACACACACACACACACACACACACACACACACACACACACACACACACACACACACACACTTGAAGCTTTCGTGATTCGAAACACGAAGATCTGAAAAGAACAAATGGAATATAACCATTCGTATTCTAGCCGTCTAACCGGAGGCAATCTATTCCTGTGTTAATCCGTAGTTATCCGAAAACTTACCTTTAACAGTTATTACAGTGGGTAACAACATTCCCTTGCTGATACATTTTAGTGGCGACGAGGACAATTGGTGATTCAAACAGAAAATAAACATTTTCTAGTGTGGGTCGTAAGTAAAAAAAAAAATTAATTTGAATTGCTTGAGAGATACCTGTCCTCAGAGGAATTTGCAATTACTGAAGAGGGTATATTGAAGCTAAGTGCTAGATTACCTGTTGAAAAGGTTGAAAAAAAAAAAAAAAGCAATTACCAACATATATAAAAAAAAGTTCTGTAAATAAGTGATTTATTAAACTGCATATTGGCATTGTGAAATTATAAATATAATAAACGTGTTTCTAACGCCATTTTGAAATTTCATCCACAGATTCCATTTCTACTGAGGCTTGGTCCGAAGAAGTTAAAGATACCGGGAGAGCGTGAGTTACCCATACAGCGAGCGATAGTAGATCGTCGTAGCGAAGCGAATCTACATACGTGAGGCTACAAAAACAACATAGAACATCGCAGCGAAGAGAGTGAGTTACATCGTGAGATAGTGGATCGCCGTAGCAAAGTGAATCTGCATACGCTAGGCTACCTACACTCAACAGCAGCAGCTCTTGGATCAAATTCAGACTGTGAGCTGTGAGCAGCATTAGTGAGTCATCGACGACAGTGAGAATCAACGTTGCATAGTTAGTGCTAGCGGTTATTCTACCAAACGTGTGGCGCTTGAGGTGGGTACATTAGTGTGGCTTTCCCACAGGTCGTACTGCAGGTAGTAATTCCATCTTTTGAGTGAGTATAAAATATTAAAAGTTGGTTTTTTTTTCTTCTTTTGGATTTACACTGCATAGTATTTTATTGCAAAGTATATTTAGCTAAATGGCGGCCCCCAGTATGATCGGAACGATTGACCACTATCATGTGGGCAGGTCGTTCCAGAATTACGTGGAAAGGTTTGAAATATTATGTGAGCTAAATAATGTATCGGAAGCGTCCAGGAAATCGTGGTTTATTTCACTCAGTGGCGACTTCGTTTATGATGAAATCAAACTACTCTCCCCAATAAGGAAGTTAGTAACCTGCAATATAGGGATATTATCCCCAAATTGAAAGCTCGTTTTGATAAAACGCAACCAGCCTTAATGCATAGATACAAATTTTACAACAGATTTCAAGGTGTTAGTGAAAATTCGGAAAATTTCGTTTTGGCTGTTAAACTTTTAGCAGAAAAATGCAATTTTCGAGAATTTAAAAATGAAGCAATAAGGGATCGGTTGATTATTGGTCTTCGAGATAAAATTCTGCAGCATAAATTGCTTATGGTGACGACCGGGAGTTAGATGAGGTAGCAAACTTAATCATCAATAGCGAGCTAGCTGGGGAACGCGCCAAGATTATTGGTGAACACAGCGAAGTTAAGGGGGGGGGGGGGGGTGTAGGGTCTAACGGGTATAAAAAAACACCATTTTCACGATTTTTTTCTAGAGCTTTCGTTCAAACAAATGTATTCAAATTTTTTTCCATTCTACAAGGCATTGTTGAAAGAACATTTAGTAATTTTTTCGTAGAAAAATATTGAAAAATGAGCCGGTGACGGAGCATTTTCGAGGATGCCTTTTAGAAAACAGGATTTGCGGTGGACACTGTATCTTAGCACAGAATCATCTGAAGTAAAAAAATCAGAGCAAAATATTTCTAATAGATGTCCAGCCCAACGTTTTTATTTAACTTAAAAATATTTTTATGAAATTTTTGTGGCTGTTTGAAGTAAAAACTACGATTTTTCACTTAAAAATCCGCCATTTTTTCACCTCCAAAATCGCCCCAAAGTAAAAAAATCAAAAAAGAAAAACGTTGGGGTCTGGTATTTTATATGTAGAAAATATGTTCCAAATTTGAAAAGAATCGGATAAGTAGTTTTCAAATGACGATGTCCACGGACTTTAAAAATGTGCTTTCGAGAAAAACGCGTTTGAAGTTTCTGCTCTTGCTTTCTTGCAGTATTAGATAGGAGGAGATAAAGGCCTATAACTTCTACAGTTTTGCTTCAATTGACTTGAAAATTTGACACAACATTCTTGAAATGTTTTACAATAAGAAAATAAAAAAATAAAAAAATCGATTTTTTGAAAGTGTTAGACCCTACCCCCCCCCCCCCCCCCCCCTTAATGCGGATATTTTTTCCATTAAAAATCGTTTGGGCCGTCGCACACAGGGGAAAACGATGTAAAAAGGTGATCAAAATTGTTTACGCCAAAACGGAGCGTTTTAGACCCATAGTGTCTTTGGGACATTTTACTTACATTTAAAGCACTTTAAAATGAGCTTTTGATAATAATGATTAAATCACCTAGCAGTGAGATAGAAAAATTATTTTTTGTATTTTTCATTTTAGAGCACTTATATCTTTGGCAAGTTTTTAGATTGTAAAAAATGTAGCAATTTTATTGAAGACGTCAACATCGTAGAAGCTAACCCAAAAAAGTTAGAAGGGTTCAAAATAAAAAAATATTTTTTTATTAAAATTTTCAGTATTTTAACGATATCTTTCCAGGCCGAGCTTATTCGAGCAAGATATGTTCGAAAGAGTTTTGAGTCACTTAAAATCGAATAGTTTTGTGGAACACAGTTAATAAAAATATTCAGACTGAAACGAGTTAGATTGGAAAAACTATGAAAAAATAGCTGTTTTCGAACACCTGTATCTTTCTAGTTCGGTTGAGTTCGGTTCATGTTTTGGTTGCATTAGAATCAGGCAGGTTTCAACTTTGTAAAAACATATAGTTTACAATGTTAAGTTGTTTATTTCGTAGCTTTATAAATGATTAAAGTTAGCTATTTTCAAGGAATCTAGAGGAATTTTTTTTGCATTTAAAATTAGCTAACCGAAAAACATCATCAACTCATCAAGTATATTGTATTGTAAGCGGAAAGGTAGATGATAAGGTTCGTCAATGGAGGCTTAAAAGAGTTATACGCGAGCGAGAGAATGATTTGGCTAAAATTTCACCTAAATTAAAACGATTGCTAATTGTCAGTTTAAATAAACTTGGAATTTTTCCTCTAGATTCCTTGAAAATAGCTAACTTTAATCACTTATAAAGCTACAAAATAAACAAATTAACGTTATAAACTCCATGTTTTTATAACGTTGAAACCTGTCTGATTCAAATGCAACCAAAAAATGAACCGAACTCAACCGAACTAGAAAGATACAGGTGTTCGAAAACAGCTATTTTTTCTTAGTTTTTCCAATCTAACTCGTTTCAGTCTGAATATTCTTATTAACTGTGTTCCACAAAACTATTCGATTTTAAGTGACTCAAAACTCTTTCGAACATATCTTGCTCGAATAAGCTCGGCCTGGAAAGATATCGTTAAAATACTGAAAATTTTAATAAAAAAATATTTTTTTATTTTGAACCCTTCTAACTTTTTTGGGTTAGCTTCTACGATGTTGACGTCTTCAATAAAATTGCTACATTTTTTACAATCTAAAAACTTGCCAAAGACATAAGTGCTCTAAAATGAAAAATACAAAAAAAAAATTTTCTATCTCACTGCTAGGTGATTTAATCATTATTATCAAAAGCTCATTTTAAAGTGCTTTGAATGTAAGTAAAGTGTCCCAAAGACACTATGGGTCCAAAACGCTCCGTTTTTGCGTAAACAATTTTGATCACCTTTTTACATTGTTTTCCCCTGTGTGCGTCGTGAGCGTTTTGAAAATCAGCGTTATCAAGGCAGAACTAATTATAATCAGAACAATTATGGGAGAGTTGATAGAAATAGATCGAGAAGCAGGAGTTTCGATAAAAACGGTAGTAACGATCAACGTTTTCATAGTCGTAAACAGTTCAATCATGCTAGAGCGGTTTGCAACAAATGTGGTCGATCGGGACATCTGCGCAGGGATTGCTGGTTTGAAAAAAAGAATGTTCATTTTATTGAAAAAGAAGAAGAAGGGAAAAACGTCTCTCCTTCTGATAAGTTTGATAGACTGCGTCTGAAGGATTCTAGTGAGGAAAGCGAAATAGATTGTTTGATGATTTGAAATGTTAATAGTGTGTCTGAGACATGCTATGTGGATGTGTCTATAGGTAATCAAAATCTTTCAATGGAAATAGACACAGGATCGGAGGTTTCGGTTATGAGCGAAACCCTTTACAAAACAATGTTTCCTTCTCTTGCTATAGAAAAATGTAACAAAAATTGATTGTTGTGGATGGAGCCAAACTTGAGATTGAAGGTCAAATCAAAGTGTTGGTTAGTCTCAATAATCTGATAAAAAAGAAAGAGTTGGTTGTTTTGAAAAGCAAGAAGAATTTCGTTCCTCTTTTGGGAAGAGACTGGATGGAAACGTTTTATCCTGAATGGAAGAACAATTTTATGAAGCATTTGAATATCAACAACTTGGATTCGCAACAAACAGTGGATATTTTAGGATTTGAGGTGGATTTAACCTTCAAAATAGACCAACCAATCTTCAAAAAAGCCTATCAGGTACCGTACAAATTGAAAGAGAAGTTTTTGGTTCATCTACAACAGTGGTTTTCAAACTTTTTTCACTCACCGCCCCCTTTTGCAAAATTTTGGAGCTCAACGCCCCCCAGGGTAAATTTTCAGCAAATCTATTAAAAATATTGAAAATCTGGATCGTTTAAAAACCATTAGCTTTTGGCTTGATGTTATTGTAAGGCTTAGCTCTAAACTCAATTAAATTTATATGAGGCCCTCAGAGCCAAAGAGGTAGGTATTATAAATGTACAAATGTTTGATTTTGATTTGATAATGTCAAACGATTCTTTATATTTCGAAAAATACTCTATGATTTTTTTTAGATTTTTAGAATTTTAATTGCATACTACTTTGTTCGAACGAAACATGCAAATTTTTGAGAAAAATATGGAAAATTATCAAACATATCTACTTAAAAGTGTGTTTTCTCGAAATTAGCTTTCATGCACTTATACTTTTTTGGCTCCAAAGGCCTCATATTGCTTAAAACCTCCAGTAAACACTTTATTCTAAGGTTGCCAGATTGCCTGGTTTTATCCGGGTTTGCCCGGATATTTCATACAAAATTTTGCCCGGATTTTAATGAAGAATGCCTGGATTTTGCCCGGAGTTTTTCTCTTTATTTGGAAACTCAAACAAAAAAAACTGTGTTGCAAATTTTTTTTCTTTAGCCACCAAAACAAAAAATTTTGATCATATTTTGTAGAAATAATTATGAAAGGTTTTTCCGAAGCCTTAAATACGATTTAAAATCTGTTTATGAATTTTAATATATTTTTTTTATTTTTTTCAATTTTTTTTATCATGATTTTTGGTGAGTAATTTCTGGGTTTTGTCAAAATTTGCCCGGATATTGCCCGGATTTTTGATCGTCAATCAAGAGATGAAATGCCCGGATTTTGTCAGGATTTTATAGAAAATTGCCTGGTTTGTCCGGCCCGGATACGTGCTGAAAAATTCTGGCAAACCTTACTTTCCTTAATTTCCTCGACTTTCCTGACACTTGCTTAAACTGATCAATTAGTTTGTTCTGATGTCCAATCATATATATTAAATGTAGTCAAAAAAAATTCCATTAACCATCAAATTGCATAAGTGTTGAAAACTAAATTGCATAGTTGAATACAAATTAAATACTGTCAAGCCGTTTAAATAACGAAAGAATAGTTTTACTTCTTGGTATTTGAATTTGAGTCCTGTACAAGGTTATGCAGCATTTGCGGGTCTTAAAATTTAAATTAGCTATCAATAACTGAATCCAGGCAATGTTAGTGATAACCGAAAAGATTAAAAGTTTTTCCTTGGCAAATGGCACAATTGATTTATTGAATCGATTGAAATAGAGATGAACAAATAAGAACTAAATAATTCTTACATATTTTCTTTAAAATAAATCTATCACTTAATCACAAATGACGCCTTTCAATACAGATTTTTTTCGAAGGTATTTTCTGTTTATCAGATTTTTTGAGAGAACAAATTTCGAAAATTATCAATCATTGCCATCTAAAATTATTCTTGTTTAGGTATAACCCGAATAATCTTACATGTAGAGCGTATACAAAATCAGTAAAAATAAAAAAAAGCTTATATATACATTTAAACATAATTATTGAGATACTGGAACAAAAATTTGCTTGCAGCTCTGTGAAATAATAGATATTTCTACAACCTTATACATGTTTTGTAACGTTTTTTGTATCAAACTTACTCGTTGTTATTTCAAATCTTCGTTGTTTCGTGATTTGTGGAAATGTGAATTACGACCTAACCGCCCCCCTGAACCCTTCCAACGCCCCCCAAATTTCAACATTGAGCTCACCGCCCCCCTGGAAGCTCTCAACGCCCCCAAGGGGGCGGTAGGGACCACTTTGAAAACCACTGATCTACAAGGTTTAGAACAGCAAGGCATAATAACACCGATTAAATCTAGTGAGTGGGCGTCACCGGTCATTGCGATACTCAAGAAAAATGATGAAATACGTATGATTTCAATTGGAACAATCGTTTTCACAGCACATCGTCATCAACTGAAAATGGTACACGAACCTCGAAGACGTTGGAATGTGATGGTACGAACCGAGATTCCACGAAAAAATGAACGGCAGGGCAAACGGCGACGAAGTTCCTCTGAGGACGAGTTCCTGGGGTTTCCAGATAGTCAGGAACCGTTGGCACCACCTCCAAAGATCCGCTCCGTAGTATTGCGTAGTCCAATCATGACGCGGTCTAAGAGAAGCCGGGCAGATATTCTTAAGGAATAACTCAGCAAGTCGCACGTATTGCCAGTGCTGTATTCGAATGATGATATAGAATATCTAAAGAAATGTTACTAAGTTTTCTATCGATTATTTTAAAAGAATATTACCAGCTGTTCCAAAAAATGGAGGATTCATATATTGATACTTGCGTTCTGCAATATATAAAATGAATCTTCGAACTTGAAGCTTACGCGTGTTTACGAGCTCCTATGATAGTTTTGGCATATTTAGAGAACTTATCGCGCAAATGGAACAAAATTTTGCGGGAACTTTACAACATTTTTTGAACCAAGAATCTATCTGGAAGGGAAGTAGATTAAAACATCGATAAGATTGATAAGTTTATTGAAATATACGATTTTTACACATTTGTTTCGAAATATTTTGTAACAACAGTTCAATCCTCAAAACAATAAAACTCAACAAATACCCAACCACCAGTCCGATCCAAGCCAGTAGAAGATCCTCTAGTCTCAAACCACCTTGTTCCGGTGTACTTGTGTGACGAAACTGCCTCAGTTGTGAGTAGAAGTATTCATTTTGGCACTCTTGTTCCCATATGAACAAGAGACCGGCCTCGAAAAACCGCCTCTGTGTCCATTGAAGCGGTTCAAAAAGTTGCCCTCTGTACATTTGCCCAATTGAGTACACTTGAATTCCAAGCGATCGTTTGAGTAGCCTAAACTTAGGCTCCATCTGTTGAAATTCCCAATTGGATAATGTCGACAGCAGTAAATCAGCCGTGGATTTTGGAACTTGATAGGCTTGAGATTCGTTTAGTTCCAGATTTATGATGAGTTCTTCTTGGGTCTGGGTTATTATTCGGCTATCGGTCAGTTCCTGGATTGTGTTGATTGGCTTAGCTGTAGGTTTGCTAGTCATGAACGCCACAATTTTGGCCTCGTAGGCACTGGTGAGCAGAAAACAGGACAGAACTAGGGACAGCAGAGCAAATCGTTCTGCTCGATTGGTTCGATTAACGTTAAACTGTTTTAGACCACAGAGAGCAAACATAACAGGTTCGTTATGAAATAAACTTGGTCTGGCAAGATTAACTATTTCAACTGCAAGAAATACCAAACCAATCAAAGACCAAGCCTGCCAATCAAACGGTGATAGAAAAAACTCGGATAAATTCAATAATTTTGCGCGTGGCACCAAGATAACTGTTAGTTCTGGAACAACACCTATTAAGTATATGTAAAAGTAGTGATCAAGCGTGTAGACATCCAAACTAAGATCGATGTTTGAAGTACGCACAAATTCAAAGTAACATGTGAAGTTCACGTCATTGAAACAGGGATTTGCAATCGGGACGTGTGTCGCGTTAACGTAATGACAAGTTTCCTGAACCCATCTGGCAAACATCCCGCATTGCTTTCGATCCGTTATATATCCATTAATAGTTCCGCTAAGCATAGTATAACGGAAAGGAAGATTCTTAAAGTTCCTTAAACAATCTTCGAAAAGCGCTTCCGGTGCCGGAAATTGTTCCTGATGGAACTCAATTTGACCTTCTATATCTAACCGCAAGACACACTTCTCGATGGCACACAAGAATACAACTTTCGTGAAGCGACATGCTTTTATAAACTCACGCATGGCTTCGAGGACATTTTCCGGCTCCGGAAAAACAATCACTAGTCTAGTGGAATGGTCCCAATACTGGTACACCTGGTCGAACCATTTTTGCAAATCATCTGAATGCGAGACAATGTTTCCAGCGTAAATGATCACCAAATTAGGGCTGTGCCACATGTTGAGCTCATCCGCCTGGAAGCTGCCATCGATGACGGTTCTAGCGATATCTTGAAGCTGCGGTGAGTTGAGAACTTCCCCAACCGAATTATCAAAAGCATGTTCAGTGTGCATGTCAAAAAATACGCACTGAAAAAAGCCCGTTTCATGGAGCGAGAAATAATTTATTGCTTCAGTCAAGAATCTTGATAAATCGGAGTTCTGAAGACAAACTACTTGAGAAGACCAAACTAATAGTACTATTAAAACAAATCCAGGTCTGGCCATTTGTAAACTTTAGAAACAATTTCTTCAAAAGTTTACTACCGACTGAAAGCTTACAGCTAGCGCGATTCACTCGCAGGCAATGAGTCTGATGCAAGATTGGGAGTTTATGAAATATAAATGTAGTTTTTGATGAAATTTTCTTGATTAAATCACGTTAACGTTGACACGCCACGTTGGTCACGTCACGAAGTCACGTCAAATTGCAGCACTTTGCAAATGCTGTAGAAAATACCTCACCGGACTTCACGTCTCACGTTCCAACAGGTTGTTTTGATCCATCATTGCTCTGCTAGTAAAAGCCTTTTTACGGTTGAAAAACTTACTTGAAGTTAATTTGATTGTTCGCATCGTGGTTGTAAGGATCTGAGGCCCATCGTCCACCCGGAGCACCTAGGAAGGATTGTCCACTGGATGTCGTAGCCGGATTTTGGTGCAGTATACCCGAAACACATTTCTTTTTCCGCCTATTATTATATCACCAACAACCATCTGCTGTCATCAGTCTATCACTCCTCACTGCTTCTCTCCGCGATCGTTCCCGGTATCTGACACACTCGAGTGTTTTGATTTTACACCACCGTCCAAAAGTTTTCGCATAGAGCGTGAATATTAAAGAATGGAAGATGAAAAAAATATTTTCTGTTTCCTTTGCGAGAGTTTGGTGCAGGATTCAACAAAAGTGGTCGAGTGCGTGCATTGCCACAGAGTGGTACACTTCCGGTGCAAGAAAATTTTTGGCAATAGTATTGCAAAAACGAAGAAGAATCCATTTTTCTGCTCGCCTGAGTGCATTGATATGTTTACTCGTGTATCTCAGGCAGTAAACCGTGCTGATTCCGTCAGTGAAGACATCAGGAAGCTAACAGAATATGTTCGAGCAATTAAAGAAGATCAATCGTCTGTCCGTAGCGAAGTTCGCGAAGAATTGTTGAAAACCCGCTCAGTTGTTGATAGCTTGGTTGAAACCAACAGACACATAGAAGAGTCCCAGGAATTTCTCTCTAACAAATTTGAGGAACTAAGAGGGAATTTCAAATCAATTGGAAAAGCAATCAGGGAAATTCAATCCGACAACGAAAAACTGAAAAACACAGTCAGTGTCTGGCAACAAAAACACTGTGACCTGTCAAATAAAGTGGATCGACTGGAAATGGAATTGGATAAAGCTAATAGGTCTGGACTGGAGAAAAATGCGATCGTGCTTGGAGTACCGATGAGCACCCAGGAGAATGCCGTGGAAACCGTTAAAAAAATAGCTGTAGCAGTAGGTTGTCCACTCGAAGATGATGACGTCACCGAAGCAAGGAGATTGGTGAGCAAAAATTCGTCGTCCAGGCATGCACCGCTTCTTGTTACATTTGGACGCACTACAGCCAAGGAGTTTTTGTTCCAAAAAAAGCGAGAACATGGAATTTTGCAGGCAGCGCAGATCGATAATGTTTTTGCGGGTTCGACAAGCAAAGTAACAATAAGAGATGAGTTAACCAACTTTGGGAAAGAGCTGCTATCCGAAACCAAGAACATGCAGAATGAGCTCGGCATTAAATTCATTTGGCCAGGACGAGACGGTAAAATCCTGTTCAAACGACACGAAGGAGCAAAGATTGAGCAAATTGGTAATCGAAATGACCTTCGCATGCTGGTCAAGTCCACCCAAAAGCGTTCCTTGAATCACTCTGTCGACCTAGAAACATCCAACGTTACACTACCAGAGATGCCTTCGCCGAAACGTGTTTATACTGGAGCAGAAAGCATGTAGAAACTAATTTGTATTTCGTTTATGTGGATACCAATATTTTAAGAAAAAATGAATAATAAAAATAAAAATATATTTCACGACTCATTAGATTCTCTGCGTGAAAATAATCGAAAGAAAAACAGTCATAACTTTCTAAGATTTCTCCAGCTGAATGTAAGAGGCCTTAATGATCCGAGCAAACAGGACTTCATCAAGATTTTTCTAGAGCAATTCCCTGTATCGATTGATGTGTTAGTTCTAGGGGAGACATGGTTGAGGGAGGAAAAATAATACTTGGTTAACGTAGATGGATACCGCAGTTTCATTTCCTGTCGACCCGATTCGAGTAGTGGTGGACTAGCAGTTCTCGTAAAAGATTCGCTTAAAGTATCAGAGATCGAAAATTTACACGATGATGGGTTCCATTATATTCATCTGCGTCTGGAACCAGGCTGCTCACCAATCGAAGTCCATTCAGTTTACCGACCGCCTTCACAAAATCCACAGTTGTTTTTAGGAAAGCTTGATGCCGTGCTTGCATCTCTGAAATCTAACTCTCAGTTTTTGATGCTAGGTGATGTTAACATCCCGATAAATAAGACAAGTTGCCCCGTAGTCAGCCAGTACCTAGATCTGTTGAGATGTTATAGTTGTCGTGTATCCAACACATATATAACCCGTCCAGCAAGTTGCAACATACTTGACCACGTTGTTTGTTCAGATTCGATAGTTGAACAAACTCTGAATGAAACAGCTCTCATCGACATAAGCGACCATAGTTTGGTGCTGACTACAATCAGTTTAAAGAAACCAATAGCGTACCGAAAGCTTGAAAAAGTTATCGTGCAACATGAGCAGATCAATGAGGCTTTCAGAGTTGAGTTTGAAAACATACACGCTAGCAGTCCTACAGAAAAATTAGAGAAACTATGCTTATTATATAGTCAACTGAAAGCTAGATTTTCAAAAACAGTATCTGTCAAAGTTAAAATTAAGGGACATTGCCCGTGGATGTCGCTGGATGTGTGGAAGTTAATGCGAATCAAAGAAAAGGCACTTGCGCGTTACAAGAAGTATCCTACCAACAGTGACTATAAGGATCTTTTGATACAAGTGTCGAAAAAACTCAACAGTGCTAAGACTGAGGCAAAAAAAAACTATTACCAAAAACTGTTTCAGAAATCCACCCAGAAAGAAATGTGGAAAAAATTAAACAAGTTGATTGGAGCAAACGAATCTCAAAGCGAAAGGATCAAAATAGAACTGAACGGAGCAGTTACGGATGATGAAAATACAGTTGCCAACGCATTCAATCATTATTTTTGTAATATCGGAACTCAGCTAGCAGCCACAATTCCCAGAAATGTTCGAGGAAGTGCACGAAGAGATATCGAAAACGGTGACAGTATATACCTTACACCAGCAACAGACCAAGAAGTTATCATCAAAATAAACAAGCTAGATGCTTCGAAAAGTCCGGGTCCAGATGGGATCCCAGTACAATTTATCAAAGCCAACCATGTCATATTAGCCTCCCTGATAAAAGATGTTTTTAACAACTGCGTGCAGAATGGTGAATTCCCCGAGTTCCTCAAAATAGCTAGAGTTCTACCCATCTATAAAGCGGGAAAAAGGACGGATTGCTGCAATTATCGCCCAATCTCCATACTATCGGTGTTCAGTAAGATCCTGGAGCAGTTAATTGCAGATCGTATCTCGCAATTCCTGAAGCACCATAACCTGCTATACAGCTATCAGTACGGTTTTCGCGAAGGATCCAGTACTCAAACAGCAGCAATTGAACTGGTAGATGCCATACACAGTGCTCTTGATAATCGAAAGTTTATGGGAGTGTTATTCTTAGACCTAAAAAAAGCTTTCGACACGATTGACCACAAGATACTTCTTCAAAAATTGGTTGCCCATGGAATCAGGGGTAATGCGAACCTTCTTCTTGCCAGCTACCTAGCCAACAGAAAGCAGTACGTCCAGATAAATCAGGTTTCTAGTGACCTTGGAGACCTGCCTGTTGGAGTCCCACAGGGTAGCAACCTAGGGCCTCTCCTCTTCGTCTTATATGTGAATGATTTGCACAAGCTACAATTACAAGGTAAACCCAGGCTGTTTGCGGACGATACATCGTTGTCATACGAACATAATGACGTCGGGACTATTATTTCCCAGATGTCAAATGATTTAATAGAACTGAAATCATATTTTGACAAAAACCTTCTTTCACTGAACCTGGATAAGACCAAGTATGTAATCTTTAGTGCAAACCATCGGCTTCCTAGCAACTATGGTCAGCTACTAGTTGATACGACTATCATAGAGCAGGTTAAAACTTTTAGATACCTGGGTCTGAACTTCGATGAACGTCTAAGATGGGACGCACACATAGATTATCTTAGAAGAGATCTAAGTGCTATTCACAGTATAATGTGGAAGCTTTCGAGGTTTGTACCGACCAAACAACTAGCGTGCCTGTATCATGCATTTGTGCAATCCAAGCTGCAGTACATGGTCTCGATCTGAGGCGCAGCTAGGAAGAAGGATATTAAACCGCTCCAAACAATGCAGAACCGATGCCTAAAAGCTGTTTATAAACGGCCCAGACTTTTCTCCACCTACAATCTTTTCCACGAAGCTCCACTATCTGTATTACCAATAGCTGCACTAAGGGAACTCCAAAGCGTTACTCAAGTACACCACCAGCTACACAACCCAGTCTTCCACCACAATCAACAAATTCAGCAGCAGAATCACAGATTTCCTACGAGGTCGAGAGGAAACCTGATGCTCAGAAGAGTAAATACAGAGAAAATGAAAAAGTCCCCTGAATACTTCAGCAAGATGAAGTACAATGCTCTTCCAGGAAATCTGAAAATCACAACCAACAAAGCCAGCTTCAAACGTTCAGTTAAAACATACCTCAAAACCAACCTAGCAAACTACCTAGCATGATGTGAGAAAAAACAACTGAATTGTGAACTAAGCAGCTAACTAGTTCGTTAAGACCCCCTTAACAGAGAGTAATCTCACTGGGGGCCTTGGAAAAATCAATTTCCTCACCCAAAATTATCTAACCTGCCACTAATCGCCACAATACGACTTTTCTTTATATCCCCTCTCTGCTAGCCACCGCCGCCCACCACAGCCGCCCACCACACCACAAAACCGCCAACCACATGCCGCAACTGCAGAACCGCTAATTTAATGAAATAGTGTTGAAAAGAAAGTGTGAATTCTAAAGATTGTAAATAATGGTAGTTTTGAAAAGATATCAAACATGATCAATAAATGTGAGGAGGTTTTATGCCTTCGGGAGAATGGTGCTGCAAGAGAGGCCAACTCCCGGGGGCTTTTCCCTGCTTAATTAAAAAAAAAAAAATAATTCAATGGGTATTTTTAACTGAAAAAATTGCATAGAAATAACTGAAAGTATATACCTACAGGAGGACAGTAAAGTTCCCGTACTTTTTTATAAATACATCAAAAACCTAGAATTTTTTTATACACTATCAATTGGAATAAACCAAATAAAATTAACATTCTTTGGAATCTTGTTTATCAGGTTGAACCGAAATAAACCAAAATAGCTCAAAATATCTTCTGTAGACTTCCATACATTTTACCAGTAAGTGGAACATGACTTTGACATTACTCTTCATTAAAACTATTCGCAGTGTTTTCTTCGCCAACGCCAAGATTTTCTCAACTAAGCCACTCGACTATCACCAATCTTTCAACAGTCAAACAAAAATTTTACGTAAGAAAATCAAACCTTTGTCTCTGGAAGGACTAGATTCTCCGTGACGTACTGATGCCGTGCACGATTCAGAACTCCGATCCAGATGGGTTCACAGCTTCAGTAGGTTTGAAGCAAGACGAATTACGCAAAATTAATCATTTTTACAGTAAAAATCTGATTTACAGCTTTTGGAGCTTTAGGGTCAAGATTACTTGCCTGCCACACTCACAGGGCTATACCTAAAGGAACACCTCACGTTAATCATGTTGATGGGAAAACTATCAGCACATCTTCGTTGGAGCAAAAGCATTAATCTTCATAAAAGGCTATAGCGCATTCGATACATCACCAGAACTCTAATAATGTTTAAATCTAGCTATGTGGCCCTGTTCTAGAAATGTAAACAAAACTAAATTTATAATTTTCGATGAAGTCTCTAATATGAGTTGTGAGCTTGGTTGAATAATTCTACTGCATCAAAGCAATGCCTTTCAATTCGATCTATACAATTAACATGGCGTTAGGCAATTCAATGTTTAATAGCTTTACTCTGGTCAAATAATTGTCTTATTAGTTTAATAATGGTTTTATGAGAGCCATATATGTAAATAGCTAAATATAATATAAGTTTCTGTCGCAAGACAACCAATTACATGTGTAAGATGAGTTCCTTGTTTCTGATTTGTTAATCTGTAGTACAGTAAATGAGGACAGACTTTTTAAATGAAATAAAAAAGGGATTGGTTGTAAATGTCCGGTGGAATGTTACCATGAGTTGAAGCTGAATTTCGCTATCTGACGTCACCCAAGATGGTGACTTACGTTGATCTTTAAATTGCTGTAAATGGTCGAAATCTCATTAATATTTCATGCGACCGTCATCTTCTTGATTTCAAGATGGCGTGAGATAGCGAAGTCTGACTTCTTTCAGTTTAGCCTTTTAAAAAATATATATATAAAAAATTTGCCTAGGTCACATCAAGTACAGGTTCATCTAAATAAGTCATTTTTAAGCATTGCAGTGTTTGCTCCATTTGGAAAAAGTATAAATATTACGTAATAGGAAATGAACGATCCCTCCCAGCTAATGTATGTACCTCAATATTTTCAAGGGATTTACAAATTCCTCGGTTTATTCATCCCAGAAATGACAAATCGTGTGACTACAATGATCATTTCTGTACCAACACATAAAAAGGATCTACAGTATCGTTCATTATTGTATAGAAATTGGAAGCACGCACACTGTCACATTGACTTTGAACTTCCATAACTTTTTACTCTGATGATGTTTTTTAATTAAATTTTCTGCGAGAGATAGATCAACTATCACACTGTTATATCACAAAATTTGAGCTCTCTGCAGTTTGTGTGGCCTGAGATACAGTAATTCTACGAAAATCGGGCTTTTTGGACTTTTACCATTCAAACTGCAATATCTCAGAAACGGTGATTTTTTTATTGAAATTTTGCAGAGTGATTGCTGATGTATAAAGCAGGCACGTCTGAAGTTTTTGATAAGTTCTATCGATGGGATTAAAAATTACGCGAGGTAAAATATCTCAGGCATGAACCTGGAAATGCGATTTCTATAGAATTTTGGACGATTCATGAGAGCATTCTAGATTCATGCCTGAAATATTGTACTTCGCGTAACTTTTGATCCCATCGATAGAACTTATCAAAAACTTCAGACGTGCTAGCTTTATATTTCAGTTATCTCTCTGCAAAATTTTAATGAAAAATTCACCGTAGTTTCTGAGATATTGCAGTTTGATTGGTAAAAGTTCAAAAAGTCCGATTTTCGTAGAATTACTGTATCTCAGGCCACACAAACTCCAGAAAGCTCAAATTTTGGGATATAATAGTGTAATAGTTGATCTATCTAACGCAGAAAATTTAATCAAAAAATATTATCAGAATTAAAGTTGTGTAAGTTCAAAGTCAAAGTGACGGTGTGCGTGCTTCCAATTTCTTTACAATTATGAACGGTACTGTATCTCCATATGTGGCGAATCGAGAAAAAACGCGTTTGAAAAAAATATAACCTATTTTAAATGTAAATTCAAAATCACTTGAAATTTTTGCTTTTTATGAAAGACAACCGATTTTCAGAACCATTCGCTATAGATATGTTAGGATAGAGGAATATCATTATTTATGAAAAAACAACGCACTATCGCGTTTTTTCAGTATCTCGATTCAGGGGTGTTATACTCCTCAAAACAGCACAATGTGTTCTAAAAGCACAATGTGAACGCAGCGCAAGCTTTCTAGAACTGCGCGCACGGCGATAGAATATCTACTGCTCGCTCTCTTACTGCGCGCCGATAACCGGATTTTTTGAGAGGTTTCTCGCAATGCTGAAAAACGCAATGAGCTGATCCACTCTGCTCAATGTGCTGCTCAATGTGAACTCTGGCTTTAGAAATTTGCCAAGCACGCTTCTTCGTTTTATTTTTTCTTCTCATCAGTAGAAAACAAAAACGATCATCGTTCATCCAGTCCGGCACGAAGACACACCGCCTGCTTGCAAGGAAGAAAATAACTCATAAACAAGCAACAGCAACAACACAAAAGAAATTCGGTTCGGCATGCCGGCTGCCGAGCAGCGATGTCACGAAAATCTGTTTATAATTCTGTTAAATTGTACACGTATGGACGAAGATCAGACTCATTTATGATACAGATTTTTTTTTGTGGCAACGGTGTTCGGCAGCCGGCAGGCCGAGCCCGCCCAAATTTCGGCTTTTTTGTTGCTGTTGCTTGTTTATTGGGAAAGAATTCGCTTTCGTTTGTTGAATTCAGCGTTATGGTGGTATACTGGTACACATTGTGCAGCTCAATGTGCTGAGGGCTATCGTTGCGTAGCACAGTGATTTGCTTCGATGTGGCACATTGATGGACAGCTAGCTCAGTCAGTGCTCGGTTTTGCTCTCTCAATGTGCTATGGAAAAAATGCACATTGAGCTCATTGTGTGAGCGAATGACACCCCTGTCTCGATTTGACATTTGCACCTTTTTAAATTAAACAAAAAATCGATCTTCTGAGAGATTTGTTGGTATCAAACCGATTCTAGTTGAATTCTACTACAATTTAAAGTCTTTCAAACGTAGTAAACAGTTTTCGAGTTCGGATTTAGCTCTCGTCCCATGCAGACACGTTTTGTATAAGCGGACACAAAATTCGAGATCTCTTTTGTTGAAGCGGGCTTTATTATTTTGTTCCGTCTCTTCGTACAAAAAAAGCGCAGTGAAAAGTCGTGTTAAGTGCGAGAGTGAGAAGGGCTATGGGCGACGACCCTGACGAGGGGGAGTCGTCATGGGCATTTGGCTCACGCTATAATGCCCTTAACTTCCCGGAATTAACCACAACGAAGGAAAACAACAAACCAAAAAAGCGGCAGGCGAATCGTGAGCAGCAAAAAGAAGTAGATTTCATCAAGATGGCTCGAACAGATAACAACTACAACAATGGTCCAAGGTTTTTGGTTCTCTCAAGGACAGATCCCAACGAGACAATGCAAAACGTGTCCCCATTCTTTATTAAAAAAGCCATGGATGCAATTTCGCCCAATGTGACGATAAGCAAGAAGGAAAATTGCTCTTGAAAACGGTCGATGGTTCCCAAGCCAAAAAACTGATTAAACAAAACCAACTTGGAGGTACCATCAACATCGCAATCAAAGAACATGAAACCCTCAACTGCACAAAAGGAACAATAAGCTGCTTCGACTTCAAATTCGTGAAGGATGACGAAATATTGGAAGAACTAAGGAGTGAAGGAGTTACTGCTATCGATAGAATAAAACGGAAAAACAAAGATGGAAATCTCGAAGAAACAAATGTTCTTATTTTGACATTCAACCGGTCTGTTCTTCCACAGTCTATCAATGTAGGATTCTACAACTGCCAAGTGCGACAGTATATACCATCGCCGATGAAGTGCACATGTTGCTTGAGATTCGGGCACAAGAAAGACCGTTGTAAGGGAAACCGGCTTTGCGGAACATGCGGTAACCTTTTCCATGGAGAAAAGTGTTTTCAAGAGCCGAAGTGTGTAAACTGCCAGGGAACCCACACCTCCTTTAGTCGCCAATGCCCAGTTTTCCAGGATGAATTCGAGATCCAGAGAATTCGGGCAACCGATCGAGTGAGTATGAGAGAGGCACGACGAAGACGTCGTCTCCAAGCACCAGCTGTTTTTGTTCCTCGACTGCAACGATCGTTTGCAGAAGCAACGCGCCAAAATGGAAATGAACCGACAGTACCAGAGAGAAGAAATGAACCAGTCCAACATACGACGTCACTTAAGCATTCATCCGAAACATCATCTACTCCAGCACCACCATGTACCCCAGCACCACCATCTACCCCAGCACCACCATCTACTTCAGCACCACCATCTTATCCAGCACCACCAGCACTACCATCTAGTACCACCATCAGCCCCCCGAGAGACGACAACTCAGGAAACACAACCAATGAACCAAGACACCTCCGTTCATTCGGTAGTTATTCACCAGACGCAGAAAATATTGAAAACGATCATACACCGGACACAGGTAAGCAATTTGATGGCACATCTAGTTTAAGATTCTTATCACAGGCTATACAGAATTCCATACTTTTGGACCAAATTAGCGATAAAGATATCCAAGAATGAATATTTTTGATCAGATACAATTTTCGACGAATCAGCGCAACACTAAGATACTACAATTTTTACATATCGTGGCTTGCATTTTGCAATGGAATACGAACGGTTTTTATAGCAAAATTAATGAACTGAAAAAACTGATTCAAGAACTTGACCCATTCGTTCTTAGCATTCAAGAAACGCACTTCAACCATTCTAAAACACCAACAATGAAACATTTTAAAATTTATTACTCTGTCGACGATATCCACCATCGATCATCCGGGGGAGTAGCATTGTTGATCAAAGAAAACTTTCACTCAATTCAGATTGACGTGAACACTGAGCTACAAGCAGTAGCTGCCAGAATATTTTACCCACTAGAATTAACAATTTGCAATCTTTATCTCCCTCCGGATAATACAGTGACAAAAGCTGAAATTCGAAACCTATTATCACAACTCCCTAGACCTTTCCTCGTAACCACAGATGCAAATGCTCACAGCAAATTTTGGGGTTGTTACAGAGACGACGCTCGGGGAAAACTTTTTGAGGAGCTCTTTGATGAATTAGATTTAAATTTGTTAAATGATGGATCGTTCACTCACTTTTCTGCAGCACATAACTCATACTCTGCAATCGACCTCGCGTTTGGTTCACCGTGTATCTCTTCTCATTTTAGCTGGAAAGCTTACCCAGATTTATGTTCAAGTGACCATTTTCCCATTTTGATTTCTCCTCTCAACCGCTGTTTGAATATCTCTAGGCGACCTCGATGGATAACATCTGCTGCAGATTGGATGTTATTTCAAAACACCATAGAGATTCCATCAACCCCTGATCCCTCTACTGACGTTTTAGACAAAGTTAAGTCTTTCACCACAGCTATTATCTCTGCAGCAAATGATTCTATCCCCAAAAGCTCTTCTACCCTAACGAAGTTCAAACCACCATGGTGGAATTCATCAATTGCGAAAGCAATCAAACAGCGAAGGAAAGCTTTAAAAACATTTAATAGAGTTGTTACACAAGAAAACGAACTATCATACAAGCTGGCAAAGGCCAGAGCACGCAGATTAATTCGGGTTGCCCAAAAGCAAAGCTGGCAAGAGTTTGTACCATCAATTTCCTTTCGAACGTCCCCTAAGGAAGTTTGGAGAAAAGTACAGAAGATCTCAGGAAAATTTTCGCCTCAATTTATAACGTCTCTAAAAATTAATGATTCCTTAATAACTGATACGCAAGGTATAGCTGATGAGATGGCAAAGCATTTTTCATTCTCATCCAGCACACAAAACTATAGCGAAACGTTCAGAAATTTAAAAAATCAAGAAGAAACCGAAAATGAATTTGATTATGATTCAATCAACAATAATGATCTAAACCAATCATTCACTATTGATGAACTAAAATACGCTCTTAAAAATTGCAAAGGTTCTTCTCCTGGACCTGATGAAATTCAGTATGATATGATCAAACACCTACCTCTAGATGCTCTTTATAACCTTCTAAGTATTTATAACGAACTTTGGGAGAGACACAGCTTTCCAAATGATTGGAGAGAATCAATAGTAATTCCTATCCGAAAAGCAAATAAAAATCCACTCAATCCAGCTAATCATCGTCCCATATCGCTCACATCTTGTCTATGCAAAGTTCTGGAAAAAATCGTGAATAGACGTCTGATTTGGTTTTTAGAAACACAAAATTTTTTTGCAACTAATCAGTCTGGTTTTCGGAAGCATAGAAGCACACTCGACAACCTCGCAACCCTAGAATCAGCTATTCAAAACGCATTTGTTAATGAAGGCCATTCCGTCTGCATATTCTTTGATATTGCAAAGGCATATGACATGACGTGGAGACATAACATAATCAAAACCTTAGCAAATTTAGGAGTTCGTGGACACAAGCTAGCCTTTATTAACAACTTCCTTAGTCACAGAACGTTTAAAGTGAGTCTTGGAAATACCTATTCTTGTTCATACAACCTCGAAAACGGGGTTCCTCAGGGATCCGTTCTCAGCGTGACTTTATTCCTTATTGCAATAAATAGCTTACAAGAGTGCTCTGAAGACCAGGTATTACTCCTACAGTTTGCTGATGATATAGCAGCCTTTGTCCAAGATAAATCTATGAGAAACATTGAGCAGACACTCCAAAACCTTTTGAATCGAATGAGTGTATGGAGCGAGAAAGTAGGTTTCAAGTTTTCTGTTTCAAAAACAAAAGCCATCCACTTCTGCCGTAAAAATGGTTGTGCTGATCCAACGCTATACTTCAATAATCAACCAATTGAGTTTGTCGAGTCTCATAGATTCCTTGGTATGCTCTTCGACAAAAAATTAACATGGAACTCCCATATACGAAATCTCAAAGCAAAAGCTAATTCCTCTATTAAGTTAATCAGAACTTTAGCGAACACCAACTGGGGCTCTGATCGAAAAACCCTTTTGATTTTACTGAAAACTCTTGTTTTATCAAAAATAGAATATGGTTCCATAATATACTGTACGGCAAGAGACACTCTATTAAAACAACTTGGGACAATTTATAATACTGGCATTCGATTGGCCACAGGCGCCTTTCGTACCAGTCCAGTAATAAGCCTTATGGTTGAATCTGGTATGATCCCTTTGAACTACAGGAGAAATATCGCAGCCTTATCATATGCTATACGTAGCTCATCTGTCCCACAATTTAAAGAACAAACTCTTCAAAGAAGTCGAAAACCTATAAGATCAAAAAAATGTTTCCATGTAAATGTACAAATGCTTGCTCAAAAAGTTGAAATAGACCTAAATGAAGTCCAACTACGACAGTTTCACAAATATCCCCCTTGGACTGGACCCAAAATAAAAATAGATTTTTCAATGCATTCCAATCACTCAAAAACCAATCGGATCATGCTACAACATGAGTTTAGAAAATCTACTAGCAAATATCAAGGATGGAATTTTTTATATACTGATGGATCAAAGTCGAATCAATTTGTGGGATATGCTGTGTATTGCCAACAAGAGTCTTTTAAATGTAGAATTCCGGGATGGTGCTCCATATTTACTGCAGAACTCTTAGCTCTAGAAAAAGCAGTTGAATTAGCTTTGTCTTCGAATTCACACCTATCGCTGATTTTATCGGACTCAATGAGTTGTTTGCAGGCACTGCAGGACACCTATTCAGATAACAACGTCATTCAAAGAATCCATGATCTCATAAGATCCCCAGAAAATTCAGCTAAAGTCATTGTATTCTTTTGGGTACCTTCACATGTGGGTATCGAAGGTAACGAAATAGTTGATAACTTAGCCAAAAGCGCTATTAATGATCTCGAGACACCTATTTCACGCATGTTTTATGATATGCTGTCGAAAATAAAAATGAAGATACAGAAAGAATGGAGTGAAGAATGGTTGAATGTGCAAAATAATAAACTAAGGCCCTTATTCTGCGCCGCGCGTGACGTGAGGATTGTCACCTCACCTCGGAGTCACCGTGAGTTCTGTCACCTTATTCCCGGAGTCGATGGGGGTGAAGTGACAGAGGTGAGTGACTGAATGAACCCATGTGTCAAAATGGCGAAATTTGCGCTGATCGTTTGTGCCGGTGTTTACATTTCGAGTTTTGGAAAATGAATTTTAAAATAACGAGTGAAAATTCCACTTCTTCCGGGACCAGTATCGGATTGTACGGTTTCAGCAAGCTGGTTGAAACGAAAAATGGGACAAATTTTGCTGCAAAAAGTGGAGTTTTCATAATTGCTGTACAAGCTCAACGTGGGCCGGGAAACAGCACCGAACTGGGGGAAAAAATGCACATAAACGCAGAAGTGGACGACGGTTGCCTTAAAAGACCAGTGTTAAACTTCCGGATATCTACGAAACCTTAGCTGCTGTTTCAGGTTGGTAAAAAAAGTTGCTGTTTAGTAAAAAAGTTTAAGTAAAATTGCCTTTTGTTTTCATTTCAGCAGTATGTGGAAAAAACTATCAAACGCTGGTAGGAACCAGTAAGTCAATCAACTCTACAGGCACCTGGAGGAGGAGTTTTGCATGGACCGAATACATAGATGATGACTGAAATAGGCAACCCGCGCTTTTCGCCTAGTGAAAATATTACCGACTTTTTCAGCAACGCCAATAGGCCAATGCATCTTTTGTTGGTCAGCAACATCGCAAACGAATTTATTTTCTTGGCAGATTTGGATTAATGAGTGATAATAATTACTAATGTTATTTTGGAGCAGAATTTTTCTTGATTTGATTGCTAAAAAATGATTTAGCTGACTAGTCCAGATTATTTATTGTTAGGCCAATTTCATAATTTCAAATCACAGTTTGCAATCAAATTTTGATTGCTATGAAAAATTCAAATTCTTGTTTATTTAGATTTCGGTTTCATTGTAATCGGATTGCTTTTTTTTCTGTTTTATTTAAAACAAGCTTGAAAAATTAAATTAAGAAAGAAACAAATAAAACAAGATTTCTCATTTCCTGCTGGACATTTGTGAATTTAATTTATTTATAGAGATGAGAGGGAAAATCCCGAAAAAAAATTATTTGTAATTTCAAACTACGCAAATATATGCGTTTTTGTATAAAAATTTGCCTCCTCTGACAATTCTCTTCTGCGAATAAATTAATCAGATTGTTTTTAAAATTGTCACACTTAACGTGATTAAACATGCAGAGTCTAATTATTCAGTTTGGCATTATTTTTCCCTTAAATTTCTATCTCGTCGCCACCTGAAAAGGTACCGACAATTGTCACCTAAATTCGTCACCCGAATGCGACAATTCTCACCCACGGTGACTACGAGAATAGGGTAAAGAACTCACAAAGTTCATTCGAAGTGACGTTCCTCACCTAAACCGACTACTGGAATAGAGTGACTTGGGTGACTCGACTATCGTCACGTCATGCGCGGCGTAGAATAAGGGCCTAAGAAACATCAAGTCAGTGACGAAGCCTTGGAACTCATCAAATCGTACTTCGAGAAAAGATTCGATCGTACTGACTAGAGTACGTATAGGCCATACAAGAATCACTCATAGCCATCTATTTAGAAGAGAACCTGTACCTTTGTGCGATGTTTGTAATGAACAAATCTCAGTCGAACACCTATTATTCAAATGTTCAAAGTTTAATGATCAAAGACACAAATTAGGGATAAGTTATACTAAGGTTGCCAGAATTTTTTCCACTCCCATCCGGGCCTAGCAATTCCGGGCATTTTTTCAAAATAACCTGGCAAAATCCGGGCTTGGATTTCAATTTTCCAAATCCAAAAACCGGGCAATAACCGGGAAAAATTTAGGTGTTATCTTCTTCTATATATATAAAAATGAATGTTTGTCTGTCTGTCTGTTCCCTATAGACTCGGAAACTACTGAACCGATCATCGTCAAAATTGGCATCTGAGGGTTTTTGAGGCCGGGGATGGTTTCTGTAATAGTCAAATCTCCATCCGACTTAAGGAAGGGGGGGCTTCCATACAAAATTTGTAGTTTTTCGGAACAAATTAAAGTCATGACATCCATTTTCTCGAGATTTTTTCTTCCTTTGGGCGGTTTGTTTTTCGTTTCCAAGGTCGAGGCGTCGCGAGCCAAAGGAAAGTAACCCAGGCATAGCATACTGATCAGTAGGAATATTTTGGCGCGTATTTCTCAACCAAGCATATTTTCTTTGAGGGGTTTGTTTTTCGTCTCCATGGGCGAACAAACGTCGTCGCAAGAGGATAGTAACCAAAGCACACTGTTCATTGATTGCTGGAAAATTTAACAATAAGGCGCCTGTTTCTCAAACACGTGGGGGCGATATGCAACCTAGATGTGTTTTTTTCTTGCTTATTTGATTTGTACACAGCACGTGGTAATAAATGGCGCCTAGATGTGACACGGATTGGTATTTTATCAATCGAATCAAAACCAATTGAAAGATTTGCCAAAATGCTTCAATATTTAGTTTGTGTTAATGTAGGCAGCATTCGACTTTTCATTCAAGGAACATTAGAACATGTTCAAACGTTCAACTTTTTCTGTTAAAAAAAAATTAAAAATTATGTTTTCTTCTAGAAATTGTTACTTCGGCCCAAATACACAACTGAAACGAATTTAGAAATGAAAATGGGAGCTTTTTATTTTAAATAATTCTGAAAAAAACCATCGTTCTTTTTGCTTACATACCAATTCAAGTACGTACTTAACATGAAAAGTGTTTTTGTGTTACATGGCTGCATGAAAGAGACTATTGATCCGCTTCGTTTTTGAAAAGTGAGACTTTAGTTAGAACTGATATTCAACTGGACGCAAAATTTTTAAAAGAAATTTTTAGTTTACCCTTAAAGTGTTAAAAACAATATTCCCTTCTGTCAACTTACACGGTGGGGCAAGGGCAAACGTCGAACTTTTAAGAAATTCATTTTTAAAATGATTCAATATGTTGGAAAGACCAGAAGGGGTATTCCGAATATTGAAAGTGCAGCGGATATTGAACAGCATTCGTTAAAAGTGGAGTAACCAACATAAATTTATATTGCAGGAATACTGCAGATCGATCAGTGAAACTTGATAGAACAAAAAACAGGAATTCGTATTAAATCCATTTTAAAGCCATTACTCTGACGCATCTGTAAATAAGATTTGCATTGACACTTGCCCCAATATACGAGACAAATGTAAACTCAGAAATTTGTTTTTGCCAACATTTTTGAATATTTGACTTTCAAAGAGAAAATAAAAAAAAACGTTGAGAACTTATTTAGTGATGCAACTGGTATTTTTTTTAAATATTTATATGTTTACCGTAGTAAGTTTATTTAAAAAAAAAGAAATTTGCACTGTATTTAAAACATAACAAATTTAATATCTTTTTCAATACCATGATAAGTGCTGTTTGGGTATCGAGCCGGTTAAATTTGCCTACCTTCTTCAAGCAGTGGGGGACAAAATTGAAAAAGATGGGAGAGCTCCCATGTAAATTTAAGATAAAGAGCTTTTCAAAGAAGGGACCATATTTAAAAAGGTTTTTTTGGGTACAGAGTACAAATTTCAGATCTTGAAAAAAGAGTTTAGAGATCAAGTTTCAGTAAATAATATATACCATCTTTGAATTGCAATTATGAACTGCAGCTGCAGCTCTAAATTCAAAGTTGTTGGTTCTGAAGTATGATGAGGTTTGATTTAAAAAAATGCTCTCTAAAATCTAAATTTGAATGAATTTTTATAAATTACATTTATTTCCGGAAGGTGTAGCAAAGCACAACGGGTCAGCTAGTTATATATAAAAGCAAAGAAAATATGCAAAAAAAAATGAAATTAAGATTTTATTAATGTAATTGCAGACTTCCTAAAACTTTTTGGAACACATAAATATTTAAAGGTTTTTAAAATTAAATCAGCGAAATCTTTTGAAACAACCGTTGAAAATGTCCATACCGTTAATCGATTTTGCTGAAACTTACTCAAAAACATTGATTTTTTTTTGGTTTCTTTGTGAAAATTGTGAAAAAATCCGGGCAATATCCGGACTTTTTTCACGATATCCGGGCAGCCGGGCCGGACCGGACTTTCTCGGAATTTTGCATCAAATATCCGGGCAAACCCGGATAAAACCGGGCAATCTGGCAAGCTTAAGTTATACTGACCTTGAAGACAACACATCTCGTAACGATGCTATAATCAAATTTTTAAAAGAAACAAGTTTATACCTAGAAATCTAAGAAGAACAATTGTAAACTAGAATATCAATAATCTTATGTATTAGGGGAGATAGGTGCAGATAGCCTAGTATTGAGCTGAGCACTTCCAAAACAAATAAATAAATAAATAAACAGTTTTCAAATATTTTAAATTTTTACTTAGTTAAATATGATTATCTGCAAAAATTTCATGTTGATCAAAGTTACCCCAGTTTACAGTATGTGACTGGAACCTTCTTTTTGAATTTTCGCTACATTTTTGCCCTTTATCTTCGTTCCACTAATTCACGTTAAACAGGAATTTCAGGTAACAAAATCTGACAGAAACACTTTAGAATCACCATGGAATTCATTTAAAAATTAAACCGATTAGTTGAGATCGTAGGCTGTAAAGTATACAAATAAGAGCACTTTTCTTTGGCTTTCTTTCAAAGAAAATTATTGTTTTTCTCCACAGGAGCAGAGTACAGGCAAATCATGATTTTTTTGGCAGAAAAAAACAGCAAATACATATTTGAATATGAGAGGGGCCTTGCCAAAAGCAGGAACGTTACAATTTTTTCGTTCACAATTTTTGTTTTCCATCAGAACTCATCTGTCGCATTGCTTCGACGCTGGCTATATAGCTTTTGGGCTCTGGAGTTAGAAAAAATTGTTATTTTCAGACTCAGTTTAATAGACTGATAACTAGGCTGAAGGTATTGACTCTCGGAGACAAAATTGCTGAGCATTTCAGCGATTATCGCTTACTCATAATTTGAAATGAATCTTTCCTTGATGACCCTTTACCGTAGTTGCCGATCATGTGCTTCACTCCAACATTTGATTTGAACTATGTAGGCATTATTGCCAGTGTTTTCATACTTAGTATTACCTCTGACGTGTAGTAGTTTTTGGTGTAGACAATGGTTTTGTCAGCATTCGATTTAATAGTTATAGACTTTGAAGGAAACTGTGCGGAATTTTTGTTTACTAATGCACCGTAAATATCTCGGAAATGCGTTAGTAATAAATTTTGAAGAAAAAGGTTAGATAGTAATTTTTTCAAGTAAATTTTGAACTTTCGATTACAAGGGACTTAGTTATCAACGAAAGAAAAAGTCCCAGCTTTATTCAGTAAAAGATTTAGTAGCGTTTTCAGCACTACCTGAAAACAAATCGTTGAATCAAGAATTTAAGCGGTTTTTTATGGTCATAATAAACAGTTATACAGGGTGATACGGTCAAAATTTGGTCAATATCAACTTGACGTATTTCTTTCAATTTTGCATTTAAAAAACCTGAACACCCCTCATTTTGACAGTGTGTGTGTGTGTGTGTGTGTGTGTGTGTGTGTGTGTGTGTGTGTGTGTGTGTGTGTGTGTGTGTGTGTGTGTGTGTGTGTGTGTGTGTGTGTGTGTGTGTGTGTGTGTGTGTGTGTGTGTGTGTGTGTGTGTGTGTGTGTGTGTGTGTGTGTGTGTGTGTGTGTGTGTGTGTGTGTGTGTGTGTGTGTGTGTGTGTGTGTGTGTGTGTGTGTGTGTGTGTGTGTGTGTGTGTGTGTGTGTGTGTGTGTGTGTGTGTGTGTGTGTGTGTGTGTGTGTGTGTGTGTGTGTGTGTGTGTGTGTGTGTGTGTGTGTGTGTGTGTGTGTGTGTGTGTGTGTGTGTGTGTGTGTGTGTGTGTGTGTGTGTGTGTGTGTGTGTGTGTGTGTGTGTGTGTGTGTGTGTGTGTGTGTGTGTGTGTGTGTGTGTGTGTGTGTGTGTGTGTGTGTGTGTGTGTGTGTGTGTGTGTGTGTGTGTGTGTGTGTGTGTGTGTGTGTGTGTGTGTGTGTGTGTGTGTGTGTGTGAGTGTGTGTGTGTGAGTGTGTGAGTGTGTGTGTGTGTGTGTGTGTGTGTGTGTGTGTGTGTGTCCGAGCTACTCGCACGCAAAGCTGGCTAAATCGCTAAAAGTTGCCAAAACAACCGTTACAAATGTTATTAAAGTGTTTGGGGAACGTTAGTCGACATCCAGGAAGTCTGAATCGGGAGGAAATCGAAAACCGGAAGCCGCTGAGACGACAAAGAGAGTTGCCGGTCGTTTCAAGCGAAACACTAACCTCTCTCTTCGAGATGCCGCAAATAAGCTGGGTGTATCGTCTACAACCGTGCATCGAGCCAAAAAACGAGCCGGATTATCGACTTATAAGAAGGCAGTGACTCCAAATCGCGATGATAAACAAAATACGACGGCCAAAGCGCGATCCCGGAGGCTGTACACGACGATGCTGACGAAGTTTGACTGCGTGGTAATGGACGACGAAACCTTCGTCGAAGCCGACTACAAGCAGCTTCCGGGACAGGAGTTTTATACGACAAAAGGAAGGGGAAAGGTATCAGATATTTTCAAGCAAATGAAACTGTCAAAGTTCGCGATGAAATATCTGGTTTGGCAAGCTTTCTGTACCGGTGGCTTGAAAAGCAGCATTTTCATAGCTTCCGGGACTGTCAACCAAGAAATTTACGTGAAAGAGTATTTGAATAAACGTCTGCTGTCTTTCTTAAAGAAACACGGTTGTTCCGTACTGTTTTGGCCGGATTTGGCATCTTGCCATTACGGTAAAAAGGCCATGGAGTGGTACGCTGCCAACAACGTGCAGGTGGTTCCCAAGGACAAGAACCCCCCCCCCCCCCCCCCCCAACACGCCAGAGCTCCGCCCGAATGAGAAATACTGGGCTATTGTCTAGCGGAACATAAAGAAGACCAAAAACACTGCTAAGGACGAGCAGCAGTTCAAGGCAAACTGGCTTTCTGCGGTGAAGAAGGTGGACAAGGTGGCTGTACAAAATCTGATGGCAGGGGTTAAGCGTAAAGCCCGACAATTCGGATTTGGAAAAGCGGAAGCCTAACTGAATATTTTTCCTGAATTTTATACTAATTAAACTTGAAAAAGAAATTTAATTTGATTTTTTAAATAAACAATTTCACCGATTTACACGCGTTTTCCCTTGACCAAATTTTGACCGTATCACCATTTAAAGCAAACTGCAAATAAAATGCCATAATTAAACTTTCTAAAGCTGATTGGCTTAATCTGTGTTACTTGACCGACTGAAGGTGGCATTCAGGTGGTGGGAAGTTATAATTAATAAGTAGAAGTAATAAGAATTTTTGAAGCCAATGTTAAAATTTCCCCAGTAAAGTATCCGTATTCAAATGTTGCTTTTTGAAATAACATCTGTATATTTGAACACAAATTTGAAACCCCTTTTTTCAATATAGGTAGTATGTTTTCAAATAGTATTTATGCAAAACACAATAAGTGAACTACAAATTTCGAGTTATACGATCATAAAAGGGCGAAAGCTTCAGCCATGCCTAAGACCAACAGAAACTGTAACAAGACAAAAACAACCTCAAGCTGAAGGGAAACAGGCTGTTTTCCGACATCTTAGCTGCAGAGAGAGAGCGTCAAAACGAACGGGATAGGAAACTGTGCTCAAAATCATCAAATATTTATCACATTTCTTATTTGTACATTTTCCGAAGATGTTTTCCAGTTTTCCACAGTGCGGTATGTCGGCTCGGGTGAATTACATGAACCACATACACCCCCACACACATAGAAGGAACCCAATCGAGACAAGCAGCATACGATAGCCGAGTGAATTCCGGCCGGTTTCGAGCTAGGATCTGAGACGGAAGGAAATCGAGTTGAGTTGTCTTGCAATTGGTTGATATGCAACTAAACTGAAATACAGTTGCCTTGGCCTGAGTGCCTCGGAAAAGCTTCCGATCTGTATTGTTTCTGATGCTGAAAACATGTTCCTGTTGCTTGTACGATTAATTTAAGATGTGTTCAAATATGCAAACTATCAAGAAATGATTTCTGGAGAGAAGTATGTTCCTCTTCTTCTGGAGAATTGTTTGCTTAAGTGGAACCACACCACAGTTTGTGTATGGATGTTTTAATTTGTCTATAATTACTTGATCGAAATGCTTGTTTAGAAAAAAGCTCTCGTAGACCCCGGATACAAAGGAAAACATTTGTTTCGTATCGATAGTTTAATTTCGTCACCTTTTTGTTGTTTGCAGATCACCCAGAGTTTAAGTATCTTGAATTTATGTCAGAGCAATTTGAAATAAAAGGCATAGGTTTGAGAGGACTGTTTTTTGTAACGTAAACCAGGTTTTTGGATTTAATTTTCAAAAATTTAAAATCTTCTATTACAGAATTAAAGTACTATTCAGAAAAACTTCACAAAAAAAATAAAGAATTACGGCTTTGTCCTATCTTTTTTATTGATAACTCATGTTTCTCTAAGACTTTCCATAACCTTCGAAATAAACAACATAGATTTTCAATTTAGTTGGTTCTTTGTGCATCGCTAAATGCATTATTAAAGAATCTTCTTACATGAGGACTCTATGAGGCAATTTTTAACCATTCGCCTAGTAATTAAATGTTTAAAACCTATTACAAAACGTAGCTGTCCTCTGCTACATAAAGAAAGAAACAATTTTGAGCTCTTTTTTGCCATAAGATCAAAACAATGCTGTGGTTCTAATTGTCCACTCTACTCAAAGTAGGGTGAAAAACAACGAAAAGAATGGGGGGATGATGTCGACGATGAAACTGAGCGGCAAAAGCGGCCAGCAAATTGCGGAATACTAAAAGACGTCATGCTGCCTCACTATACACACCACTATAGAGCAGCATCATCCCAGGGCAGGGAAAACAGAACTGAAACCAAAACACGAAGAATAGAATTAAATTAAGTTGAATTAAATTAAACGGGAATGGATAGCCGGCAGGTACCTTCTAGTTATGTAGCTATAGTTGGTTGGTTTTTCCAGCAGCAGAACAATTGAGCCATTTAAAGCAACGGCCATGCTGGCTGCTGTGTATCCTGTTGCTTTTCGTTTGTTTTTGTCCTTGGATTGTCTTTTAATTTTTTTTAATCCATCAAAATTTTCTTTAAATTCTTTCTAAACATTTTTTTCGCTTAAAAATTCTACCACTTGATGACAATTATCTCAATTTACAGGAACTAATTAGATTGAAGAGGGATTTGAAAATAAAACAGCTTTACGTGAAAAAAAATCGTATAAGCATATATGCTGTCTTTTTCCAGTCCTATCTTAGCACTGTATTATTTCAAAAAGGTAAATTTGTAATGTGTATTAAAGAAGGAAAATCTGGGAGTTCAAACAGTTATATCTCAACAGTGTTAAAAAAGAATAGTCGCTCCTGAATTACGTCAAGCAGATACTCCTGCTTCTGCAAATAATTTTTTTTGCATCTTTTCATTCACCTACGCCAAAGGAAAACCAATTTTCAAAGATTAAACGGTCTTCATTTAGCGAAACTCATAACTATTGGAATTTTCTAATTGTTAGCTCACTAAACATTAAGAGAAAAAAATATTCCTCTACAAACGTATACTAATTTATAGTAATTTAGAGAAAGTGTTCAAGGGATTTGAAAGCGTTAAAAATGCTTTAAAACCCTCGAACGTGAGAACATGGAAATGGCTTGTGGACCCGATTAACCTGTTAATGGCCGAAACTAGCTCCAGCCGCACTTGCAAGATCGCCACAAAATTTTGCACATGTTAACGTTAAATTTCTTGGTTGTCAGGTTTGTGCGAAGGACTCGCCCATGGAGGGGGTTTTCAAAATTCAAATTTAGCTAGAAATAATCATACAACCATAAAAGTGCACAAATTATAAGTAAACCCATATTTCTACTCATGACTGTCTGTTTATTTCAGGAATGCGGATAAAATTAAAAAAAACAACCGTTCTGGTGGAATTCCGAAACTAAAGAGAGATTTTATTTCGTAATCATTTTACATTTAAACTTTTCCCGCTAATTTGAACAACAGAAACAGAAACAATGGAACCAAATAACTTGGCATCATTATAGCGGTGGTTGAATGGTTCAGATGGATAGTCTAGTTTCAGGCGTTTAAGTATGTTGTCAGGGTCAATGAGATCAATCACTGTCAAAAAACTTGAAAAAAAAAATGATAAGTGTAGGGGAAAGGTTTCCTAAATGGTCCTAGCGGGTTAAATGCGCCTACGGCCGTTTGACGAAATGGCTGACAAGACAACATATTTAATCAATGCATTTTGAGGGTAAAACGCTTTAAATATAAGGCAAGAAAGAATTTTATGCACAACCAACTCAAAAAAAAAAAAATTAAAATTCATACAAGGTTTTGATACCTTCGATGTAGTATTTTGACTTTTAAAAATTATACGTAAAGAAGCTCAAAACCAAAAAGTTGGGCGGTTTTTGTTTCTTATTCAAATGATAACAAGCTCAAGCTCAAGCTTATTCAAATGAACCTTAGAAGTAAAACAAATTTAAGCTTTTATGATGGTTTCATAATGGTTGGAAAGTGGAATAAGAGAGTGTTTGTGTATGCCCCCATCATGTTCGAAAAATGCCGCTATCCTAAAATAACAGGTTAAATAGAATAAATATATGGTTTTCATCATCAAAACTTAGAATTTAAACACCTTTAGAGAGAATTGAAGATCTCAAAACAGATTGGATGTTTTTCTTATGGATGAATTGACTCCATAATATGGCAACCCTAACTTTTTTAAATTTTTTAAAATAACAGAAGATACAGATTTTTATGAAACATCAGCTTTGTCGTATAAAAGTTATCAGTTTGAGGTTCGGCAATTTTGACAACAGTTATAATAAAATCGATTTCTCAAAAATCGAAGAAGATTTCAACATAAAAATTACTCAACTGTATAGAAAACATATGTCTGCTCATGTGTTTATAGTTTTTGTTCACATATTCGATGAAATATTTTATTAAATCAGTATTCTGCTTAATAGGCGCATATAGCCCGCTTCTCCCTTAACTTGAACGTATCATATTTCCTGTAAGTCATTATTCAATTATTCAAAATATTGATCTCAATTCTAAACTCGAAATTTGTTTGAAAATTAATTCTTAGCAGTCTAAATGTCTTAATGTCTAAAAAGTCTAAAAAGCTTCGTTTCGGCTCAAAACTCAACCATGATTTCTTGCAGAATTTTAAGTAACGTTTACATAAGTAAATTTGAACATTTGGGTTTGTATGCGAAAATTGAATATGTACTTCGTACTTAAAAATCAACACAATTTTTGTATCTTCTGTACAACCGAGCTTGCTTAAGGTTTTTGTGCAAATTTATAAATTCTCTAAACGAAATTTTCCGATGAACAACTTTGTTGAAGACCGAAACTTTAAATCTTATTACACAAACAATTAGTTAATTATATAACAGGTTTATGTCTTTTGGAATTGAAAAACATTAAATTCAATTTACATCACTGCTGGGTGCCTGGCGAAGCATTGCATGAAAAATAGTCAGCCATGCCATACATTAATATGCATCCAGCAGTGATGTCAATTGAATTTATTGTATTTCGATGCCATAAGACATACCCCTGCTAATAACTTCTTTACCTTATAAGATATGAAGTTACGGTCTTCGACAAAGTTGTTCAGCGGAAAATTTCCTTTAGAGAATTTATAAATTTGCACGAATACCGTAAGAAAGCTTTGTTCCACAGAAAAAAAAACAAAAATTATGATGATTTTATAAGTACAAAATATTAAATTTTCTCATACAAACCTAAATGTTCAAATTTACTCATGAAAACGTTACTTAAAAATTTTGCAAAAAAAAACATGGAAGAGTTTTGAACCAAAAATTAAAAAAATGACTCCAAATGAAATCCGAACTCTATTTGAAATCAATTTTTAGATCGGGTCAGAAATGAACCATGATAAAAAATGTTAAGTAAAATGATATTAATTGTTTATTTTATTAATTTTCATAACTAACATTTCTTAGTTCTTGGCACTAGAAAAATTTCATGATAATATCTTGAATATTAAAAAAAAATAATCCCGGCTTGAAATGTGAATTTAAATAAATTAGGAAAAAAGTATCCATTTGAGCTTAATTCAATTTATTCAAAATACTTTGCTGATGATTGAATTTAGTTAGATGTAGTAGAAAATATTCTTTTTATTTCAAGAGTACCATTGATCCAAGTTAGAGATGATTTTTTTTTTATATTCAAATACTAACAGTTGAAGTTGAAAGGCCAAAAATTCAATATAAATTTACAACATATTCAATTCACCATTTATAGCTTATACTGACCAAGTACAGGTTGAGAAATTAGATTTTTTGAATGATCAAGAAAATGTTTATAAATTAATTTCTAGTTCTGTTGTAAATATTGAAAGCACAAGACAAATACTAAATAAGATAAAATTGCGCAATATAATAAGCTTCAAAGTTCAAACTTCAAATAATTTTTCTAGCTTTTATCAGCATAATCAAAAAATCATGATCGTTACAATAAGGAAGATTATTAAACTATATAAATGTTCAATCGCATTTATTATAGTTTAGAATTTCAAGCTCTGAATACAAAAAGTACAAACAATGTTTTTCTTATAAAAGAAAGACTTTTAGGCTTTCAATAAGATTAGGTCTTAAAGGGGGAGTAGGGTCTAACGGGTAAAAAAACACAATTTTCACGATTTTTTTTAGGGCTATCGTTCAAACAAATGTATTCAAATTTTTTGCATTATACAAAGCATTCTTGAAAGAACGTTTTAGTAATTTTTTCGTAGAAAAATATTGAAAAATGAGCCGCTGACGGAGCATTTTCGAGGATGCCTTTTAGAAAACAGGATTTTCGGTGGACACTGTATCTCAGCACAGAATCATCTGAAGTCAAAAAATCAGAGCAAAATATTTTTAATAGATATTTTTCTGGACCCCAACGATTTTATTTAACTTAAAAATTTTTTTATGAAATTTTTTTGGCTGTTTGAAGTAAAAACTACGATTTTTCACGAAAAAATCCGTCATTTTTTATCTGTAAAATCTCACCAAAGTAAAAAAAATAGAAAATCGTTGGGGTATGGTATTTTATATGTAGAAAATATGTTCGAAATTTGAAAAGAATCGGTGAAGTAGTTTCAAATGACGATGTCCACTGACTTTAAAAATGTGCTTTCGAGAAAAACGCGTTTGAAGTTTCTGCTCTGCTCTGCTTCAGTATTAGATAAGAGGAGATAAGGCCTATAATTTCTACAGTTTTGCTTCGATTGACTTGAAAACTTGACACAACATTCTTGAAATGTTTTAGAATAAGAAAATAAATAAAATAAAAAAAATCGATTTTTTGAAAGTGTTAGACCCTATTCCCCCCTTAAGAACAAAAAAAAATCTGAAACAAAGAATAAATACAAAATTGTTAGAAAAAAAACTAAAATTTTTAAAATGTTTGACTATAAAATTCGGTAGATTTATTTGAACACCAAAAAATCTTTACTATAAAATTGTGTGAATAAGATTAGTTTTTTTTTTCTTTACGAAATAATGATTTCAATAAAAAAGTGTTACCATGTGTAAAAACTTATTTATAGACTTTAATTGATAAGTTAAGGAAACTGCATTTTTGGTTCCTTTATTTTTATTAATGATTAAGAAGATATTAGTGTCGCGATCTTCAATCTATTTATAGGTTCATAAGTTTAAAATGAATCAGATTAGTGAAATAAATCATTGATAACTGTAGGAGAAAAACTGATAATGAATTTGTTTATGAAACCTTATTAAATGAACGCATAATATTTTGCTAAGATACTCTATTTTCAAAGATAAAATGATCCAAACATATTCAATAGTTATCAAAATTTGGGGAAAATAATATTACAAGTTTTTGGATTCGACCGAGTTAAAATTTTTAATTTTGATAATTTAACGGCTTTTCAGTAATCTCTGTAATCAAAACGATTGTTATTTATTACTGTCCAGAAGTTTCGTCTGTTTATTGTAGCCTTCTTTAGCAAAAAAAAATATAATTTTACTGTGAATTGAGTAACATTGTCATTTTGTTAGTTTTTTTTTTTTGCAAATTTACTGATACAGCAGTGAGTCCAAAAGTTGGAAACATTGGATTTCGTGAACGAACAGATTGAAACAAGAAACGAACCTGACGATCAGTGATTATTAACCCTTTAAAGCATAGTGTTGTTTTAAAACAACACTAATCAAAATCCAAACATCTCGAAAACGCGTGAAAATTTTTCAATGATGGATTCACAAAAAATATTCTAGAGTATTTTTATTACGATATTTCAAAGTATGTGTGAGATATCGTACAAAGTATGCGAAAAAAAAGCAAAAATCAAATTTATGAATTTTTTTGAAAAAAGTCATTTTTTAAAAATCACTGTTATTTCTTCAGATTTGCAAATTCCAACAATTTTTTTAATTTCAATCAACCATAAACACGTTCCTACACCCAATTTATAAGGTTTTGAAGAAATTGGCAAAACTGTATTGAAATGAACAAAGGATTTCAAAAATTATTTTTCAACTTTTAAGGGCCATAACTTTTATAATACTCAAAATAACGACTTCAAACCAGTTGAGTTTTGTTATTTGAATTAAAATGTTATTATTTCGCTGAATCAGTAACTGAAATTCTCATTTAAAAAAGTCATGCATAACAGGGTTAAATTTTTAAAAGAACTAACAAAATGACGATGTTACTAAATTCACAATAAAATTAAAGCTTTTCAATGAAGAAGGCTACAACAAATAGTCGAAACGTCTGAACAGTAATAAATACAAATCGTTTTATTTACAAAAATTGACTGAAAAGCTGTTAATATCAAAATTACTGCAAGTATTAATCAGAACGATTGAATTTTTGCTTTGCAAAATATATATAGTTCAAAACCTATTTTTGTTTTTTTATTCTTCAAAACTCTCATGTTTGATTAAACGGGGCAAAGTGAACAAAATGAAAGTTTTTACAGTTTTTTTCTAGACGTCAGTATAACTAATAGTTTTCTTAAAAATAGAAAATTGAGTGCAAGACTTTATTTTTGAAATATTTCAAAAATAAAGTCTAGCACTCAATTATCTATTTTCCACAAAACCGTTAGTTATTCTGACGTCTGTGGAAAAAAAAATGATAAAAGTTTTCATTGCGTTCACTTTTGCAGAAATTTCTTGATGAATTTTTACCTGTTTTCCTGAAACTGATAGAAAATAACTAATTGTATATTTGGATTCAGGGGGCTGAGAAAGCTTATTCGTACCTTTTTAATGGGACTTTTGGTTGTTTGGGTTAATTTTAAGAACTGAAAAAATAATATAAATATATATAAAAATTTTCGTTACAAAGCTGCATTCATAACTTCATAGTTGTTGTGATTTAAAATTCGAGAAAACTACTACTTAAGTTGAATAACTTTCATTATGTAATGTTGTTGTTAAAAGATTTAAAATTTACGTTAGATAATTTTGAGGTATTGTTCGAAAAAATTTAAATTTTTTATTTCGAAAAAAAAACTAAAAGCAATGGCTTTTTTAAAAGATCCATCGAGGTACACTTTGTTTATTGATTGTTTTTGATTATTTCTTCAAACAGTTTTAAGTGCATAAAAGGGTGCAAGTGTTTTTTTATAATTGTTGATTCCATTAAAAATCTAAAAATAAAATTTAAAAAGTCAAAACTTAACATATATGAGTGAAAAATGAAGAACCGTTTGGCATTGTGGCTTATCTTGCGAGACAGATGACGTGAAGTGACTCGGTTTTAAGGAGTCACCTTATTCTAGCAATCGAATATTGTGGCTCTAAGTAACTTGAGGTGACTTGAATAAACATTCATGAACTATGATCTCAGAGACAAATGAAGAGACTCAAGGCTATTTCGCAACCTATTTCAGTAAGAATCAAAATAAGAATTTTTTAAATATTTCTAAATTACTCGACTTAACTTTATCCTTCTCACGCTGGCAAATTTCTCGACAATTTTTGATGGATCGTTTTGACTAGTGTATAAATTATTTTCGTTCCTCTGGTAACTTAGCTTGATTGGTATTCATGAATTTGGATTCATTTGTTAGATCAGGGGTGAGCAACCTTTTGAAGCAACGGGCCAATTTTAATTGGAAATTCTTTCGGCGGGCCGCATCAAAATAAAATTTAATTAATAATAGTTTGCAGACCTTAACGTTTTTCTTTACAACGACAAATTTGTGACAAAAAAAAAAAAACTAAAAAAAGGATTAAAGACGTATTAATGTACTTGCATAATTTTTTTTTCAATTAAAGGTAATTAAACCAGCCGAAATTGAATTGTTTCATCAATAAATCTTGATAAATTTATAGTTATTTTAATGTTTTGACTGATTTAAAATAAACATATGCGAATATTTTTTTTTTTTTACAACGAGGAAACATCATTTGTTTCCTTTTTATTTATTAAAATCGAAAATTTTGTAAATCTATCTATGCTTCCTTAAAAAATTTGAACCATTTTTAGAGAAAAATTCTTTTTTGTTCGAACCGTTGCGATGGTTATTTTTTTCGTGATCATGCATCGTTTGATCATTATGATTTTATTCTGTGCCCATTTTTGAAAAGTTTTTATAAAAACTCATTTAAATTTGGTCGTGAAGCCTCAATTTTTTTTCTATAAACTTTGATTTTTTTAATTTAACGTATCGTATGAAATAATTGCATTGAGATGTTGAGCAAGGTTTCAAAATTATTGAAAATTTTTTTTAACCAAGTTTGTCAATGTTACAGTTTACATTTTAACAAAATTCAAATGTTTCCAAGGTGCGAGGAATCTCAGAACTAATTTTGACATATTCAGGGGCGCTGAATCCAAGTATGTATACAATTCAGTTTTTTGTCAGCTCTAGTTTTCGAGATAACTTAAAAAATAGATTAAAAAATAGCTATTAAATTTAAGTTCATTTTTGACAAAACTGTTAAATGCAAATACTTATTGACTTAATGATCAACTTTCAAAAACAAAACAACCAGTAATTTTGAATTCAAAGAAAAAAGACATGGAAGTTTTCTTTTTGTTATCCAAACCTGCAAAAACCGGAAATTTATACGAAATTTCAAAGAAAAATCAAACTGAATTGAATCTTTGATATTTTTAAACCGTGAGTCGAATCATTTCGCAGCCTTCAACAAACTTGCTGAAAAAATTAAAATCATCAATATTCAATATTCAATAACATTCTCTAATGAAGTCAGATGAAGAAGTAAACCATTTTTTTTTAATTTCTAATTATTGTAGAATTCAATTTTTGAAAGCGAAGCATCTGTAAAACAAAAATATCTTGACAATATCTGAGACATTGATTGAAAAAAGGTAGTAAATTGATTGAAAATCAGCTTTTTATTGTTATGTAGGTTTATTGGTTTATCAGTTTCTAAACTTCAATTTTACCCTAAATTGATCAATTTGAAAGATTCCACACGCCATATCACCGAAACTAGAAGCGATAGCTGACATCTGTGAAAAGTTTTTAGTTAAGGACGCCAAACTCTTACAAAATCAGTTGACAGACTGGATGATTATGGGAAAAATTCAACTGCAAACAAGTGACATGCATGTCAAGTTATTGACATTTTTTTTTGTTTAGTAGGGACTGCTATTTTATGATAATCAAATTAAATTTACTTCACGATTTTTTTCTAGGATGGATTGTTATCCTAGAAAAAAAAAATCGTAAAGTAAATTTAATTTGAGATAAGCACCGCGGCCGCACAAACATGTCCCGAGGGCCGCAGGCGGCCCGCGGGCCGCACGTTGCTTACCCCTGTGTTAGATTATTAAATCTAGATTTTAAAATATAGGGGAGAGTGGAATATCATGAGCCACTTTTTTTCTATGCTCGATAACTCTTTAATTATTAAAGATAAAATGGAAAAGCTAAATGTTATCGTTTCCAACATTTTTAACGTTCCATTTGAAAATTTTATTTATGTTTTAATAATTAATTAATTAATTAATTAAAGTATTTTAATGTTGGATTTTGACAAAAAAATGTGGAAAATCGTGGGCACCAAATCCAAAATGACCAAATAAATATGCAAAGTTTATGAGTTGACCCGAAACCGTCATTTCATATATAATTCATTAAGTAATTTTAAAGCAATTTCAGGTGAGGAAATTATGAAGAAAGTTATGTATGATCGAATAGTTTAAAAACCTGACTTGTGAACGTTTTGGAAAAATGCCTTACAAAGAATTTATGTTCGTCTTTATCGATTCTAATAAAATAGACAGTTTGTTTTTCATTACTCTTAATTTGGCATAAGAAAACTTGAAATTAATGAAAAATGTCTTTTGAGTAATGAATGTGTTTAAAAACACCAAACATACAGGTGGCCAAAAATAACCCACCGGGTCCCTTGATTCCCCACAATCTATGATTTTCGAATTTGTTGCGTTTGGGGAACTTGTGGAAAAAATCCTTTTCCATGGGAAAAAGTAAGAAAAAACTATGATTATCAGCATATTAGCATATTTTTGTTATGTACTTTAGGTCTTCCACAGATTATGTTAGTACATTTTTCTTGGCTTGTAAATTTGAAAAGCACATTATGCGTACACAAGTTCACAACAAATGGAAATATATGCTTACGCAGTTGGTTGTTGAATTGAGATTTTTATTTCAACACACAACCAAAACATTCAGAGCGGCCCACGTTTCCCCATGGCCCATGATACCCCACTCTCTCCTAATGAACTTAAATCAGTTTGACTAAGCAGATAAACTGAAGTAAACATTAAACAGAAAACCTCCGAAAAAAGACAGCATATTAAAATCCTCATATCTGCTAAGTGCTTCGCCGTATTGAAATTAACACACCAGACCAGACCAAATACGAGATATCGTTTTTTCGCTTGCCGCGAATGAGCTACACTGAAAAGTATAATTTAATTGTTAAAGATTTAATAATGAAACTTTATTCTACAAAATTAAACGCAACACTTTGGGTAAATCAAAAAAGATAAATTTTTACAATTTTGCCCTATGGTTTCTTAGAAATAGTCTCCCGAATATTGGCATTTTCCGGCTTAGATTTTATCATGGTCCTTTATGTGTTAATTAATATTTTTTGTGAAAAACAAACCCTTTCAAACAAATACAAAAATATGAGGGTCACATGGGAATGTCGGCCACTAACCTAAAATTTCCGGGAATTCTTACTTTTAGAAAATGGTTAAGTTTTTTCTGTGCAGCGCGGTATCTCATCGGAAGTTGAACTGATTTTCAAAATTTTCAAAAAAAATCAAAATTTTCAATTTGTTAAAAGGTTGAATATCAATAATAATAGTTTATTTCTTAAATAGTTAAACTTATAAACTATAAGCTTAAATAATACATAAGGAGAATAAATTTTGGCAGAATCACGATAGAGGATAATAAAACGCTAACCAGCAGCTCACACAAGCTCATACGTTATTAACAAGTCAACACTGAATTACGATTCGCATCGGGGCGGTGGTTGAAAAGCTGCGAATACAGCTAGGTATTCATCCCAGAAGAATATTTTCCCCAATTTGAGCCGCTTATCTGTTCAATCTTTCACTTTTTCGGGCTGCAAGCAATGAGTCTGATGCTGCTGCTGCTGCTGGTGGAATAATGGTGGTCGTCGTAATTTTAATGAAGTCATGTACCGTTTCCGGTTGGGCGTTCTGCTGTGATGGGAAAGTGTGGGCATACCTCCCAGTAGTGGGGCTCCATTCGGAAAACTATTGTTGGACGAAGTTCGCGCCCCTAGGGTTATGAATGGAGGAGAAGAAGTCGCGGTGAGGCGCTTTGTGAGCGGGAAATGAGTGTTCCGCTTTGTGCATAGTGAAAAGTTTTTTTTTTTCCTATTTTAATTGGTTGTTTGTTGCTGGCGCTTCTGGTGGTCCTCTTGCGTCGTTCCAGTTTCAGGTTCCAGTTCCAGGTTCCGAATTCCACCCACCTCAACAGGACACACAACCTAGTTGGCAACATTCGCCCCAGCTCTATTGTTTAAACTTATTGTGAAAATAGAATTATAAAATACAAAAACCTTTAATAAAGTTAATTAACGCCGCTTGTAAATGTTTCAAGAATTTCCACCCGAAGGCTGTTTCGAGCTCTCATTCTCAGAGCTGGGCGTTGCTAGTTGTGTGGTTCTACTTTTGCGGGTAGCTGTAAGTGGGGATGAGGTGATGAGGTTTAGTATTCATACTCGGGAGCATTCAAAAGGACGGAAAGAGTTTGATGGTGGCCTACAACCAGTAGTGGAGTGATCCACCTGATGTTTTTAGTGTTTTCGAAATTTTATAGATTCTCTATAAATTGCTAACGATAATTATAATTAGTCAGCTATTTTAGTTGGCAAATCACTTCCTCACTAAATTTTTGATGAACTACGAATTTATAAACAAACTCCACCGCCTGGTGGAACATAGTGTAACGTAAACTGGGGAACATTGATCACTATTATAATTCATTTTCGAGTATTTTGGAAGGGGTTGTTTTTTTGTAACACGGCATATTTTGAAAATTTTGCCATGCAAAAACATTTTCAAGATCTGTGGCCTTCTAGTTTGTTTACAACAAGTGTTGTATTTTCGCATGCTGTGATGCAAAAATAGCAATATTTCTATCACATACGGCTGAAATAGAAACAGTGTTGAAAAAAAATACAACGCCCCAAGATCTTGAAAACATTTTTGCATGGTAAAATTTTCAAAATGTCAAAATTTTTACCACTTTTCCCAACACCAGTGAACTTGCTTTAACTGAGACAAGAAGTATAAAGCATGATCATTGAAAACAGAATAGTCAATCGACATTAGTGGCTTTAACTAAATGTTTGTTTCAAATCCAGATTTCATGTTTCGGGGTAATTTTGATCACTATGGTTTAAACGTATCTCAACATCTTGAAAATTATTGTTTTGATGCCAATTGGCACAAAAGGCTTAAAACATAAAAAAAACGGTAATTTTTCGTTTGGACTCAATCGAATTCCTCAACGTTTTCTTTCAAAAACAAATACTTATATTTACTCAAAAGATGGACAATGTTGCTGCACACATATGGGGGCAAAAATTATAAACATTTCTCTATATTTTTTGACCTTAAAGACAAATGAAATTTCACCTTCAACAACTATTTCGAAGATATCTTGCTCAAATTCGACCTTCATCTAATTCAATGCCAAAGAAGCAATGTCAAATAGCTTGGCACCTGTTTCGACATGTTTGGTCCACATTTCACAGAAACGCAATCTCTTTGGTGAGAAACGCCCTAGAAGCGACTTGTCATCTGATGTCTATTCAGTTATTGGTGACATTTTAAAAATCAGAAAGACCCCTACTTAAAAAATATCTTGTAATACATCATCCTATAATACTTCTGGTTGAAAATATTCGACTTAAAACATGAGGGGATTAATATGGAAGAAATAGAAAGCATTGAAATAATCGCTTTAGTTTTTTTCATTGAAAACTCAATAGAATATTCGACCGGATATTCGGCCGAATATTCGACAAAATATTCGATTGGCCGTATAGTTGAAAAGGTCAATATTCGGTATTCGGCCGTTTACCGAATACCACTATTCGGTACATCTTTAGTTTTTAGCCATTTGTTCTATACAGGTTTTCTCATAGAAAATGTCCTTTTTATAATATACAAAAATACTCATAGAATGATTTAAAAAAAAAACTTTGAAACTATTCCTATACAAAGGAAAAAAAAAGTTAAACTTTCATATAAAACAACCCATTTTCTTCTAAATGCTCTCATTTTATCAGAAGAGGTGTTTGTTTGAGATTCTTCGAAAAATCAGATATTTTAAAACTTTAAAATTACATTTCAAAAAAATATAAAAGAAATCTCCAACTATTAACAAAATTTAGCCTATTTGAAACTCAATTTCTAGGCTTTGAAACGTAGGAAACAGTTTTAAATGTTTCTAACTTCAGATTTTTTTGATGATGATTATCTGCTAAAATTTCATGTTGATCAAAGTTCCCCCAGTTTACGGTACCAGATTTCCGTATTACCAGGACTTGCCTAGTTGAAATTTGATTATAAATTTGGGAAGCCTTGTCCGGCCTGGATGCCCAGATTTCATTGAAAATTGCGTGGGTTTTGACCGGATTTTATTCATCTGATTTAGAAAACCAAAGAAAAACTCAAATCAAGTCAATTTTATGTTGATTATGGCATCCTAAAATTAACTTCTTTGCAGTTAGATCTATAATCTTGTCAGCGTTTTTCATTCTTGATTTTGGTTGAAATTTAAACATTCCTTGATTTTGCCCAATTTGACAATTATTAATATGCACAGCAAAATATAATGGTCATGATGGCCGATGTTATTTGGGGAGATGGATCCCTGTTTTGTATTATTTACTACATTAGTTGTAATATTACACCCAACCGATGTACACACTACCGACTTTTCATCATTGAATCATTAAATCTTCGCTCTTATTATAACCTTACAGTGAAAATTGTAGAGTTTAATATTAACGTGATGAAAATATGATATGAACAAACTCCCTAACTATATTTTATGCAAAAGAACTAGCGATATCTAAAATTTCGCCAAAATTTAAGCTTTGACGTATGCTTAACACATTTTTTTTCCATTTTCAAGTTAGTTTTATGAAAATATTCCAAGTGGAACTGAATTATAGCTTAAACCTTAAAACTAAAATATACGCATTAAGCCCGCCGGTTTCGGAAATCGGCTAATTTGACTTCTTTTAATATGAAATTATTTTCACAAATACTGTAACAGATTTTAACAGGAGAATTGTTTTAACGAATATATAAAACAGATGTCCGCTCATGTGTTTATAGTTTTCAGACTCACATCTTGGGGATAAAATGAGTATTTTCCTTAGTATGAGCATATAGCCCACCTCTCCCCTACTACACATCGAGTAGAAAATGTTTATCTAAATTGACGCATTGAAAATTTGAGGACCGGTTGTGAACCTCGGGGATGTTTGTTTTGCTGGTACGTGCTTTCAATGTTATTAAAAAAGTCTAAGCAAAGTCATTGCTTAAAGTTTTTTTTCGAAGAGAGTTCTCTTTATCCAGTTAACCCCTTAGGGAAAGTCCTTAATAAAGATCAGGATGTCGACTACAGGCATCGGAATGTTGATATACCTACTAGCATGTGTAGATCTAATAAACGATAAATCGTCACTTTAAACCATGGATGAGAGCAACTTTTTAAATCAATTACTTTCTGCGAGCTACTCATACAGTTTAACCAACTCGCAATTTATTTATTTTCAACGAGCTTTAATTAAAGAAAAGTTTGAAATGTGGGTGAAGAAGGCCGAGTAGTTTAAGAAAATGGGTGCAGAGTTTAAATCATTTTTTTTAAATTTTTATTGAAATTTCTCATCCTCTGTTAAGAATAAAATCTGAACTTATTATTCCTTGTATCGAAAGATTTGAAATATCTAAATTAATAACGTTTTGCCATATCATCTAGAACAGGGGTGAGCAACATTTTGAACCAATGGGCCACTTTAAATTTTAGATCATATCGGCGGACCACACTAAAAATAACATTTTTTTAATAACTAGCAGAGCTTTATTAAATTTTTATTATTACTTTTTGGCAAAAACAAATCTGAAAAAGGAAAGATAAAATCAATTCACGTGTTTAAGAAAAGCAAATCAACATAGCTTTTTAAATACCGTAAACCGGGATAACATTGATTGACTACATGATTTTTTTCACATAATCATCAATAGCTTAGTAGAAAGTTAAAATATCTTAAAACTTTTTCACATTTAATAAACTATAAGTTGAGTTTCAAATTGGAAAAACTTGGTTTGTTTTTGAAAATTTGAAATGCTAAGTAAAAATTAGTAAAAATGTAATTTCAAAATCACAAAACAAACACTCTTCCTGATAAAATCAAAGCAACTAGAAGCAGCAGGTTGATTTATGTGACAGTTCAACTTTTTCTCTGGTAAATGTATAGTTTTGGTGTCGTTTTTGTTGCATTTGGAGGTAAATTTTTGATATATAAAAAATAGGGACATTTTCCATGAGTAAGCCAGTCTTGGACAATAGGCTAGAAACCCTATCAAATGGTAAAGTTTGATGGAGAAAATTAAAGTAGTAGTGCGAGGGCCTTGGGAATCGAATGAAGGCAAAATTTCATTTATACATAGGTATAATTTTATCAAAAGTGTTTCAAAATTAGCCCCTTAAATTATGCAGCATCATTGCCCGTCTTTCGATTTTTACGTTCAAAGGAGTCCAGTACTGGTTTTAAAAGTATGAAACATGCCATATTCCCTTTAAAAGAAAAAAAAATCGTAAAATATTGAAAAGAAAGTTATCAAATTTTAAATTCTCTCAATTTTGTCATAGTACCGTAAACTGGGGGAACTTTGATCACTTTTTTCATTCATTTTTGAGTATTTCGGAAGGGGTTGCTTTTTCGTAACTCCTAAAAGCTTTAAAACACTTACTGAGGGGAGGAGTATTAAACATGATTGTTGATTGCAGTAAATTCAAACGACATTGCATTGGTGGTTATAATTGAATGTTGGTTACAAAGCCAGATTTCGAGCTTCGGGGTAACTAAGATCACTATGGTTTTTACGTATCTCAACATCTTCAAATTTATTGTTTTGATGACATTAAGCAAAGAAGGCTCAAAACGTCCATAACTGTAATTTTTTGTTTGGAGTCATTTGAATTTTTCAAATTTTCTTTCAAAAACTAATATACTCAAAAGGTGGACAATGTTGCTGCATACATTTAGGGGCAAAAATTATAAACATTTTTCAATATTGTACCTTCATGCAATTCCCTAAGTCCTCGCACTATTCCTATGTTCGTTTTTTCTTCAAACTTAACCATTTGATAAGGTTTTAAGCCATTTTTTCTATACGGACTTGTTCATGAAAAATTACCGTTTTTATTTTCAACATCCAAGAATTATCATCAAATGACCATAAAAATAACACTTAAACTAAACTTAAACCAAGAAAATAGTTGAACTTTCACAATAAATAACCGATTTGCTCCTAAATGCTTAAATTTGATCAGGAGAGATGTTTGTTTGTGAACCTTCAAAAAACCAGATATTTTAAGATTTTTTAATTACATTTTAAGTAACATTAAAAATCTCCTATTTAAAACCAAGTTTAGCTTATTTGTAACTCAATTTATAGGCTTTCAAACGAATTAAACAGTTTCCAGATATTTTAAATTTATACTTAGTTAATGATTAATATCTGCAAAAATTTCATGTTGATTAAAGTTACCCCGTTGATCAAAGTTCCCCCAGTTTACGGTACTTCTTGACAAACATTCGTTATAACAACATTCTTGTTAAAACCAATGGTACTATTCGTCACCACTTCCAGTTAAAAATCTTCTGGAGCTTACCACAGTGATAACTAAGAGTGTGAAAAGTTTATTTTCAAAGAAATCACATTTTTTTTCCTCAATTATAACTTGTACTCAAAGCCAAGATTTGTTTTTTTTACTACAAGCGAAAAAACCCCGTTTTTAAAATTGAAGTTTTGGTTCTGAATGTCGAAGAAAGGTCCTTGAAATAAAAACAAATTGAAGTTCATTGCATTGGATCAATTCATTGAGATGTCGAGCAAGGTTGTCGAGATCACAGAAGAATGTTCAATTTTACATATTTTTAAGCAACTATCTTCAAAACTACATTATTAATTCTTGAATTATTAACCAGGTTTTTATCAGTTATAATCATATGTCGATATCATTTTGATAGGATTTCTAAAGTTTTATTATGACCTTGGTAATGTGAAATGTGAATTATAAGTGAAATAACTCAATTTATCGATTTTCTATGAAAATTCTGAAAAAAATCATCAAAGATAATCATCAAAGACTTTTAGGTCGAATCAAAAAATTTCAGATATCTATTGTTTTTATCATGAACTTATGCCGGCTGATTCATGTTGATAAAAAATCTAAAATCGCTCACCCATGCCTATTATTACACTTCCGTAATTTTCGTCAATATTCAGAAATGAAATAAAATTCATAAGGTTTTGATTTTAATTTTTTGCCAGTATTTGAATGCTAAAATAACAAGCCTTTTTGCCACAATTCTAAAAACTATTAAAATTCTTTAGTGTTGTCAGATAATTATCAGAGTCAGAGTTGTCAGAGATTATAAATTTGTCAAATGGATGTTTCCTATTTTCTAAATCAAACCCCCGCAAATTTTGATTTAGCGAGCGTAAAACAGTCGAATTCACCCTTAAACTCTTGATGCCAGAAAAATGTGACTTTTTTACACCTTTGTTATAAATGTATCAGGAGTAGCATAATATCTCAAGGTTTACATAACAAAATGTAATGAATTCGTATCAAATAAAAATATGATATTTAAACTAAGGTTGCCAGATTGCCCGGTTTTAGCCGGGTTTGCACAGATATTGTATGTATGTATGTATGTATGTATGGTTCCCCCATCGGTAGCAAGGTCCAGCCTATGTCTGTGTGGCTTGGCCTTCAAATTGACTTCTAGGGCTTCCACGGCCGATGGTTCGTCGAGAGAAGGCATCCAACCCACAGAAACCTACAATGGTTGGCACTCCACTCCGCTTGCAATAATCGCTTTGGGCTATCCCCAGATGCATTCTCTCTGGTAAATATAAAATACAATGGAATAAGTATATAATGATATAATAAACAAGAAATATGATACATATGAATATAATAATTATGAAATACAATTAAAATATAGAAAATCAGTAATATAAATTATAAAAAAAGTCTGAAAATTATAAATTTAAAAAAATGTCTTTTGAATAATGATCCAAAATGATGATGGAAAATGTAGAATAATGACTGATAAATTTATGAAGCAACCGGATGATAATATAATGTGTAAATCATTAAACTCATCACCATTATAACGAAGAAGCTCTGATTATGAATAAAACGAAGAGGGTGAATTTCATATCATAAGACCTATCACAATTAACTAGACGGAAATTCTATAACACACGATGCAATAATCAAGTAAATAAAAATATATTTGGCGTGGTAAAAAAATCACAAATCAAAATTAAATTCCAACATTCTAAGACTAGAATTAACCAAAAGCTTTATACCTTCTAAGATTGACTCCTACATTCTATAACATGGTTCACTTATACCATACCAAAACGTTTTTTAATGTTATTCATAATCTGGTATCTCCGGATAATTAACAGTTGCTAAGAAAACAAGGTTTTTTAAATTCTATATCACTAAGAAGGACTTGATACTCTGGATAATTTCGAATCATGAAAAACAAATATAATCCTTAGGTGAACTTCTAATCTTATTACTGTAGAAACCTTGAGTCTTGAAATTTGCGACAAACAAGCAAATAGTACAATATTTAGTTGTGTGAACTCTACGATATTTTTAAATTTTTATACTAAGTGTTTGTTAGATATATTTCAATTGCATAATTTAATTGCGTCTGTCATTTTCAATATTATGGTTAAGTAAACAGTTTGAAAAAGGTAGATTATTGATTGATATCATTTCTAACTTTTTTGTTACTTGCTTTGCATAGAACTACAAATTGAATTTACAACACAAAACTATTGCTTTTGCAACTATCTTAAATGGAAAAAATGATAGATTGATCCGCACTGAAAATTCCCCACAATCAACTGATTTTACTTGGGTGGTAAAGTAATAATATTTGTACGAATTTGATCTAAATTAGACTTGGAATCCTTGTGACACTCCCTGTTAAAGTCTTAGCTTCAAAACTTGAGCCGGGTTTGCACAGATATTTGATACAAAATTGGGAACAGTCCAGTTCGGTCAGGTTGCCCGGATTTCAATTAAACATGCCCGGATCTATTCACTTCATGTGGCAAATAAAACAAAAAAAATCATATTTTGTTTTAATTTTATTTTATTAATGCGTCTAAATGGTTTTCCGAAAGCGTAAAATACGATCTATCGATAAGTTTAAATGGACATTTTGTAATTTTTTTTAGATTTTTGTTGAGTAATTTCCTGGATTTGTCCGGCTCGGATTCATGTTGAAAAAATTCTGGCAACCTTAATTAAAACTGATTTTAAAATTTTGATTCTGTGATCTCAACTATATAGATTATTCAGCATCAATTCTATAATTTCAATTGTATTTTATGTTCTTCTAAGTGTTCAATCCGAAATCAATTGCAATTGAAATTGAAAACATTTAGATTTAGAAGCTCAATTCTTAAATACAGAAATGAAATCTGAAATCTATTATTCAGAACTTTTAATCTCTTGAAATCTTTTGAAAACTTAAAAAAAAATGAACCGTTGTAGTAAATTTTTCGACAGTTGAAGGCATTTTATCAGTGAAAGGTGAAAATGATAGATCGGTTTTAGATAAGGAAAATTCAATTGAAGTTTGCTTTTCAAAACTTTCTAGAAAAAAATAACTCTCCAATATTAATTTTTATATAAATAACTATTCTCTAATGTAGGCTCACAAAAAGTATCCATCTACGAGTCGACGATTCTTCTCATTGCATTTCGACTATATTCACGTATAAGGCATAGCCATTTAGCGTTTGGCGAGGATACGATATAGTTATCGGTACAAAGTAGGTAGCTATTCCAACTGTTGGTGGGAGAAAGACGGGATATGATTGCAATCCTCCTCTCTGGAGCCACTGGGAGAAGAAGGAGTTTTTCTGCCTCATCCAGGCCACCGCCGCCGCCAGGAGAATGAACTGAAATATCGGCCAACACACTATTTCGGGAAACAATTGTAACGGAAAATTGAAGTTGCTGTTTCGGGTCTCTTTGCTTCACCATGCTTTCTCGGGAAACCAGTTCGAAAACTTTGTTGACCCGAGGCTATCTGATTAAAAATTTTCTCGAGCAGCTGTCTGGCAGTTGCAAAAATACATCTGAAGAGAAATTGGTAATGGATAATTGAAATACTGCGAGATTTTTTTGAATTTATTTATAATAATTAATCAGCTTTATTGAAAATTTCATACAGTTTTTTTCATACAATATCAGCTATTAGTTGCCTTATTAATGGAAATATTTGTCTGGATTTTTTTTATGCTATGAGTCTACAATTCCTGTTTAAATGAATACAGTTATGAAAGATCAACTCAAATGGTATCTTTAAGCAAAAAAATCAAGAAAGAATGTTAATGCTATCGATTTTTTGATAGCTGAGAATGTATTCCTCAAAATGAATCTTGATGAGTTCCTGCAGTTTGAAGGTTCTATTCATCCCCTGTCATCATTCAAATAGTGGAACACGAAACGAGAACTCATTAAGCAAATTTTCCTAGCGTTGAGCTGTGAGATTGCATTTGGACAGATTACCTTTTGTGTGAGCTACCCAACCTCACCCCAATTTGAAGGTCTGCTGTTGCTGCTGCTGCTGATGATGATGATAGGTTAGCTGCTCTCCAGGGCATATTTTCCGACGCATTTGGAAAATTTGACCAGCATGTCCTATTAGCGAAATGGATTCTATCTGGCCGCTAAAAACTAGTAGCTCCTACACTATACACAGAAAGCATCTGTCTGTACACAATGTTGTTGGCACGAGTCAGTCAGTCAGTCAGCCAGTGTGAATCTGATCCGGTTCGAACAATCCCACTCCCGGAATTCTACACCTGGCCTGGACGTTTCACTTTCTTCCTCTCTTTACCTGATCAGGTTGCTGTTGCTTGTTGTCGTACAACTATTTTTTATTCTCTCCAAAAACTCCTTTTAACTAATGCGTTTCATCGAACCATTATGGATTCACCAGAGGGATGGGGTGGGAGCAAGGAGGGGCGAGGGATATTTCTTTTTGTTCATGCACAAACATTCGCACGCATACAGTGAGAAGGATTGGTTTTCCACCCTCCATACCCTTTGATTCATCCCCCCTTTCCTAGTGAAATCACTCAGCAACTTCTTCAATCCGCATCGTGGCGCCACCGGCGAGTCATCCATTATTTGGGGGAGAAGGTCGACGACGATGATGATGATGGTGATTTCGCGCCAGCAGCACTTCGGAATATGGCCCTGGCCAAAGTGAGAACAGCATGGCAGGGCAAGGCAAGGCAAGGCGAGCCAAACAAGCAATATTCTTGATTAATTTCAGTGAGCTTTGAAATTAGCAATCAGCTAAATGGCCTCCTATCACTCTTTTTCACCCGTCGCTTTCAAACGACGTCGACGACGACGACGACGACGTTGGAATTTCGTCCATCCGTTCGTCCCCCGGAATATGCTACCATGATCGGGGCTGAGCCGCACATTACCGAGGAAATTCATCCTCTTCTAGCTCTAGGAGGAGCAGATTCCGAGAGTGGATTCCCAGTTGTTCATAGATTCTGCCGTCATTGGAGGATCGTCTCGGGGTTTCTTTTCTCCGACCGAAAAGGCTCTTCTGGGGAGTTGTTTTTCTCGCTAAACCATTCGTGGTTGGTTTTACATTAACCAGAAATGACACATCAATTCACCACAAAATATTACATCGGATCAACATATCAGATATAAACACTGTTATACATCAGGAATATGTACGTACATTAGAGTGCCCCAAATGACCCGACTTTTGAAAAAGTTATGCGCTGCAAGCTAAAATTGATCCTTGGCCTAGTACAAGATCTCATGCCAAATTTGGGCCAGATCGGATCACGGGAAGGGGTCGCTCAACGAGCCTGAAGTTTGTATGAGATTTCGAAACATTTTGTTCGTGAGAAACACGAAAAACCAGTTTTTCATCAATAACTTTGGTTTCCGTCTGCCGATTTCTTTCAAAAACGGGTTTTCTTAAAGCCTAAATTATGAAAAATATTTCATCCGAAGACTGCATTTCGATAAGAGTTTAGATAAGAAAGTTATTAAGCCTTAAAAATGGGCTTAATGGGGAAAGAAATCGGCCTACGGAAACCAAAGTTATTGATGAAGAACTGGTTTTTTATGTTTCTCCCGAACAAAATGTCTCGAAATCCCATACAAACTTCAGGCTCGTTGAGCGACCCCTTCCCGTGATCCGATCTGGCCCAGATTCGGCATGAGATCTTGTACTAGGACTAGGATCAATTTCAGCCTGCAGCGCATAACATTTCACAGGTTTTAAATTTCCCATACAAATTTGGGGCAGTCTGATGTACATACATTTGAAAAGTTTTTTTTTTTGTATTGATTAGACACTTTCATAACTTTTACAACAGCTAATCATAAATATCAGAAATTCAACAGCTACATACCCATACATTGTATACTCATGAACTTTGAAAACAAAACAAAGACTATAACTGAGAACAGTTCCAGAAAATGCATCGCTGAGAGTGTCCATTTTCCGGCCATTTTAACCTTCCCGGGAATCTGGAAATCCTTTTCCCTGGAATTTCCGGGATCTCGAAAAAAAAACTTAAAAGAAGATTTTTACACTCCACTGCATACGAAACCTTATGTATATGGTATTTTTAAATTTTATTGAACATACCTGATGAAATAGTTAAACATTTCGAAACTATTTTAATGCCATAAAAAAGGAAAAAAGATGTCCGTTTTTAACACACATTATTTTGCTCCTGGTAATCCGATCTTTCCACGGTTTTTTTTACTTCTCTTAAAATTCATGCAGTAGACGATAATGCAAAATATTCACTTTGTTTGATGATTCCAAAACTTATTAGACTGTATTCAATTATTGAATACAATAAAATGTGTTTTTTTGAAATCAGAATAAAACACACATGCTTTAGTTCGTTTCCACATTAACTGATGGCTAGACTTAGAGCGATTTTATATGATCATCTTATTTTGTTGTTGTTCAAACTTGCTCTCGAGATGGTTAAAAGTTTGATTTTATATATCTACAATTGCTTGTGGGACACCGCAGTGTAGAGTCCAGTTAAAACATTTCCCGGTTTGGAAACGCTTATTCTTTTATCAAATACTCTAATTTCCACGTTTTCACTTCTAAACAGTCAAATCACTTCCCTCCTCTTGTCCAATGCCGGCTTTGCTTTGACATAAACTTATATTTCTTGTTGATGTAGACAATCACAACACTTAGAGCAAGTTCACTGGTGTTGGGAAAAAGTGGTTAAAATTTTGACATTTTGAAAATATTGCCATACAAAAACGTTTTCAAGATCTGTGGCCTTCAAGTTTTATCACAACACGTGTTGTATTTTCGCATGCTGTGATGCAGAAATCACAATATTTCAATCACATACGGCTGAAATAGAAACAGTGTTGTAAAAAATACAACGGCCAAAAATCTTGAAAACATTTTTGCATGGTAAAATTTTCAAAACGTCAAAATTTCTACCACATTTTCCCAACACCAGTGAACTTGCTTTTCTCATCGCGGTGCGACCCTACACGCAAGTAAAAACAAAAATGGTTTAATATCATTCAAATTCGTCAGAATAATCAGTATTGGTATTAAGAAATAAATTGTTGAATTAGCTAATCGCCGCGGTAAGTTGTTTGTTTTTATTATCGACTTTTTTCGGCGAATAAATAACTACAAAATTACTTGCCAGTTGGTTCGGACGTTTCGAGCTACTTTTGGCATTTCACTTCACTTCAGTGGACCTTAAATTAAATTTATTTTTCTATAATATACCATTTTACTATACTACATTTTACTATAAACACTGACAGACAAATGTAAACTTAGCATCAAAAGTAAACAAATAACTACAAACAGTAGTACAGACGATCGCTAGATTAATAAGTTTAAAATAGTATAGTAAAATGGTATATTATAGAAAAATAAACTTAATTTTAGGTCCGCTGAAGAGGAGTGAAACGCCAAAAGTAGCTCGAAACGTCCGGACCAACTGGCAAGTAATTTTGTAGTTATTTATTCGCCGAAAAAAGTTGATAATAAAAACAAACATTTAGAAATAAATCTTAGTTCATTTATAAATGAGACAGTTACGAATGCGTGTATCTAAATAACCATATGTTTGATTGAAATACTTTCTATGAATGTAATAAAGGTAATCTTATGATAATGCATGAAAAAATATGAAGAAATTTTTTTATTGTTTTTGTAAGAAACATATCTACTTTATTCTTAGCAGGGCCGTAGGAAGAACCGACCCATGGGGGGGGTTTTGGTGACTGATTTTTATTTATGATTTTTTGCCCAAAAATTCACGGAAAAAAATAACAAAAAAATGTTTTAGCTATATGGTTATTCATTTTTTAGTACTTGAAAGTTTTCGTATTGAATTGTAACTTTAGAAAATTGGTCCTAAACCAAAAGGTGAGCTGGATTCGCTTTCGTCTATGGTTAAAATTTTTGAATTTGTTTAAGAGTCTGGTAGATCAAACTTAGTTGATTTCGGCATAAAATAAGCTTTTTTTAGGAGAGTCTTTCATTTCTAAAAAAAACTTATTCTATAGTCAAATCAAACTAGCCCAATCTTTGAAACTATTTTTCAAATTCAAAGATTTTAACCTTTGATGAAAATAAATCAAATTTCCAAAAAAAAGAAAGCGATAAAAATCATCAGATTTTCGGATCAAATTTTCTTGATGCAAACTTTAACCAAATCAATGATTTTAGTATGAAATTAGACTAAAAAAACTGCAATAAATTGCGGACCAAATAAAAGATATCTCGTTTTTTTTTCACTTGCCGCTACTATGCAAACATAATTCATATGTTATGAATTCAATAACGCAACCTCATTCTACAAAATGTAACACAACAGAGTATTTTATTCATTGGTTTCTGAAACATAAAATGACAAATTTTGGTGTCCTTAATGTGTTAAGGAATGCTTGAATTGACCGCAAAAAAATCTTTGACGAGAAACACCGATATTCGGCAATTAGTATCTCAGAACCCCACTTTTAAGTAACGGCAAACATTGTGTTCAATTATGTCCAATAAAGTTTAACACTTGAATTCAGTCAATTCGAGTTCTACTTCGAAGTGTAGCACACTGTTGGCAAGTGAAAAAACGATATTTTTCGTTTGGTCCGCAATATGTTATGTTCATGATATCTTGCATTGCTCAACAATTTATGTAGATTGTAAAATTCATTTACAAGCTAAACCTTTTTCTGTATTTTGAATCTGCATTCTGAATCTTAATTCTGAACCTGAATTCAAAAATTGCGCTTCGAATTTGTATCCGAATTTCCATACGATTTCTAAAATGTACAAAAAAAAAACGATTTCCGAATCTTATTCCAGATTAGAATTTTACTAGCCAAGTTATAGAGCCGTTTTTTATGAATTTATTATTTAAATTCTTTAGTTCAGGTTTAATCTAAATTCACTATTTAAACTATTTATTTTCATTCTGCTTTGTGAATCGCAATTAAAACATGAACTTGCAAAGATCTGAATCTTATTTTTGAATTTTGGAATACCAGTTTGAAGCTTTAAATTTTTTAATTTAATGGAAAAAATATGTTCAAGAATGTCGAATTTGAATATAAAACAAAATTTCTCTTTTTTTTCATATTCGGAAAACTATTATCAAAATATTGAAAATCCATATCATCTCGAAAAACATTATTTAAATTTGATAAAAAATCTAAAACCAAATGTGAACCAGGATATCAAAGCAGTTTTTCATTTGTTATTTCTTATGATTATTCGAACTGAAAATCAACAATCGTAAACTGGATACAAAATCCAAAATTCGAAAAACTTTACGATAAATACCCGAAATGGGTTTAATTTAATTCGAAGCTCAATGTTCAGACCGGAATTTCGATGAAAAAGTGAGAAAATTTTGAAAAAGTGTAGCAGAATTTTAGACTTGGGTTGGGGTTTTGAGGTTTTGGCATTGGTTTTTAGTCTAGATTGTTACTGTTGATTAACCTTCCAAAGCCGTTCGCTAAATATCCGTTTCGGGGAAATTTGAGTTGTACTTTGATTTCGTTCTCCTGGCTATAAATGTTAACCGATTTTTATGATATTATATTCATTGTGTAGGTAATTTATTCTAATTACTCAACATTTCAAAATTAAGTCGATGTGTATTACCAGGCTATCAGGAATTGGTTCTGAAAGTAAAAAGTCCGAAAAATCAATTTTGTTTTTAAAATACTCATAACTTCTGACAGCTTTTCCGTTTTTAAGTGTTTCATTATTGTTTGAAATCGTCAAGAATCCATCTATCCGACAATGTATAGATATGTTGAGGTCCAATGAAAGTTTTGACCACTATCTCAGATCTTCTGGTACTTCTGGTATCTTACTTAAAAAAACGACATCTAATTTTGGCTTTGCTTAGCTGTATTTAATTTCCCAATTAACCGATTTTCAAAACTCAAATTTTAATTTTTTGCCATTAATTTGATCATTATTTTCATAGAACATACTTGGTCAGTCAAAATTCCCAGTTCTTCAGTATATTGGAATGATGATACAGATGTTTGAAATGTGCGCTTCGGGTCATATTGACCCGAACAGCTTTGGAAGGTTAACTTTACTCTATTATCATAATTTGGTTCGTTCTAAATTTAAAATTTTGAGTGTAGAGTAGAATCTCTCGCTTGCTGTTTCGGATCCTCATGGGGGGGGTTTAACCCCCAAAACCCCCCCCGTTCCTACGGCCATGATTCTTAGTATATATGTACCAGTTTTTCTCACTTTCATTCCTTCAATTTCCCGTACTTTTTGGCACAATACTTTACTTTTGAAAAAAAAAAAACTGAGAGTAGTTTGGTGGATTCAGCTGTTTCTAAATTAATTAAACTTGATTATATTTGTGCTACAGAAAAAAAATTTGTCTCCTGGTAAAATCTGACAAAAAACGAATCTTAATGAGCTCGAACTTCAAGTATAATCGGTTTGTTAAGATCGTGGGTTGCAAAATATACGTACAAGAGTACTTTTCTTAAGCTTTTGAAAACAGCGAAAACCAAACTTTTTGTTTTGGAAATTTTTATTTTTTCCACAAGAGCAGAGTCTTCACTAATCTTTTTTTTTTTTTTTATAAAACAATTAGCAAATACAAACTTAATTCTGCAAGAGACCTTCCCACGATCAGAAATGTTGAAGGATTCAAATGCTGGAATTTGTTTGGACTAGGGTTTTTCATAAATTTTGTCGTTCATCAGAATTCACCTGTCTTTTTGAGGCAAGCATAGCTTACGAGCTCTGGAACTAGCAAAAATCAGTATTTGAGGTTAGGTTTTAACCCTCATCCGCATTAGGGTGTCATTTTGATACCATTGCAAGTTTGAAGGCTTGTAACTTTTTTCAGAAGCTTCAAAATATAAAAATTTCTTCGGGGACCCTAAATGAATTCAAAAGTTCTTCAATATTGCATCTTTACTTTTTTTATGGACGAACCCTGGAAGCCTGGACAAAAAAACTCCCTTTTCCGACTTTTGGTGTCATTTTGACACCACAAAAGTAAAATCTATTTAAGTCGTTTGAATTATTATGAACTTCATATAAAACTTATATCAATAGAAACCTTGTAATGTCAGTAAAATATGTTTTGAACATTATATACAGCTAAAGTTACAAGTTTTCTCGTTATTCAGCATGAAAGAAAAAAAATCCGAAAAAACATGCCTCACGAAAACTGCTGTAGTTCATATGTTACACGTTCAAAAAAATATTTGCCTTATGCATATGAAAGCTGAAGTTAATGCCTACATCATGAAGACAAGAAATATTTTTTTAAATTTTTTTTAATGAAATGGTCACAAAAAGTTCAAAAAAGTGGTCTAAAAACCTACTTTTCATTCGATTGCTAGTAAATACTGTTTGAGCGATGGTAGAGCTTTAGAAAAAATATGGCAACAAACTTTATTAAAATTCTAACATTTTGCTGTCTTTAGATTTTTGATGCAACAAAAATTGAACTTACTGGAATTTTCCAAAGTTCACTACTTTGCGCAATTTTTTTACAAATTGAAATTTCATTTGTTTTTGTGGTCCACCGTCAGGTTGTACCCGGACTTTCAGTGCTTTTACTTTGTTTCATTGGAAAGCTAATTTAATCTACATTCTAGTGAGGTGCAGCAAATCACGCTGTGAGATTTCACAAAAATATGAAAATTATAAACGTAAAATCATTCCTGAATTTCTAGAACTACAAGCACCGCGTCCAGCAAAACGTGTTTGTTTGCTCTCTGAGTAGGTACGGTGGGTGGTGATTTGGGCAGAGAGCGAAACCGACAGACGAAATAAATACAAACAGTATTTACTAGCAATCGAATGAAAAGTAGGTTTTTAGACCACTTTTTTGAACTTTTTGTGACCATTTCATTAAAAAAAATTTAAAAAAATATTTCTTGTCTTCATGATGTAGACATTAACTTCAGCTTTCATATGCATAAGACAAATATTTTTTTGGACGTGTAGCATATGAACTACAGCAGTTTTCGTGAGGCATGTTTTTTCGGATTTTTTTTCTTTCATGCTGAATAACGAGAAAACTTGTAACTTTAGCTGTATATAATGTTCTAAACATATTTCACTGACATTACAAGGTTTCTTTTGATGTAAGTTTTGTTCAAATCGGTTCAACACGCCAAAAGTTATAACGATTTGAGCTTGTGGTGTCAAATTGACACCACAAGTGCTGATTAGGGTTATGAAATCTAATGCGGATGAGGGTTAATGACTCATAGCTAGGCAACACTTTTAGCTAATCGGAGAAAATGTAACTCGAAAACCCGTTATTTTGAAAATAAAAAAATAGTTTGAATAGAATATTTCACAGGCCACAAAATGCCGTTAAAATTTGGTATGTCCGATAATTAGTTATTGAGCTATCAACAAAAGAAAGTGTCCTATTTCTGAATGAACTAAGCTTTATAGAGAAATTAGTGGTTAAAAAGGCGTTCGTAAGATCGAGTGGCCTTTGAAACGATGTCCAATCGCTTCTCCAAACATGTTTATTTAAGGTATCTAAGTATTTTTCATAGACTCTGTTCTTGTAGGGGGTGAAATATAGAATTTCCTCGCAGTTTATACACTTTTTTGTTCATTGAGCAATGCTTCTAACGTCACTCAGTACCGAATCCTGACGTACTTATGCTGCACACATTGGAGCACTTTGGTCCAGATGGATTCACAGCTTCAGCCTTCTTGACATTCTATCTATAAAAAGCTTTATTTTTCGCTTTTGGGGCTTTAAGGTCAAGAATACTTGCTTGCCAAATTTAAAATAAAGGAACAAAAGAAACATTCAGTAGGATTCTACTTGTAGGAAAAATACTTACACAGCATTTCGATGAGTTCTTGAAGATGACCCAAAAATATGGTATTGGCATGGTTTGGCAAGACATACTTATAAAAAATGCACAAATCTGTCTTCCAGGTTCAAGAACAAATATTTATTGATTTTGTAGTGTTTAATCTAGTGCCGATTGTTAGAATGATAGGTAAATGATCACCTTAGGTAAACTGGCGATATTATATTCGAACAAAGTGAGAGGTTCATCGTGTATCGACACTTTTTTATTCCCAGACGTATCTCTAGTCGTTGCAGTCTAAACGTATAATGTAGAAAACAGGGGTTGATACCTTTGTTTTAATAAAAAGCATTGTTTCGGAGAGAGTAAAAATATCACAATTAGTTTCATAAACTAAGAATTTGATCCAATTTAGGTAGGTATTAAGCTATGGCAATTCCGCTGTAGAATAGACGGATTTAGCGCCAAGTCGACCCAGTATTTGGCTCTTAGAATTGAATAAAACTTTGTGGTAATAAATATCTAGTAAAGCAACTTGGCATACTTACACTCATCCGGAAAGGGTACGTTAAATTTATCTGTATTTTCACGTAGGCGCTCATTACGTGAATTATTGCTTGATTTACATGAAGCAATTAGAAACTAATAAAAAATCATTTGATATTTACGTGAAATTCACATAGCCGTTTGCTCCCAAAACAAAAACACATCCGATTTACGTGAAAATCCAGTGATCCACCAATTATAGATGGATCTGGTGCATTCTATGTGTTTTACACGTAAATCTAAATGGCTCATTCACGTAAAATCAATGTGAAAAAAATACAGCTCAATATGGCGTGGATCCAACAGACAGGGGTGTCAGGTGTCCTGATTTTTCAGGATTTGTCCTGATTTTCGAGAGGCCGTCCTGATTTTTCAAAAAAGCTTAAAGTGTCCTGATTTTTGAAAAATGACCATTAAAATGTCCTGACTTGTCCTGATTTTTGATAAATATTTACACTTTAACTATATTTATTGTTAAAAAGTAATAAAATCAAACAAATCTATAATAAAATTGTCTAACCAGTTAAACCAAAGATAATATTTGGTTCAAATTATATTTAAATAGTGTTTCTCGATATTGATTTCAGGCTAGCCAAGGTTCTTCTCGCTTTGGTTGCATAATTTAAGGCGTCTTCAGCACCTGTATTTCGCCTTAAGTTATTTAATTTAAGCGGAGCTGCATATTATTTTCATCAATTTATTGGCGTCCTGAAAAATCCTGATTTTTTCCATCGCGGTGTCCTGATTTTTCTCAAAACCACCTGGCACCCCTGCCAACAGATGCTGCTGACAAATATAAGAATTCTGGGTGACGGAGAAGCTGAACTTTCGTAAGTGATAAAAACTTTGTTATGTGATTGTTTATTCTTACAACATTTGTTATTATTACCGAATTGGAATTGGAGCAGCCAGGATAGCCGATATTCCACTGAAGGGGCACACCAAATGTCATTTTCGCGACGAATGGTTTGTGTTAAAAAATTAAGTGAAGTGAAGTTAAGTTAGAAGTTTAGGTCTCAAACCATAATATGAACCTTAACCTAGCCCACCACCAAGTTTCACGCAAATTGGTTTACTAGTTTCCGAGGCTATAGGGAACATACAGATATGTTGTGGCTTGTTTGTTACAGGACTTCAACCTTAAGGTATGAAACAGACAGACAGAAATCCATTTTAATTTACAATCTGTTACATAAGAGCATAGTCGCTGTTGTGAGAAAATTAAAATAGGGAAGAATGAGGATACTTGATCCCTGGGGGTACTTAATTCCTTAGGTATATCTCGAAACTGGAATGACTTACAAGAATCAAATGTTATAGAATAATGTGCAAAACAACTATGCTGTAAAGTCTGCTTCATTTAATATTGGAACACAAACAATTGCGTGTAGTTCAGCCATTTATTAACGAATTCATAATTTGTTTTTCATACAAATGTAGCATTTTCTTTACTCTTTCATAAAAAAAAATTATTCATTGCTGTTTCGAAGAAATTCTCGTACTTTTCCCGTAATACGGCACATTAGGCGGCGCACACCCTTTTCGTTCACCGTTTGGGCGAATTGATTCCACCAGTTCTTCATTTGAGTCATGTTCCTAACAAGTTTTCCCTTTGCCTTAAGCCTCCGCTTCGTGATTGCCCAGTATTTCTCTATCGGCCGGAACTGGGGGCAGTTTGGGGGGTTGAGGTCCTTCGGTATTACGCTGACCCCGTTCGTTGCGTACCATTCCATAACCGTTTTGCTGTAATGGCAGCTTGCGAGGTCCGGCCAAAACATGACTGGACGGTCGTGGGCACGAATAAACGGCAGAATCCGTTTCTGTAGGCACTCTTTTTTGTAGACTTCTGATGTCATTGTATTGTCAGTGAGAAAGACTTTGGTTTTCTGTCCACAACTGCATATCCCCTGCCAAATCATGTACTTGCGGGCGAATTTATCCGCAAACACGAACTTAAATTTTGCAGGTACATCCTCCCGAGCCGTCGCCAAATAAAATTTTTGACCTGGGATTTGCCCAAAGTCCGCCTTCACGTAGGTCTCATCGTCCATTAGAATACATCCGTCGAACTTGGTCAGCACTTGGTCGTACAGCTTTCGAGCACGGATTCTGGCCACCTTGTTCTGCTTCAGCGTCCGATTTGGCTGTTTGCTGGCTCGGAATGACCTTATTCCTTCCCGGAGACGAATTCGTCGCACCGTACTGTGAGCGGCCTGGAACTTATTGGCCAAATCGCGGTCTGAAAGATTGGGATTCCTCTTGACGGCCTTGATGATCCACTCCGACGCTTCGAATGCGGCTTCCGAGCCGTCGTCAATGTTTCCTTGTACTGCTTGATAACACGCCATACAGTATTTCTGGGCATTTTAAGCTGTTTAGCTAGCTTCGATGCCGAACAGCAATGGATTTTCAAGAAAACTGTGCGCAATTTGATCTCTCCGTTCGGCTTCCATGGCGGTTGTTTACAAAATGCTATCGTTTGGTGTTATGACATAAATACATGGTGAAAGGTTATGAATTTCCCGACACGTGGGTGAAAAAAGTTTCCAAATCCGTCCACTAGGAGCGCCACAATGAGCAAAAGAATTTGTTCCAATATTAAATGAAGCAGACTTTATTGACTAAATATATTTTTTTTAAACTATCGAGCCGAATTTACAACATTATCGAATTTTTTTTTACATAAACCTAACTAGTCGTAACTCGAATAATTAAAGAAACTCTGAAGTGGAAATACATTAAATTGTATTTTTTTTTACTTCAAAAAATAAACAGAAATAAAGTTTTTTTTAAATTTAGAAAAAAGTTTAATTTTTTCCCGATTTCATCGAGAACCAATTAAGTACTGTATGACTAAATTGTTTATATTCTACAAACAGACATACATTTGTCTGTTATTGCTTTATTTGATGGGTCTGCGACTCACCGTTTAGTGCAAAATGCATCAATCATGAATAAGATTTGGAAAAATCACCTCAGTCAGGAATCGAACTCGAGTTCACTGATTACTTCTCCGACATCTAACCAATAGGCTAAATCGTCAAAAGAAACAAGTCAAGTTGTGGCTCTATAATTCAGTTGACTTCATCGAGCAGACGGCAGAAAATACACATTGTGCCCCGATTAATGTTGCTTATACTGCCTCAGTGAGGGTTTTCATTATGCCCCATACAGTGACTGATTTTCAGCTTTTGTCAAAAAAAATTTAAAATGCATTTTTCATCGTTTTTATCTTCTTTTTCATATTTTTGTCAAGCATTGCACCGCCAATGCAGTTACATCACTAGAATCGGAATAAAATTTGCTTTTTTTTGCATATAGTTTTATTTTCTAAACCTTACGTTAACATACTAAATATCCAGTGCAAAACTGAATTAAGGTTTGGGGATAGTCTCAGAAAATCCAAATTGATAAAATGTTCGAAAAACAGCTACCTTTGAAAAGTCCTCATAAATTTTATATTTCGTATTTCAAAATTCTAAAGATGCCAAAATGAGACAAATTACACCAACTTTTCAATTCACTTTTTAAAATTTTTCTACTGTAACTGGAACAGCTTTGGCGGTTGATTGATCGAAAAGTTTGGGTTTTATACAGTTTTTTTTTACAATTTTTTGTGACCATGATCTTAAAAAAGAATTTGAAAAAAGTTCCTTGCGTAGCTTCTAACTTCACCTTTCTCAGGCACTAAGTGAGTTTTTTTTCGAGCACTTAATAACTGATTTACAGCCATTTTCCTGAAGCATGTTTTTTCATAAAATTTTTTTTAAGACTTGTATGTAGATTTAATTTATCGGCCTAGCGGTGAAAAGTGATGTCCTTTTTAGTAGGGACATCTAAAAATCAAGGATGGTGATTGGCGAATTATTCGACGAACATAAAATGATTCTCTCACCCTCTGAGGTAACCCATTCCCCGAACGCATTCGAAATAATTACACACGATGGCACTCAGTGAGCGAACCAATCGGACTTTCCGGCCAACCTCTTTAGTTCAATCAGGAGACGAATGGGTTGCCTGTCTGCGATGCTATGATCCAATCATCAAGCGATTGCTTTGGAAGATGATTCTGCACAGAAGAATCGCAGACGAAAATAATCAGCCAGCGATTGATGATGGCAATTCTTTCGACCGCATCCGATCATTCGTTCTGCTTGCAAAGTTGGTTTTGCTACAGTTTGGTTGCCTGCATTCGGGCGCTTTTGAAAGTATCTCGAGCGTCAGCATTAGGTAGATCCTTTTTGATGATGAGTAGTATCATTAATACATTTGATTTGTTGTTTGGATTATGAAATTGATAATTCAGAAACTACTTTTATCAAAAACCGTTTTTAAAGCAAAATATTACCATTTTCGATTTTAAGAAATGTGTATACATCAGCTTAAGAGATGATGGGTTTAAATGTAATGAGAAAAGAAATGTATCCATTTTCATTATCGGCGAAAAGAGATTATAAAACTTGTTCATCTTATTATTAAAATAATATCTCCAATTATTAACTTTAAATACTTTATAACTTTTTTGCGTATTCTTCCGTTTTTCGACTGTTTTTGTTAACATGTATTGAAAAATCTATGAAAAATTATAAAAAAAATGTTTCAATTCTTTAAGCAAGTTTCAAGCTCCATCAAGAATGATTTAAGACAAGAAACAGTTGATTATTCAAGCCCAAGGTTTCCAAAAAAATAACTGTGTTTTTGATAAAAAAAAATTCTCGAATTCTGTGATTTGAACCAAAACTTCTGTGATGGTTTTATATGGCGCTATTTCTATGAACCTAATTTAAAATTTATTTGAAGCATCAAAAAATTGGAAACTACTCACAGTTTGTTACTTTGATTTATCGGCCTAGCGGTGAAAAGTGATGTCCTTTTTAGTAGGGACATCTAAAGATTATGAAATTTTTTTTTTTTTTTTTTTTTTTTTTTTTTTTTTTTTTTTTTTTTTTTTATATATAGATGGATAGAAGGTTAGAAGAAATGAAAGATGGTGAAAATGAGCGGGTAGAATTTGTCTAGAAGCATTACCATCACATACCAAATTTTTGTTCCTCACGGGCCTACTACTATGAAGCAGTAGATACAGATAGAGTTGCATCTACCACCCCACATTAGTAAGCCAAGCATGGTTCGCCTCACAAGGGAAAACTTGCAGTGCGGACGAACAAAAAGATGATATGTGATCGCTCAGATATACTCACTTTTAACTCAGAAAGGTTTTTTTTTTATTTCTGCAATCTGGTTGCACTGTTGGTCGCTGAGAGAACAACAAAGCTGTTCTCTCACTAGACCCGCGCGGGGGAAAGCAAAGGAACGAAATCGTCTTCAACATCTGCAAACATGACGGACTTTTTATCATATCCGATTCAAACCATTTAATCCGACTTTGAGTAACGATTTTGACGACTTTTTACTTGCGTTAGTTGGAATTACGATTCGCAGTAACGTTTTTTATGACTTGAGTTATCATTTTAATGCGATTTTATGTTTGCTGGGGAGACGAAATAGATTTTTAAATCAAATTTAAAGTAGTCCAATAAATTTATGCAACCATGTTTTACGTTCATAGGAGTCCAGTACTGGTTTTAAAAATATGAAACATGCCAAATTCCCCTTAACAGAAAAAATAATTGAAAAAAAGTGATCAATATTACCCCGGATTACGGTACTTAAAATTAATTTTAAAATCTTAAAATATCTGGTTTTTCGAAGGCTCAAAAACAAACATCTCTCCTGATCAAATTTATGCATTTATGAGTAAATGGGTTGTTTTATGTGAAAGTTCAACTTTTTTCTTTGTTTAGGTTTAGTTTAAGAGTTATTTTTATGGTTATTTGGTGATAATTTGTTGATATTAAAAAAAAAAACGGTGATGTTCCATGAGAAAACCCGTATAGTAAAAATGGCTAAAACCCTATCAAATGGTCGAATTTGAATTAAAAAAAATAACATGGGAACAGTGCGAGAACCTAGGGAACTGCATGAAGGCAAAATTTCATTTGTTTTTGAGTTCACAAAAAATGGGAAATGTTTATGATTTTCACCCCTAGATGTATGCAGCAACATTTGATTATAAATGTTTTTGAAAAAAAAAACGTTAAAAAATCAGTTTAGATCTAACAAAAATAACTGTTTTTAATATGTATGCCTTCTGTGCTAAATGGCACCAAAACAATTATGTTGAAGATGTTGAGGTACGTAAAAACCATAGTGATCAAAGTTATCCCGAAAATCGAATTCTGGTTTTGTAACAAACATTTAATTATAACCACCAATGTCGTTTGAATTTACTGCAACCAATTATCATGTTTTATATTCCTCACCTCAGTAAGTGTTTTAAAAATTTTAGGTATCACGAAAAAGCAAACCCTTCCAAAATATTCAAAAATGAATGAAAAAAGTGATCAAAGTTCCCCCAGCTAACGGTACTTCAAATGCTGATCTCCTGTGTTATTGATCTCGACTTGTTAAAAATATACACAAGAAAATTTTAGACGATAAGTGTATTGGATCTTGCATACGGTAACTGAAATTCTAAACTTTAAGAAATAAAATAACACCTACTTAAAGAATAACTTTCGAGCGGTTAAGAAATCAGTTTCCTGAAACGGCGTGCACGGTGACATGTTCGCTGGCCACGCCTTTTCCGAGTATAGTTATCCGTGATGTGATTTCACAACGTTTTCGTTTCCGGTATGGCAGATAAGAGAACCGCTTGATTCATATGTTCCCTTCTATTGTAGAGAAAGGATGTGAGGTACCAAAAATCATTCGGTGTCTTCCTCAAGTAGACGGTTGTTGATTCGTAAGAAACTGCGCTTTGTCCGCCCATCTCCAAACGTGATTCATGGCGTTCAGGTTCATTTTAAGCTGAAGAGCGTTTGAAATTTGCAAGAATGGGCTATATTTGGAATCGTTTATTCAACCCAATCATATTAAATCAGTAGCATCTCTTAACTGGGGATTTCGATGTCTTCTTATAGTTAAATTTACATTTTTAGATTTCAATTTTCTAGACAAAAATGCTTAAATTTCAAACCAAATAATGCAAAAGGAAGGTAAACATCACTAAATTTAGGCCTTAAGAACAACCAAGTATGAACTTTTAGATGTGAGAATATAAAAACGTGAGATTTACTAAATAAATATTCATACGTTTGAAGTTCCACCAAAAACCTAGAAAACAACAGTGAAAATTCAAAACAAATTTAAAAGAACATTTATTTTCGCTTTTTGAAAATGAAAGTGGATATCATTTTCATAACGCGAAAATCTAGAAAACAAGTTGTGTACAACTTGAAAATGTGTGAATTAAAAAACAGTTAATCTTAATTGAGCTTTAGCAATGAAATTCACCACAAAATTTGTCTGAAATGTTACGTAGACACCTCACAAGGCTTGATAATTTTGTAATTCTTACTTCACCCAAGGGTAAATTTCTTTCTTCTCTATTCGACACATCAGAACGTTTATCTTTTTTTTTTCATTTTTGATATTTCATTTATTTACCATATATCAATGGTACGGCCACAGTAGTTTCCATTGAATCAATAATAATTAATTGGTTTTTGCTTCACAGTTGACGAATAACAGCGCCATTCGCCTTTTTTTTGTCCATTACTCATTAGTCAATAATAATAAGTCAGTTTTTTATTTTTTTTTCTTCTTTTTTAATAGCTTTGCAATAGGTTTGTTTCCTTTTTCATTTAAAGTGGGAGGGGTGTTCTAATAATTACAAAGGATGAGACTTTAAAAGAGGCTACCTTCACTCGTCTACGAGTGAGATGCCAGACGATAAGTCCCGGAAACGGATTTTGGGAAATAATTGGTGCCTACATAAGGTGATTCACACCGTTGTCTTTTTCCACCGGAAACTATTTTACAAAGCATAAACATGCGAACAGTTTCGCAAAGTTTTTTGGGGATGTGAAGTTTTGTTTTTTTTTTTAATTTCATTTTTACGTTTCTAAAAATTTTACTTAACGAGATGTAGGCGATTTAGATTTTTCGTAATTTTCTGAAACTCGCCATTTCAACAGCTATTGATTTGCTGACTCAGTTTATTTACAGGTTTTTTAGTTTTTAAAAGGAGTTATTTTCAATTTCAACTTGATTCGTGAGATGCAAAATTCGTCGTTCCCTCGTCTTCACTCGTCATCCAAGCTCGGAGGAGTTTTTTTGTCTTACATTGTTTTTTTTTTTTGAGAGATTTCAAGCTACAAAAAGTATTCTACAATATCCGTCGTCGTAACATTACGAGAGTCTTTATTTCCTATTTGGGGGGGTTCAGTATAAATTAATCAACAAACAAAAATGTATTTACTTAAAGATGCAGCGACGTTTTGGTACCGTTTGATTTTTTTTTTCTTCTTATTTTTGTTGCTATAATACATTCTGCTAGGTTTCAATCAACTCTTCGCCTTAAAGTCTGCAACTGGGATTCGCTTAACCTGGCTGTAGGACTAATCCGTGTAGTTTTTTATTTGATTTTTTTTACAGTGTACTTAATAACTAATCCTCTGTATTTTCGTTTTCCATTTCCTTGCGCAAGTGGATGTGTTGCTGTTTGCTAAGAGAGAATTTTACAAGGTTTATCATTAATTTTCTATTAATTTGAATGCTGTTTTCTTGTTAGATTGGATACAATTTAATCAACTGTACGTAATAAGATTAATTTGTGGTTGCTTGCTCGTTAAATGCTGCTGACAGCAATTTTTCAAAAGACGGATTTCAGTTTTTATTCACTTGCAGCTTGCTGCAAGTAGGTTCGAAAAAAATAGTTCTGACTTTTTGAAACATCTGCATCGTAACTAGAACAACTGTTTTTTTTCTTTCTGTACAATTTACTTTGAGTAGTTTTTGTTTACTTAGTTCACTTTTTGCTGCGGTTACATCAACATCACATGTTTTACTGCTGCGGAGACAGAATTCTGGTTTTAATTTATGCGCATTGAGTAGCTTAGCGACAGCTTTGGAACAAAAACGGTTGCATCGCGGGGCCGCCTCATTTTATTAACATGGCACGAATTTTCGGCTGCCGATTAGCTTTTCGGGGGATGGTCAAAAATAATAAGAAAAAAAATGGCTTAAAGATTTTCAAGTCAAGATTTAGATTTCACATTTCAGATTAAGATTAAGAATTTGGACTCAAAATAAATACAGAAAAAAAATAGATCCAGACTCAGTGTACTTACTCAAAATAAAGACTCAGCAAAATGATTTAAAATTTAGACTTATAATCGAGATTCAGAATTCAAGCTTTTAGAATCCAACTCGTTATTCAGAATTAGGTTTGAGAATTCAGAACTCCTGTTAAAATTCAAAGTTCAGAATAGAAAAAAAAACTAGAAAGAAATCCCATCAAGGATCCAAATTTAGAATGCAGATTCAGAACCCAAAACTCAGATATAGCATTTAGACTCAGAATTTAAACTTAGAATTCGGACTAAGAACTCAGAACTAAGAATTCAGATTTAGACTTCAGATTTAGTATTCAGAATCAGAATTCGAGTTCCGAACTCAGTATTCAAACCCATACATTAGACTCAGCATTCAGACTAAGGACAGAGACTCAGAATTCAGAATCCAGAATCAGAATCCAGAATCAGAACCAGAATTCAGAATCAGAACTCAGAACTAGTATTCAGAATCAGGATTCAGAATCAGAATTCAGAATCAGAATTCAGAATCAGAATTCAGAATCAGAATTCAGAATCAGAATTCAGAATCAGAATTCAGAATCAGAATTCAGAATCAGAATTCAGAATCAGAATTCAGAATCAGAATTCAGAATCAGAATTCAGAATCAGAATTCAGAATCAGAATTCAGAATCAGAATTCAGAATCAGAATTCAGAATCAGAATTCAGAATCAGAATTCAGAATCAGAATTCAGAATCAGAATTCAGAATCAGAATTCAGAATCAGAATTCAGAATCAGAATTCAGAATCAGAATTTAGAATCAGAATTCAGAATCAGAATTCAGAATCAGAATTTAGAATCAGAATTCAGAATCAGAATTCAGAATCAGAATTCAGAATCAGAATTCAGAATCAGAATTCAGAATCAGAATTCAGAATCAGAATTCAGAATCAGAATTCAGAATCAGAATTCAGAATCAGAATTCAGAATCAGAATTCAGAATCAGAATTCAGAATCAGAGTTCAGAATCAGAATTTAGAATCAGAATTTAGAATCAGAATTTAGAATCAGAATTAAGAATCAGAATTCAGAATCAGAATTCAGAATCAGAATTCAGAATCAGAATTCAGAATCAGAATTCAGAATCAGAATTCAGAATCAGAATTCAGAATCAGAATTCAGAATCAGAATTCAGAATCAGAATTCAGAATCAGAATTCAGAATCAGAATTCAGAATCAGAATTCAGAATCAGAATTCAGAATCAGAATTCAGAATCAGAATTCAGAATCAGAATTCAGAATCAGAATTCAGAATCAGAATTCAGAATCAGAATTCAGAATCAGAATTCAGAATCAGAATTCAGAATCAGAATTCAGAATCAGAATTCAGAATCAGAATTCAGAATCAGAATTCAGAATCAGAATTCAGAATCAGAATTCAGAATCGGAATTCAGAATCAGAATTCAGAATCAGAATTCAGAATCAGAATTCAGAATCAGAATTCAGAATCAGAATTCAGAATCAGAATTCAGAATCAGAATTCAGAATCAGAATTCAGAATCAGAATTCAGAATCAGAATTCAGAATCAGAATTCAGAATCAGAATTCAGAATCAGAATTCAGAATCAGAATTCAGAATCAGAATTCAGAATCAGAATTCAGAATCAGAATTCAGAATCAGAATTCAGAATCAGAATTCAGAATCAGAATTCAGAATCAGAATTCAGAATCAGAATTCAGAATCAGAATTCAGAATCAGAATTCAGAATCAGAATTCAGAATCAGAATTCAGAATCAGAATTCAGAATCAGAATTCAGGATCAGAATTCAGAATCAGAATTAAGAATCAGAATTCAGAATCAGAATTCAGAATCAGAATTCAGAATCAGAATTCAGAATCAGAATTCAGAATCAGAATTCAGAATCAGAATTCAGAATCAGAATTCAGAATCAGAATTCAGAATCAGAATTCAGAATCAGAATTCAGAATCAGAATTCAGAATCAGAATTCAGAATCAGAATTCAGAATCAGAATTCAGAATCAGAATTCAGAATCGGAATTCAGAATCAGAATTCAGAATCAGAATTCAGAATCAGAATTCAGAATCAGAATTCAGAATCAGAATTCAGAATTCAGAATCAGAATCAGAATTCAGAATTCAGAATCAGAATTCAGAATCAGAATTTAGAATCAGAATTCAGAATCAGAATTCAGAATCAGAATTCAGAATCAGAATTCAGAATCAGAATTCAGAATCAGAATTCAGAATCAGAATTCAGAATCAGAATTCAGAATCAGAATTCAGAATCAGAATTCAGAATCAGAATTCATAATCAGAATTCAGAATCAGAATTCAGAATCAGAATTCAGAATTCAGAATCAGAATTCAGAATCAGAATTCAGAATCAGAATTCAGAATCAGAATTCAGAATCTGAATTCAGAATTAGAATTTAAAAACTGAATTCAGAATCAAAATTCAGAATCAGAATTGAAACTCAAAATTTTGAATCAGAATTGATACTCAAAATTCAGGTTTAGAACATAGAGCCAAAACTTATATTTGGATTCAGACTAAGCATTTAAAATTTTCACCGTTTCGATTTTTAGTACTTTTGTTTTTAAAACTCAAATGTTTCGAGTTCCAATTTATTGAATTTTATTTTACAAGAACTGATTTTGAGAATCTAAATTATTTCAAATTTCAATATTCAGAATCCAGATTTTCCAGAGTGCCGATTTTCTAAATTTTTATTTTAAGGGTTTACATTATTCAGAAATATCAGAGTTCCGAAAAGATCCAGGTTACCAAATCTGATAATTTCGATTTTAAGAACTTCATTTTTTAACTCAGATATTGAGAATTGAGTTTTACAAAAAAAAAATTAGATTTTTAGTATTCGGATTTTAAGATTTTCGAGTCAATTTTTTTTTCATTCAAAAACTGCGTTTCAATTTCGGACATTCAAGATTTTCATTTTCAGAATTCCGATTTTCAGAACAACGTTCAAATGCTTTCCAATTTAAGGAATATCAATTTTAAGAAATTCAGTTTCAAAAATTTATTTGCTTGGAATTTTTATTTTCAGAAATCCAATCCTCAGGATTTCTGATTTGCAGAATTCATGTTTTGTTTTTCTGAACTCCGATTAAGGATTTCGATTTAAAGAATTCAGATTATCACAATTGCTGAAAACCATTCCAACAATTTCAGAATTCCCATTTTTGGATCACTTTTCCACAATAGATTTTTTTCAACTTAGATTTTCACGATTCCAACTGTAATAATCCGGTTTTTTTTTCAATAAATCAGAATTCGAGAATTGCAATTTCACCAAAACATTTTTCAGAGTTCCCATTTCCTGAAAAACGAGTTTAAATTAAAAAAAACAGAATGTATTTTTGGATAAGGCCTCATTCAAGGTTGTGGCTTACAATTTTGTAACAACTCTTGTAGTCTTGTTGAATTTTATTGTATCCATACTGCTAAATTAAGGTTGCCAGAATTTTTTCAGCACGTATCTGGGCCGAAAATATCCGGGCAATTTTGAATTAAAACCTGACCAAAGTCTGGCAATTGATTTCGATAGAGGCGACCATAAATTCAGGCAATATCCATGCAAATTTTTTACAAAACCCGAAAATTACTCAACAAAAATCAAGAAAAAAAATTTAAAATATATTTTTACATCAAAACTTGTCGACCGATTTCAAATCGTATTTTAGGCTTACAAAAAACCATTCATGATAAATGTCATAAAATTTGCTCAAAAAATTTCGTTTTGGAGGCATACATAAAAAAAATAATATCACAATTTTTTTTGTTTAATTTTCCAAAAAAAAAGTGATTAAAACCGGGTCAAATCTGGGCCTTTTTAAATAAAATTCAGGCAACTGGGCCGGACTGTTCCCAAATTTTGTTTAAAATAGCCTGGCAAACCCGGATGAAACCAGGCAATCTGGCAACCTTATTCTTAATCCAAGCAACGAATTTATCTTTGGATCAATGATAAAAGATCACAAACAAATAACACATTGGGCCTTATTCCGCGAGTTACATGACGTGACTTTCTTAATTTTACCTTACTATAATCATTACTGCAAGTGCTCCAACCAAAAATTTGAGGTTAAAATAAACTCTAAGAACCACTTGAAGTTCATTTGGAATAATATTTCTTGACGGAAGTGCTTACAGAAGTCAGGGATAAGAGATAAAATCAGACGAGTTACATTATGTGACTCGCAGACAGGGTTCTCTAATTTTTTTTTTAAATCTGGGACTGCTGGAATAAAAATCAGGATACGTAAAAGGAACAGAAATTTCGCTCAAAGTAAAGACTTTTTTTGGTCGTCGATCCAAATTTTCGTTCAGCATTGGAATATAATGCAGTTTCTCACAACCAACCAACCACAAATCAGTTTCTCAGGCCTCGGAAAATCAGGCAATTCATGAAAAGTCAGGCACATTTGCATCTCCGCTCGCAGAATGAGGCCCATTATTCGAACGCATTTTTGGTTATCAGTGATTGAATTAACTGAAAAATGAATCAATTAAGTTCCTAACTAAAATAGGTCTCAAAATTACAATTATCATTTGTTTATTTAAAAAAACATGAAAAAAATTAAAAAGTTTTATATATTACCAACACCCAAAGCTATCCCACCCAATTCCAAAGCTTTATTTTTGATTTGAATCATATGGCAGCACAATTTTAGAACGTTAAATCTCCGAAACTAGAATATCTAGAAAAAAATCCATAAAGCAATTATCATACTTCTTCAAATTTTAGAAAACCGTTAGAGTAGGTCGTCACTAAAAATCATTGAAGAACGTTTTTGAGATTTTGCAATAAGACAGATTTCACGCCAAATCAACACAAAATTGGCATGACCCTCTCGAAATTCAATGCATATTTGTGGGCATGAAAATCATACCTAGTAAAGCAACTTGGCATACTAAGCTTCCCCAAAAAGTATCTAGACTAACATTTGGAAAAGGTCAAACTTTTTAGGCAAAATTTTTTAAGCATTTTTAGCTCGAAAGTTACAATTCCTTTACAAATGTGGTTCATGAGACACTTTTGGAAGATTGATTGAATTAAAAAAAAAAGTTGATTTTTTTAATTCCTAAACTGAGAAAAATGCATTCCAAAAACTAAACCTCTATTTCCCAAAAAATGCTATCTCAGAATTTGATGATTTTATTTTCTTAGCCGGGTTAAAGCAACGCAGTCGTCCCTTTTTCATGATTTTTTCGAAAATTATATTATTTATTTTTTCAGTGTAGATTTTCAACCTTTCAAAAACTGCTTCGTTGAATTGATTGTACTGATTTTGATAAGAGCTTCGATTGCAATAATTTGTGCTTAAGGTAAGTGGAAATGTTTCACTGAAAAAAAAGCAAACTAAAAACTTAAAGCCGATTTAAAAAAAAAATGGCCTTCTCAGAATTCGATGATTTTTTTTTGGGAGTGGAGAATAATTTGATCTACAATTCTTCTGAACATCGCAAACTTGGTACACTTTTTAAGGGAAACAAGTTTTTAAATATGCAAATTTTTCAAATGCATTCTTCTCAGTGTAGGATTTTGAAATATTTTTTGTCAATTTTTTTTTTTAAATTTATTCTTTTTTTCTAAAACTAGCCCGTAGATCATATTTGTGAAGGAATTCTAGATTTCGAGCTATAAATTTTCAAAAAAAAAAAAATTGGCCCGGAAAGTTTGGCTCATTTTAAATGTCTAGATTTTTTTGGGACAACTAAGTATTCCGATTGCCTTAATTACGTGAGGATTATGCACACACAAAGTTTCATTCCATTCTGAGAGGATCATGCCTAAGGTTGCCAGATTGCCCGGTTTTATCCGGGTTTGGCCAAGTATTTGTCATAAAATTTGGGAACAATCTTGCCCGGCCCGGATGCCTGGATTTCATCGAAAAGTTCTCGGATTTTGCCCGGATTTATTGACTTTATTTGGCGAATCAACTATAAGAAAAGAAAAACAAATCATAATGTAAAAAAATTTAATTATGCCTCCAAAATGATTTTTTTGAGGAAGTTTTAGCTTAGCTTAGCTTAGCTTAGCTTAGCTTGATTGACTACTCACATCCACCTTAAAAATGATTTTTTTGAGGAAGTTTTATGAAAATATTCATGAATGGTTTTTCGGAAGCATTCAATACGATTTCTTATCTGTCGAAGGTTTTCGATGACCAAAAACTTTCAATATTTTTTGTTTCTCGATTTTTGTTGTATTTTTTTCTGGATTGATAAAATTTACCCGGATATTGCCCGGATTTTTGTTCAATAATTTTGTAAACAAATGCCAGGATTTTGCCAGGCTTTTGTATAAAATTTCCCGGAATTGCCGGCCCGTATACCTGCTGAAAAAATTCTGGCACCCTTAGTCATGCCAGATACTGTTTCGAGTTGGCGAGAATTCCATCATTAAAAACATTAATCTATTTTACAACTTTGTTGAAAACTGCAAATCGTTTTAAACTATGCTTCAAAAAAAAAAAAAAAATTCTTTCAATTCAGATTGCCTCAAATTTCCATAATTCACCAAAAAATTCTCTCAGAAGTCGAAAGAATTCGCTTAAAAGGATGATTTACAAATTTCAATAATTTTTAAAAATTATAAACCAGAGTTGATGACAAATTTGACTTCAACGCATCCTAGCTTTTCAAAGTTAACAGGAACTTGAAATCATGTAAAAATGTAAATTTGATAATTTTTGTTATCGGCGATTATTCTAGAACACAATTTCAGTTGAATTTCTCCTTTTGTTTAACTCAGAAATTTGAGTTTTTTTTCCTGATTTCAGACGGTGAAATCTTTTCAATTTTTGATTCTCTGATTTCTGATACCGTACAAAGCAAGATCTTATTTTGCAAATGCCTTAAAAATTTCAACATATGTTTGACCAAAACCCTTCTCTCAAGCTAATCAGTCGCGCATGCAACCGCCTTCGTTCCACAAACTCTTAACTAACAACTATTTACAACAGTTCTTGTGCCATTTGATCCACCACGAGACGTCTCTTCGACCTAAACTACACCTGGGAAACTGGAACCGGAAGAAAAGGGGAAAACGCTTAGTAGTAGAGAGCCTGCCGCCATCCACATAGAGTCACGTGGCAACTTGGCCCGATACCCTACGTCCTTTACTTTACAGGATGGTATAGCCATCGTCATTGCTATCGTGTTCCGTATCGTGCAGATCCGCGGTGTTGTTGGTGAGCGTGGACGTTCCCGTCATCGGGGACGATAGCTTATCGTTATCGTCATCGGCACCCGGTCCGGATCCATTATTGCCCGGTAACTCTTGGTTGCCCCCACCATTCATCGCCATCGGATGATGGAACGACGACGGATGATGGTGTTGCTGCTGCTGATGATGGTGGTTGTGATTATGTGGATTATTGTTATTATCGTTGAGTGCGGTATCAGTATTTGGTTCGATTTTATTAAGATTATTGTTTAAATTATTCATAATTGAGCTCCTTGCCATGGCCGCCATCGTCGTATCGTTTGCCGATTTGATGTGGTTGATGCCGTTGTTGTTGTTGTTTGGGTTCGGTCCGTTCCGCATCGGATTGAAATCTGCCAAGCTGTCGGGACCGTTCTCCTGATGTTTGTTCGAGCCGGGACCAAAATGATTGGCATACATGGCGGCGGCGGCCGCGGCGGCTGCTGCAGCTGCCGATGATGGCTGATGAAGATTCATGAATGATAGAGATCCGTTGCTGGCACCCCCGGAACCACCGTTGGCCATCGATGACGCCGTGCTGTTATTGGTCGGTCCATTAGCTGATGACGCCGATTGGGCGGTAGAAACGGACGGCGGCCGAGGGTTGTATAAATCAGCTCCACCATTGCTTCCACCGAGATTAAACATTTCCTTTTTCATCTGTTGAGTGGATGCTGCTGTTGCACTGCCGTTCGGCCCCGCCGATTGGAGCTGTTGATGCTGGGAAGCGTAATCGTAGCAGGGCTTCAGCAGACCACCTTGATTCGGGTAATTGAACTGATTAAATTTGTTGGCATGGGGATGGGTGCCAAAGTTTTGTTGCTGCTGCTGTTGTTGTTGCTGCTGCATTTGATGGGCGGCTGCGGCGGCTGCTGCAGCTGCCGCTCCAGGTGGAATGACTCCGTCCGGATGCTGCAACAGTTGCTGATAGTTTCTGGCTGTGGCCGCATGGTTCGGGTAGTCCTCCATGTTGCTCAACTTTCTCATCAGTCCCATCTCTTTGCCGTACAGGTGGCTGTACAGTGACTGTTCGGCGGCATTCGTTGGTTGGCCGCCTCCATTGGCGGCGGCTGCGGCGGCATTCGCCAGGTGACTCGTTTGGATTGGCGGCAGAGGCGAAGAGTTGAGTCGTGCTAGGGCTAGGTTCCGTTGTGCCGTCAGCTCCAGATCATCCAGTAGGGCACCGGGATTGTTGGCGGCTGCGGCTGCGGCGGCGGCGGCGGCTGTTCGGACAGCGGCAATGCTGGGCGTCTCGTCCAAACCTTGCGGTGGACGTTTCACCTTCGGTGGACGACCCAGCCGGGGACCATCTCAGTCTCGCGATCGCCTCGGTCGGCCGACCTTGCCCTTGCGTAGCGGAGGATTCGTCTGGGCGTTGGAACTCTTCACCAGCTTGTGCCAGTCCTGCTCGCACACTAAACTTCCCCCGAGCATATAATACCGGTCTCCCTGCACCAGATGGCACCCGCACTTGGAGCACTGGAAGCACTTCAGATGGTACACGTGGTGCTGCGGGATGGTTTGGCCGTTGTTGTTGTTGTTCCCCGTCCCATTTTGGTTGTTGGCATTGTTCAGGTTGTTGTTAATCGTGGTGTGGGACGTCGTTCGCATCACAAACTCGTTGGCCGGTATCGTCTGATGGCACGCGGAACACGCTCCGGAACCGAATAATCTGAAATGGAAAAGAATAACAACCGTTAGATTTCTTTATATGACGAGATTACTTAGAAGGATGAAAATATTTCCTAGTTGACCATTTTTTTAAATGTCATTTTGTTGCAAATATGTGTTGTGTTCTGAGCCTATTTGGTTGAATAATTCAACTTTATCAAACCAACCGTAAGATTTCTTTAATTCAACCACGGTATAAGTAAAGTTTGGATACCGGTATTTCGATATCAACTTACTATTGATATTCCTCATAGAGTTAGTAGAATAATAGCAGCAGCCTTAACGATTTGCGTTTTTTCAGCCTCTTCGGCTTATTTACCGGAGCCGGAACCATTTCCAAACAAGTTGAGCATTAGGCATTATCCTTGCCTCTTCTATGCCAACTACGTGAATTGACGATAATTCCGAATCTTTATTCAAAAGTCCTAAAAGACCTAAACAGGTCTGTCTCCACCGATGCCACGCATACTGACTTTTCGGTATTTATACCGATTTTTGAGGAAAATTTCGACCAAGATTTGTTTTATACCGAATACCGATTTTTTGGCAAAACAATTGGCAATTGGCAATTTTTGGAAAATCGTTCAGACAGAATTTTTTTATTTTTTGTGCTCCATTAGCCAGTAAGTCTCAGCGTAGTCGATAGCATCCTCGTGATAAATTGCAAAAGTCAACAAAATTAAAAATTGAATTTAAAATTAATTTTGATAAATTTTGGGACCCTGATTCCAAATATTCATTCAGTTTTTTTGTGTGCTCTTGTTTTAAAGATAACTTTAAAAAAAGGTACAAGTTCGTTTTATAAATTTGGGCACTTTTTTTTATAAAGCTTTTAAACATAACAAATATTTTCAAAAGAAAAGTACTCACTCAATGATCAATAATCCCGAAGACTGCTAGTAATGTTTACTTAAAAAAATGTTATTGAAGTTTTTTTTTCAATTTTATTTATTAATCTGCAAAAAAACTGCAATTTTGATGAAATTTAAGGAAAACTTTAAACTACAACGAATTGTTGATATTTTGAAATCATAAGTTGAATTGTTCCGCAGTCTTGAACAAAGTTGTTAAATTAGTTGAAATCTTTAATATCTAATACTCAATAAGTTTCTTGAATGATGTCAGAAATAGTCATGATCTGAACGACTCAAATTTCTAGAAATTGAAAAATTAAATTGTTTCACAACATTCTATCTCTGAATCCAAAACATGTAGGTAAAATCTGAAACTATGATTGGATGAATGATTATAAATTGGTAATTAGTTATCAAAAATCAATTCTCCCACAACTGACCAATTTTAAAATCTCCACATCTCGTATCACTAAATCTGACAAATATTATGAATTCAGGACGCCATAATCTTCCAATACCACTTATCAAAACATGGCACCAAAATTGCAGTTCCTTTGTGTAAGAATTTAGTAGCATAAAAATACAAAATTATAATAGTGTTTGGAGTGAATAACACACTAAAGCCGCAGTTGCTCTTTAACAGAAAATTTGATGTTTTCAATTTGGGTTACTGCCAAATTAGAATTTTTCAACAAACTTAGTTTTGAAAGCTTCGGAAGTAAATCGGTATTTAAACCCTTTTTTTTTTAATTTCATACCGAATATCGGTTTTTTTGGACTTGAAAATACCGATTTTAATGTGGCATCACTGTTTGTCACAAAGTCTAATCTTGTGACCAGAGTTGCCAACTGTTTTTCAAAAAAGTCTGAAAGATTTTGAAAAAAATAACTGGATAGCAAACTTTAGAGGTGATGACCTTTTTTTGGTCATCAGATAGCAATATTGTAGTGCAGGAAATAATGCTCATCACTTGATAATAATCATACATTTTATTACTATCACTGCCTGAGACTATTGTGGTATTGTGGGCCATACGTTCTATGCTCAACTCCCTGTTTTACATCCATAATGATAGAATGCTTCACTTTTCAATTACTAATTTGAATAATCTCCTGCCATTTTACAACAAAAATTTGGAATTTTTACTTTTGTGTGAATTAATTCATGTCTAAACTCAAAAGTCTGGAAATGTCTGGAAGAAATGTGAAAAGTCTGGAAGTCTGGAAACCTAAAAAAAATGTCTGATAAAAGTCCAAAAAGTCAGGGAGATCCAGACAAAATCTTTAAGGTTGACATCACTGCTTGTGACTGACTCATGGTTGCCACCTGTTTGTTTTTTAAATCTCTATTATCATAATAAAAACTCAGTATTTTTCCTTATCGGAACTAAACCTCCTGTTTTTTTTTCGTTTGTTCAGTTTTGCTTAATATGGATTAAGCGAATACTACTCGTTGGCAATTTAACAACGAATCAAATCGGAAATGTTATAGTTTTAAGTACAACAGAAAAGGGAAAAGGAAAAAAATGCAAGTTTTAGGCAAATCGCCAGAACATTTTGTGTTGCCAAAATCCAACGGTTATTCTCAACTTTATTTTTGTTTGTTACTAAAATTAACCATCAATATTGTTATTTGTCAAGTTTTGAAAATTTTTAGTAATTATTTGTTAATTGTTGTTATTTTTTTTGAGACACATTTTGCTCCATTTAAATTTTGTTTATGTGTTGGATATTTCAGTCATATTTGTAATTTTAGACATTCTCCATCATTTTTTTTAGTTATTTTGATGTGTTTTGTTTGTATTTGTTTTTAATGTTAAAGAATTTTTTTGTCGATTTTTGATTCTTAATGGAACATATATTATTCCTGTTATATTCGATCAATTTCATCAGCATTTAAGATTGTAAAACTCCATTTATGTTGTTTGTCCAAACTCCTTCTGGTCCTGTAAAATCTGAAAATATTAAGTGATGTTGTTGGTATGGGCACATGTTCCAAAATTGAATCGGTCCTAATTCAAATGTTGTCAAAACTGTACGGGGTCTTGGTTTTTGAAATTTACAGTAAAATCAAATTTTCGGGGCAGAATTTAATAATTCGACTGTTTAGTTCAAAGCAACTGAAGTTTTTTTGAACTCTTTGAAAACTTTTACAATATCAAACATTTATATAAAAATCGAATTTAATCAATTTTTTGAAATCAAGAAAAATCACTCAATCTTATCCCTTGAAAGTTCATTTGAAACTTATTAAACATTTCGATTACGATTAAAATGAAAATAAAATAAATCTCTATATTAGAATTTAATTCGAAGAATTTAAAACCAGGAGTCATCCCTATTAAAAAATCTAAATTGTAATTCAAAATATGAAATCATTATCAATATTATGAATCAAACTACAAATCAGATTAACGTTTTTGCATGTTAATCTTGAATATGCTTTAGATGACAGATTTCAAAATATTCAAACAAAAATTTAATTCTAATTTGAAAAATCTGAAACTGAATGTGAAATATTTTTGCCATCCCTTAAACCTGATTTAACAAATTTGAAATATTTAGCAAAGGTTTAACAACTTGAAACATTTTAGTTTTTAAGGCAAATAAAGCGGTAACTGAAATATGAGATATCTCGTACTTGGCCCCTTGAAATTGATTGTGAATTCTTTAAATGAATTTTAAACAGTATTCAGACTGATTCTGAAATCTCTTAAAGTTTGAAATTTTAATTTAACATTCCGTAGCTGTTAGGTTCAAAATTATCCGAATCACAATATCATAATCAACATTTCAATATACCGAAAAAATGAGATTTTTAGGAAACTAAATAAGCTTTCATTACGTCGTATGGAACAAAATGTAAACAAACAGTTTTATTACGAAAATATACAAAAACAGACATAAACTAGTCGCAACTTCTATCCATTTAGAATATTTGTAGTCTGGATAACATATTCTAAATGTGAAATATAATTTTTAAAGTTGTTTTGATTATTTTGAAGCTGTTTTTTTTGTGAATAATCTTCTGAATTACAGGAAAACAGCTGAAAATGACACTTGAAATGTCAAAAAAACAATAATTTTCCTGGGCGACAGGGACATAGCTAACCGAATATCGCGACAATCACTTAATCTTGAAATTCGGAAGAATTCTCTTCCGAGGGTTAAGGAAGTCGATCAAACATATTTATATTAAATATCAAATATACGCAATACAAATAAATCAAAAAAACTAAATTTAAAGTACAGATCGGATAGCCAAAAGAAAATTTTCAAATTAAAAAAAAAAGACCATAAGCAATTTAGACTTTTCTTTATGTTATTTTATCGCATCAATGCGGAATACGAACATTTTATAGAAATTTAAAATAATATTTAATCCAAAAGGAACCTTTGATGACTCATTAAAAAAAAAGTCAAATTTTCAAGCAGTATTGAACATTGTTTAATGTTTTCAGAAATAGTAGCAATAAATCAATTTAAATTTCAAAAATTAGAGAATTTCATTTTTTAATTCATTGAGTCTTTGAAACAAGAATATCTAAGCAAAAGCTGAATCCTTGATTGAATGAAAATTCAAATGCGCTTTTAGTTCCCATATAGGTTTAAAAATTACTTAGTTAAATGATTTTTGTCAACGTTTTGACATTCGAAATCATTTTAAAAGATCTTTTTTTTTGTAAATTCTTTATTTCGAACGGCTCACCCCTTTAGGCTTCAAGAAGCCAAACTCGTTTGGTTTGATTAAAATTGTGTGCTTGTGTCTAGTTCACTTTTTGAAGAAAAAGGAGATAGATAGAGAAATATGAAAATAAAAAGAATTATAGACGAAGATCATTAGCTTTTAGAAAAAGATATATTTCGAACATATAGTCCAAGTCTATTACCGCCAGTACATCTGGATTTTATTTAAAACCGATCAATTTTAAAATGACTTAAAAACCTCCCTGATGTTATAAACGCTTAAAACATGAATACACTCGGCACAAAAGCTCATAAAAAGTAAGGCTAATAAATTAAAAAAAAAACATAAGAAAAAAATGTTGGGTTGCAAGCATAACAGTATTTATAGTAAATCTATATGAACTAACCCATTGGCAGTCCACCAACCGATGATATTCTATTTTTTCGAAATTTTGCGTAAATCTGTATTGAACTTTAAAAATCTTCATTGAAATCTGTATATGTATCTTATTTGAATTGGCGTTAAAAATCTGTATATGAAAGAAAAATTTGTAATATGAAACCGCTGGAATTACTTGTGTTTTTGTTTACACTTCGTAGTTTCTCTTTCAGTGTTGCCACACATTTGTTTTATTTACTTTCCATTACTTTTTTTTTATTTGTACATTCATGATCTCATCTCAGTTAAAATCTAACCAAATATAAAAAATCACTAAAAGGAAGCTGAGGCTTGTGATATAGCTCAGTTGGCAAGTCTGTTGTCTCCTGAGCCGATGTCCGCGAGTTCGAGCCCAAGAGTAAACATCGAACACAGTTGTACCGGATAGTTTTTCAATAACGATCCGCCAACTGTAACGTTGATAAAGTCGCGAATGCCATAAAGATGGTAAAACGACTATAATCGAAACAAACAAAACTAAAAGGAAGCTATCGAATATATTTTTGTTTCAAATTGTACATAACAAGCTCATTAGCTTCCCAGCGAAGAAATTTCCGTTTATCAACCGAAGATCAGAAAAATGTCGCCCAACCTAGTCGAATAATCGACATTTCAAGCGCAAAGGTCACTTTCCCACGCAAAGGAATCTCGCTAGCACTAGCAGAGTGCGGCACTTTACGTAGCTAGCACTAATTAGCATCCATGCGGTATCTTATTTCCAGCTAAACTCCGAACCTGAAAAGGGCACGCTTTCATCTTACTAATTTAAGCACCACCTTCCGAATTGCGTTGGCAGTCTAGCGAGTGCCCAGCTTTTATTATTATAGTCTATAGCGCGTGTACTAATGATTCCTCACCGACCACTGCTGCTGATTGGGCTACCCCGAGTCACCAGCAAGAATTATGTGTGTCTCCTCGTTAGGTTCGGTCGTCGATGATGGCAGCCATTCGTGAGTCCCCCGAGAGCAAAGTCAGCAATTATAAAAATGTGTGTTCTATATGCTTTGTGAGGTTGGTGCGGAACGTGAGTGTCTCTATAGCGAGGTGGCTGCCTCAAACTAGCGCATTCTCGCGCTTAGCGCCAACAAACGTCTTCCGAAAAGCAATCGTGCACACCCCATTTGTGCCCAAGGCCGTCTACTGGCAGTTGTTGGTAGAAAATCCAGCGAACAAACCCCGGCCCCGACCGTATCGCACACTCCTTTAATTAACTTATCTAATTAATTAATTAATTAACAAATTAATTACCATCCAGCGGAAACATGACACACACACAGCCGCCCTCCCACAAACGACCCGAACCCGGTACTGAGAATAAACATCGATTCGTTGTCGTCGCTCGTTGCTCAATTGAGTAAGCACCAGTAGTAGAAGGACGGAGTTTGGTTGGGGGGACGGAAGTTTGTTAAGTTTGCACTCACCTCCGGGCTCTGATATTCGATAGTAGGTACCTACACACTTCGGATGTGAGTCAGCCGGTGTTCCCCCCCCTCTTCTTGCGACGTTGCTATCCGATGGCTTGTCTGAGACTCATCATTATCCTCTCCGGGGCGCTATCTCGAGAAAACCACCCCTTTCGTTTTTGTGCCACCCATCCCAAAACCACCCATCATATTCATCGGCATAATCGTCATTATCATCAACCGGGCACGCGGTCCTCTCATCAACGGATGGACCATTATCATCCAACTACCCTTCTCTCTTCCTTCGTTCAATCCTTCCACTGCTTCTCGTCTGGTTGTTTGAAGATGTTCGATGCTCCTTTTACCTACATCCTACATAGAGAAAACCCTCAACTCGCTTATCACCTATCCTATCCTGTTACAGGCAACACATCCTTCGGGACAATTCCGACAGGTTTGATTTCGGTCTACCACTAACCGCCAAAAGTATAGTAGGGTGGGTCCGTTTTGTTTGTTTTTCTACCAACGGAAGCTGAATCGCAAAATTTTCCAGCTAGCTATCAATGAAAAGGTTTCAAGAACGAGAGGTTACCCCTTAGGAAAAAATACTTCAAATAAACAGACACGCTTTAAAAGTAAGCATCATAACGACAGTCAACCCCGTCTTTCTGAGTCTCTTTTGTAAGTATACCTAGACATAATTAATGTTAACAGCTGCCAAACGGGCGGGAGAACGATGCGATGGCATCGAGTGACAAACAGACCAATGGTTTGTCGACCGACTCGAGTCTCAGCTGAGGTGTGGGTGCATTACCATTCTTAGGGAAAACTTTTGGTAATCAGTGGTTCTAAGATTTAATGAATACGTACGCAATTAGTAGGTATTTAGAGTGTTTTTAAAAATCCAAAAAAGTCCAAAGCGAAGTCCGGTAGGTTAACTCTCGGGGATCTATCTTTCGCCTAACTACTAGAAATCGTCCTCTACTCGTGCAGCAATAATGACACAGGATCGGCTTCAGGAATCGGCAGAAAAGGAAGAAACACTAAGTTGCAGAAAAGGGGGGAAGAACAGAATCTCTTTTGGGCTATGCAACTGTCGAAAGAATTTTAAATTAAGTTGTTAGAGTAGACACTACACAGAATATCGCTGAAAATAGGGTGTTCCATTATGTCTAAGCACTATTTTCATACAACAACTGATTTCTGCCGGGTGTTAAGCGCCGATGTGGTCTAGCGGATAGGCTGGCGTGAGTCTGAGGTGAAATTATGAATCCTATTCGATTCGAGATACTCGTTTCTAGTTTTAACATGAATCGAATTAGAATCGGTATTACGTATCTCGTTCGAGTTCGTTCAAGATCGGTCATGCTAAAGTCGGTCGGATCGAACGAAACTCGATTGTTTCGAGTTCCATAATTCCGCCCCTGGTTTTGGTATGCCAGGCGTACTGGGTTCAATTCCCGGTATCGAAAAAAAAACTTTTGGTTTCGAATCCCATAAGTGGCCGACAGGTAAGATGCGTTTCATCATTTTACTGACTATATAATAAGAACATTCAATCAGTTGCCAGCTGGCCAGGTATATACACGAATGCCGGAATAGCCCACCTGATTGACTTGTTCTTCCAAAATAAACCTACATCAACACAATACATTCATCTATAACAGTTCATACGAAGCCATGGAGCCCGGGTATGGTGTACCCGTTGCATTGAAGATTTGTCGAACCTAATAAAATAATCTAAGAATGCATGTGAGCACATACTTAGGCAGAAACTGCGGTGAACCCGTGCACCCATGGTGGATTGTTACATTCAGTGGTTAAATTCAGTTTAACTTAAAACTCTGTGAAACGTGAGCTCAATTTTTCATAATTTTCGTTAAAATAAGAAGCATTTTCCCTGAAAAAACTCAAAAATATCGCGCACCAATGGTGTTTCCAACATTTCGCTAAGACAGTTGGCGAAAATGGAAGAAGTAAGCATTGGAGTGGTTTTAAAATCGATTCGAGAGTATTGAGAAGAAAGTAACTTCGTGAAGCAGAAATCGGATCCGGTGGACAAAACTTAGGACTGGGAAGTCATGCGTGATTACGCTAGTAAGGGAACTGTCTCATTTCAGAATGAGCTTAGCTTTGTCCATCGTACCAAGGAAAGATTGGGTCTAAAGACTTGTAAGAAGCAGAAGAAGCGAAACCGATGAAAACTTTTTGGGCCCCATACCAAATCGTATTTGAGAAAACATGTGGAGCCTGCAGATTCAAACAAAAAGTTCGTAAAATACTGAAAAAAATGTCCAAAATCATCGTAAATCAGTCTGTGCTAAAGGTAATGAGCCGTCTTTGATCATAAATTCGATCACTGGCCTACGATTAACTTGGCACTGAATTTATGAACTGGAGATGTATTCATCAGATTTAATCCCCGAAACAAGATATAGATGAGCAACATTTTGGGTGTGTATGTTGGAAGATTTTGGAAGATTCTGAATTTATTCAGAACGTTGATCGAATTTTGTCTTTTGCCTCTAGTTTTGGTGATATGATTGGTTGAAACTTTAAAGTTGGCCAGTTTTGGGCAAATCCGATCTTTGATAACCGATAAACTAATAAGTCTACATGAAAACTTGAAGCTGATTTATAAAAATAATCATCATTCCTCAAGGATTCAGATTCAGAGATAAAACGCTTAGAAATATTGAATTTTCCATTTAACCCTCCAAAGCCGTTCGGGTCAATATGACCCGAAGCGCAGATTCAAAGCATCTTAATTATCATTCGGATATACTGAGGAACTGAGATTTTTTAGAGACCAGGTATGTTCTACGAAAATGATAATCAAATTAACGAAAAAAAACTAAAATATAAGTTTTGAAAATCGGTTCATTGAGAAATGAGATACAGCGAAGCAAAGACAAAATTGGATGTCTTTGTTTTGGGTTAGATTTTTTTTCTACTGGAAAATCCGGAATAGCGGTCGAAATGTTCATTGGACCCCAACATAGTTGTACATCGTCGGATAGATGTATTCTTAACAACTCCAGAAATCAAAGAAGCACTCAAATACTGCAAAGTTGTCAATAATTCTAGGCAATATAAAATTGTTTTTTGGGACTTTTTTCATTCGGAACCAACTAAAGACCACTTGGTAGAACAAATCCACTTCATTTTTAAATATTTAGAAACTTGAATAAATTACCTACACAATGAATCCAATATCATAAAAATCGGTCAACATTTGCGGCCATGGGAATAACAACAAATGACAAGTCAAATTTCCCCGAAACGGATATTTTGCGAACAGCTTTGGAAGGTTAAAAAAAAGTAGAAATGGTAACAACGTTTTCTAACATAAGTCAGGAAAGTCTTTAAGCATTTGATATTGAAGATTTTAACTCATTCAACAACTTGATTCCACCAACGAAACGATTTGACTTTTAGTTTTGAAAATATCAAAGTTTCAATAAAGTATAAACTTGAAATAAAATTTCGTCCGAATTCAGGTCTTTTAGCAGATTTGGGAACAATTAACAAGAAGAAGACTTCAATAGCTTCTATCCCAGAAGTCATGGTCTTGAGGAAAGTTTATTATTTAGCAAAAACCATTATTTTCAAAATATTTTTATGTTTTTCAGTTCTTCCAGACTTTTTGGTCTTTCGCCAGACATTTATTCATGTTTCCAGGCTTCCAGATTTTTGACAACTCCAGAATTTTGGATCTGACCATAAATTCTTCAACAAAAGTGTAAAAATTGAAAAGTTGAAGGCGGAATGGAAGGCAATTATAAGAATAAGGAATTTAAAAGTGTGAAAGATATTTAAAGAGAGATATTCTGCAAAGATATCTGTGGAGCTGGGAGTTCAGCCTAGATTGTTAAGAGCCATGCAATTGATAGTTATACGAAAATACGAGTAAAATAAGAGCAGTAGGTATACTATCTGCAAAATTTAGGTTTGACGACCAAAAGAAAAGGTTACCACCTACGAAGATGGCTATCCAGACTTTTCCAGACATTTTTTTTTTTCAAATGTTCTAGACTTTTATGAAAAACAGTGGGCAACTCTGTGCGCAATTGACGATTTGCAGTTCAAAACGACTCTCAGAGGGCCTTGCGATCAAAATGATGATGTTAGGGACTCAAGTGTCAAAACAAGTAGTAGTTTTTCAAAACACATGAAAATTTTTGAGAATCTCGCAGTTAAATTAAATATTTAGACAATTGGGATTGGAGAATATGGTAAGAAGAAGTGAATTCTTGAATCGCTAATACTTTTTGTAACATTTTCATCATTTAAACTTCATCAAATTTTAGTTTTACGAAAAATGGTAAGATTCAACTGGCAGCAACTTGGAAGACCTACCCGGAGAAAGAATGTTTGAAGTGCCGCTACTCAATAGCAAAGTTCTCGAAAAGGAGCGATTTGTAAATAAATGACATGAAAAGATTTTTTTTTGAAGCAACTCTGAGATGAAAATTTCTTAGCTCGTAATATTTTCATGCATTTTTAGCAAGTTCGTTTATATAAAATAATTTTTTTCTATAATATTTAAGATACGTGTCGAGTTTCAGGATAAAAAATTTAGCTTCTCAAACCTCATTCGGAAAACAATTGCTGAAGAATATGATGGAACGTATCATAAGTAATTGTGCAGCCCGGGAGAATTGGACACCTCATTAAGCGACCCATTCACCCATCTGAGTTTGGCATATTTCCACCAAATCGATCTCTTTCAAAAAAGCTTCACTTTGGATTAATTTGAAAATATCAAAAATAAGTTTTATCTGGATAAACATTCAAACTTATATTTACTAATGCGCAAAGCATTGAAAGTAGTAAATTTATGATTTAGCAGTTATTTTTGTGTTGGAGGGAGCAGTCCAAAAAAATCGCACTTTCTTTCACTGGACAAGCCGATCTGAACCATATCAAACATGTCAGGGATTTGACAGCCAAGTCAAATCTATTAAGGGCAAGTTCACTGGTGTTGGGAAAACGTGGTAGAAATTTTGTCACTTTTTGCAAATTTTGAAAAATTTACCATGCAAAAACATTTTCAAGATCTGTGGCCTTCAAGTTTTTTAACATCACGTGTTGTAGTTTCGCTTGCTGTGATGCAAAATAGCAATATTTCTATCACATACGGCTGAAATAGAAACAGTGCTGTTAAAAAAAAACGCCCAAAGATCTTGAAAACATTTTTGCATGGTATAATTTTCAAAATGTTAAAATTTCAACACCAGTGAACTTGCTCTAATCTCACTTTTCCAAGTTCTCTACCATCTCCACCAGTTTCTAGTAGCAGTAGGTAGTAACATATTGGACATCTAGATCCGTTTTTCCGACTGCCAATAGCACCGATTCCTTATTCATCAGTTGCCAACTGGAAAGCCAAAAGCCTGCATAATGGATATGATCACAATTGGGTCTTCGGTCCAATTTTTTGTCTACTTCAACTAAATGTCTGTTTCGGCAGTTTCATGCTAGTTGACGAAGCGATGGATGTTGTTAGTAAGATAAAGCTGGTACATTCAAATTGTGGTTTCTTGCTACAAAGCGTTTTGTTCAACGGAGAGAAATTTCTATAAAGGATCGCAGTGTTTGACAAGTTATACGCCAGGAAAAAGGGAGAAATTGGAAACAGTAGCTGCCGAAAGATCCTTTGAAAGAAGACTTAAACCTGAAAGAGCAGTATATTCATCTGAATATGAGATTTTCAATGCAGTCGGATTTATCATTTTTTTTATAGCATGATAAAATTCTCAAGGGATATTTGAGCCTCATTACGCAATAGTACCAACATTTTGCGTAAAATCTCTACGTGCAATAAAGAATCTTAAAGGTGATAGGTAATATTAGAGAAACATGAGATATCAAACAAAGAAAGAACATAAGCCGTATCTAAATGTCATAAATTTCTCGATAAAGATACAAGGGTTGGGAATTGAACCCGCAATTTCTGCCTCAGTACAACGGTGCGTTAGCCAATTACACCACGGTGAACGTGACGAAATAGGCTCCAGTATGCGTAACCGTCGAGTTCCGTCGAATTCGCATTAGTTCTTTGATCACTATTGATCTCTTTGTTGTTTCTCTATCACCAGCAGAGATGCCAACTATTTTTGAGAATAATCTGGAAGATTTTTGGATTTCAAGGTTAAGATTTGACGACCTTTTTTTCGGTCGCCATATCGCAATAATTGAAGATGCTCATTACTTGATAACACTGGGTGACAGCCAAAAAATAGTCTGGGGTTTCTCAGCTGATTTAGACTAATTGTTGTGTCCTGAGTTAGAATATCACATTGATTTTGCTGTATCAGGTCAACTTTGAGATACAGCCATATGGCTATATACGCTTCAATATGCTAGTAATAGGGGTTTTGACCTGATTGAACAAAACCATGGTCATTTTCGGACTCAGGGCGTCAATATTAGTCTAATTCAGTTGGAAAACCCTGGACTATTTTCAAAAAATCTTTTTTTGTTACTCAGTGTAATCATTATCATACATTCTATACACTACCAATGCCTGATATCATTGTGATAGTATCGGCAGTACCTAAGTTATATGCTTAACTCGTTCCATCAATGTTCGTAGCATCCCACCCTTTTCAATTACATTTTCGAATAATTTCCTGCCACTTTACCACAAAAATTTTGAATTTTGAGTGTTTTGAAAAACAAAAAAAAAACATGTCCAAACTCGAAAGTCTGGAAATGTCTGTAGAAATGTCGAAAGTCTGGAAACCTGGAAGGTCTGGACGGTTGACATCACTGATCACCAGCCATCGACTCGGGATTTAAGCCGAGCACATGGTCGATGGCTTCGAGTTTGCCGCTATTTAATCAGTGCTGCTCGAGGTTCCGAGCAGACCAGTTACACATAGAAGTGTTGCTCTGTTGAAATCAAATCAAATCTTCGTACCTGAAAGCTCCTTGTCCTGGGATCATATGTGTGTCGGAAGATTTTTAATGAAAATAACACTTTTCCCAGATGGTTCCTGTTGCAAAGTTGATTCAAAGACAGCACCTACAGAAAAAACAAACAAGGAAGGTCGTTCATGGAAAAAAAAGGGAAAAGAGCAGTTGGAAGTGAACAGTAAAATAGCTAAGTCATCCCTGTAGATCTCGGTGTAGACTTCCCGGGGGATTGCGAAAGTGAGAGAGAATTCTTCAAAATTCGACAACTGCTTCACATTGCAACAGTTCGCACATTTTTTTTCTCTCTCAGAGCACTGGTTTCTCTCATATAGACTCATTTTCCCGCACAATTGGCCACAATTTACCCCAATTTCAATCATTGGCTGCACAATTTGTGTGTTTATTGACGTATCTTCTCTCATTCTCTCAGTCCCTTGAGACTCCCCGATGTTACTCTACTTCTTTGAACCCGAGAGATCTACAAACACATGTCTTCATGAACGCGAGCAAGTCTACTTTCGCACGCGTAGGTCCTTTTTTTTCGTTTTAAGATGCATGAAGTGGTACAAATAGCTTCTTTCAGAATCAAAATTCAGGTTGCTCCACTTAAAATTGTTTCAATTCGCCTACATGAGGTGAAATCAGTCGTTCTATGATAAAGTTTATAAAAATTCGATATTGAATTAACACCTCTTTTCCAAAACTCATTGATTCATGTGGGAAAATGCAGGAGTCTGCATAGTATCCATTCGTATGAAATTCGTCCATGCATTTTCAAAAAATCTAACAATCTACCATTTTTTCCATGTTTATAGAGTTATTATAAAATTACCAAAATCCGGCATTGTCTTTTTCAAGCTTGTCAGTTATTGTATGAATTCTTAAAATTGGAAATTGAACCCCTCTTTTGAAAAAAAAAAATCGTCGAGAGCTCTTGTATTATCAAAAATAAAAAATATTTTCATCCGTTCAATTTTTGTCCAGTGTGGCAACCCGAAAAACTGTCAAAGACAGTTTTGGACGCCGTACCGACCACACGATTTAACACCTTCACTCGGTTTCAACTTCGCAAAGATACGTATACGCTACTGTTGTTATTATTATTATTGCTGCTGGTCGTGAGCGAACCGAACAGCAGCACTCGTTAGCTGTTTATTTAAACTCGGAAACTATAGAATATTGCTAATGAGGGTGAAAACCGATGGGGAGACCGAGAGAGACACACGAAGAAGACCGTCATCGTTAAAATTCCCCCAACTCCGACGGTCAGTCCTCTTTAGTCGGGGGAGCAGACCGTTTGCCAACCATCTGATGACGACGAGGTGGGGGTGGATTCGGTCAGAGTGTCGTAGTCGTCTCCCCAAGAATTGGCATACCGAGACACTTCTGAAGAAGGGCGAAGAGAAGAACCAGGGGTGCGGCTCAGTTTCGTCTCGGCTTTGGAATTAAATTTAACTTTCACACTTTGGTCGTTTCTTGTGGGGGTGGAGGTGGGGGAAGACCTTTGCGGAAAATGGCGTAGGTGGTGCTGCCTTGTTTGTGTTTGTATAGGAACATGCATAATTAGAGACAAACAATGACTTAATTATCGTTTCCACTCAGGCTCACTGCGGGACCGAGACTTCCAAGGGGAAGGTTTTTTTCTCTTCCCTGGGACGTTTTTCTGTGTTTGGCCTCCGAGGACCAAGGAGTTTTGCTCCGTCTGTCTGACAGGTTGATGTGGTGGATTTGCTTTCATCTGCACGTAGCGGTAATTATCTGTGAAAAACTAGCATCCATCTTCTTGTCGTTTGAGCTGAGCTAGCCAAACATTTTAAGCTTGATACATTTCGTTAATTAAAAGCATAAGACTTTAATATAGTAAATTTTGAAAGGACATGACAAAAATAACAAAAATGACCAAAATGACCAAAATGACAAAAATGACAAAAATGACAAAAATGACAAAAATGACAAAAATGACAAAAATGACAAAAATGACAAAAATGACAAAAATGACAAAAATGACAAAAATGACAAAAATGACAAAAATGACAAAAATGACAAAAATGACAAAAATGACAAAAATGACAAAAATGACAAAAATGACAAAAATGACAAAAATGACAAAAATGACAAAAATGACAAAAATGACAAAAATGACAAAAATGACAAAAATGACAAAAATGACAAAAATGACAAAAATGACAAAAATGACAAAAATGACAAAAATGACAAAAATGACAAAAATGACAAAAATGACAAAAATGACAAAAATGACAAAAATGACAAAAATGACAAAAATGACAAAAATGACAAAAATGACAAAAATTACAAAAATTACAAAAAAGACAATATGACAAAAATGAAGAAATTGGTATTTCTAAGTATTTTTTTCAAAAAGGCCTTTGAATCGTAGTTCCTTTCATGAATTCTCAACCAAAAGACTTAACAGTGTCCCAAAGCAATTACCACTGATATGTTCTCGGAAATTGATCAATTAGTTCGAAACACCGATACGCCATTCCCTCAAGAGGACCGAATTCCACCTTCAGCATTGGAAATCGTTCGTTCTGATAAACATACACACACATTCTAGCTAGGTTCCAGGAATAGACGACGAAGCCGACGGAAGGGGTGGAAAATTTTCCATCCCCAAACCACATCGAGAAACAACCGATCCCAATTTTACGCCAATGAGCTTTCATCATTTCCTAATCCTGTTTCCTGGCTACGTTCCTGTTGTTGGAAAGGATATGGTTTGGTTCATTCTACCCCCACCTGCAGACTACCTCCCACAAAACCCGGCAGCACAATTTGCTTAAGCTTTTTTTTTGCAAAACCCCACCCACTCACTATTGTTATCACACGTTTAGATTTCAACACACATTCACAAACACCCACACACAGAGCCTCATTCAAAACCGAGTTGCATCGAAAGCTCGATTGAAATTATTCGAAGCTAACCGAACATCCGAAACCCAAAATCAAACTCTAGCTACGTTCATAGATGCAGGAAAGTGCAGGGAAATCACTCTGTGGGTGCAAGAAGGATGCTCCGGCTGCAACCCAATAATAATTGAATCGGTTTGCTCGAGTTCGTTTCCATTTTCCGTTTGTAGGTAAATTAATTAATACAGAACATTTTGAATAATTCATAGCCGAGTGAGCATTGAATTTATTGTAATAATTACCAGGTGCCCCGCCGTTCTCACCTTTCCGCAAAAATTCCCCAACTTATGAGGAGCACAATTGAAAATTCCTGTCCTGTATATGTTTATTATCGATGCCCCATACAACATATCGGTTGCCAGTCACTTTACAGACCGGGAAAGCTGGTCCCGGGATGAGCTGTTGTGTGTATGACAAGGCTGTATCGGATCAGATTCCACAAAACGGGGGAGGTTTTCCCACCTTTCCACCTTGGGGAAAGGGGCCGGTCAATCGGATTTCCTTTCATCTATTAATGGTTGCCAGGTCAATCAAATAGGATTTGGAAAGTTTTCGTTATTAATTGAATGCGCACAATTAATCATGAATATTTGGAATTAATTTTTTGGATCAATTGTAGCTTCCGAAACAAATTTGGTAGTTTTTTTTTACTCGCTTGAAATCTTTATCGATATGTTCAGGCTGTCCTCTCAACCAACTTGAAATTTCTTTCGATTTGTCCAGGCTGTCCTCTCAACTCGCATTTTGAATTTCAAGCCCCTTTACTCGCTGGAAATTTCTATCGATATGTTCAGGCTGTCCTCTAAACTCAGATTTTCAATTCCAAGCTGTCTTCTCAACTCGCTTGAGATTTCTATCGATATGTTCAGGCTGTCCTCTCAACTCGCCTTCAAATTTCAAGTCGTCCCCTCAACTCGTTTTAAATTTCTATCGATATAATCTGGCTGTCCTCTCAACTCTATTTTTCAATTCCAAGCTGTAATCTCAACTCGCTTGAGATTTCTATCGATATGTTCAAGCTGTCCTCTCAACTCGCCTTCAAATTCCAAGCCGTCCCCTCAACTTGCTTGAAATTTCTATCGATATAATCAGGCTGTCCTCTCAACTTGCTTGAAGTTTCTATCAATATGTTCAGGCTGGCCTCTCAACTTGCCTTTCAATTTCAAGCTGTCCCCTTAACTCGCTGGAAATTTCTATCGATAAGTTAAGGCTGTCCTCTCAACTCGCATTCTGAGTTTCAAGTTGTCCTCTCAACTCGCTTGCTATCTTTATCGATATGTTCAGGCTGTCCTCTCAACTCGCCTTTTCAATTTCAAGCTGTCCTCTACACTCGCTTGAAATTTCTATCGATATGTTCAGGCTGTCATCTCAACTCGTATTTTCAATTTCAAGCTGTCTTATCAACTCGCTTGAAATCTTTACCGATATGTTCTGGTTGTCCTCTCAACTCACCTTCAAATTTGAAGTTATCCTCTCAATTTGCTTGAAATTTCTATCGATTTGTTCAAGACGTCCTCTCAACTCGCTTTTTATTTTCAAGCTGTCCTCTCAATTCGCTTGAAATGTTTAACGATATGTTTAGGCTGTCCTCTCAACTCGCATTTTAAATTTCAAGCTGTTTTCTCAATATGCTTGAAATTTTCCCGATATATTCAGGCTGTCCTTTCAACTCGCGTATTTTGTTTCAAGCTGTCCTCTTAACTCCTCTTAATTTCCAAGCTGATCTTTAAACTCACTTTAAAATATTATTGATATGTTCAGGTTGACTTCTCAACTCACCTTTTTAATTTCAATCTGTCCTCTCAGCTCGCTTTAAATATTTATCGATATGTTCAAGCTAATCTCTCAACTCGCCTACAAATCTCAAGATGTCATCTAAACTCGCTTGAAATTCTGAACATTATCAAGCTGTCCTTACGACTTGCTCAACATTTCAGTTTTATTCTCTTTCTTTTAATAAAGCTTGAATTAAGCTGAATATATATTTTATCCACCAACTCCTAATTCAGAGTAATTTCGTTATTTGTCATTAATGTTATTTTTGAAATTTTTGAAATTTTTCTATTTTTCGTAATTTTTATAATTTTTGTAATTTTTGAAATTTTTGTAATTTTTGTTTTTTTTTGTAATTTTTGTAATTTTTGAAATTTTTGAAATTTTTGTAATTTTTGTATTTTTTGTAATTTTTATCATTTTTGTCATTTTGTCATTTTTGTCATTTTTGTCATTTTTGTCATTTTTGTCATTTTTGTCATTTTTGTCATTTTTGTCATTTTTGTCATTTTTGTCATTTTTGTCATTTTTGTCATTTTTGTCATTTTTGTCATTTTTGTCATTTTTGTCATTTTTGTCATTTTTGTCATTTTTGTCATTTTTGTCATTTTTGTCATTTTTGTCATTTTTGTAATTTTTGTCATTTTTGTCATTTTTGTCATTTTTGTCATTTTTGTCATTTTTGTCATTTTTGTCATTTTTGTCATTTTTGTCATTTTTGTCATTTTTGTCATTTTTGTCATTTTTGTCATTTTTGTCATTTTTGTCATTTTTGTCATTTTTGTCATTTTTGTCATTTTTGTCATTTTTGTCATTTTTGTCATTTTTGTCATTTTTGTCATTTTTGTCATTTTTGTCATTTTTGTCATTTTTGTCATTTTTGTCATTTTTGTCATTTTTGTCATTTTTGTCATTTTTGTCATTTTTGTCATTTTTGTCATTTTTGTCATTTTTGTCATTTTTGTCATTTTTGTCATTTTTGTCATTTTTGTCATTTTTGTCATTTTTGTCATTTTTGTCATTTTTGTCATTTTTGTCATTTTTGTCATTTTTGTCATTTTTGTCATTTTTGTCATTTTTGTCATTTTTGTCATTTTTGTCATTTTTGTCATTTTTGTCATTTTTGTCATTTTTGTCATTTTTGTCATTTTTGTCATTTTTGTCATTTTTGTCATTTTTGTCATTTTTGTCATTTTTGTCATTTTTGTCATTTTTGTCATTTTTGTCATTTTTGTCATTTTTTTCATTTTTGTCATTTTTGTCATTTTTGTCATTTTTGTCATTTTTGTCATTTTTGTCATTTTTGTCATTTTTGTCATTTTTGTCATTTTTGTCATTTTTGTCATTTTTGTCATTTTTGTCATTTTTGTCATTTTTGTCATTTTTGTCATTTTTGTCATTTTTGTCATTTTTGTCATTTTTGTCATTTTTGTCATTTTTGTCATTTTTGTCATTTTTGTCATTTTTGTCATTTTTGTCATTTTTGTCATTTTTGTCATTTTTGTCATTTTTGTCATTTTTGTCATTTTTGTCATTTTTGTCATTTTTGTCATTTTTGTCATTTTTGTCATTTTTGTCATTTTTGTCATTTTTGTCATTTTTGTCATTTTTGTCATTTTTGTCATTTTTGTCATTTTTGTCATTTTTGTCATTTTTGTCATTTTTGTCATTTTTGTCATTTTTGTCATTTTTGTCATTTTTGTCATTTTTGTCATTTTTGTCATTTTTGTCATTTTTGTCATTTTTGTCATTTTTGTCATTTTTGTCATTTCTGTCATTTTTGTCATTTTTGTCATTTTTGTCATTTTTGTCATTTTTGTCATTTTTGTCATTTTTGTCATTTTTGTCATTTTTGTCATTTTTGTCATTTTTGTCATTTTTTGTCATTTTTGTCATTTTTGTCATTTTTGTCATTTTTGTCATTTTTGTCATTTTTGTCATTTTTTTTAATTTTTGTCATTTTTGTCTTTTTGGTCATTTTTGTCATTTTTGTCATTTTTGTCATTTTTGTCATTTTTGTCGTTTTTGTCATTTTTGTCATTTTTGTCATTTTTGTCATTTTTGTCATTTTTGTCATTTTTGTCATTTTTGTCATTTTTGTCATTTTTGTCATTTTTGTCATTTTTGTCATTTTTGTCATTTTTGTCATTTTTGTCATTTTTGTCATTTTTGTCATTTTTGTCATTTTTGTCATTTTTGTCATTTTTGTCATTTTTGTCATTTTTGTCATTTTTGTCATTTTTGTCATTTTTGTCATTTTTGTCATTTTTGTCATTTTTGTCATTTTTGTCATTTTTGTCATTTTTGTCATTTTTGTCATTTTTGTCATTTTGTCATTTTTGTCATTTTTGTCATTTTTGTCATTTTTGTCATTTTTGTCATTTTTGTCATTTTTGTCATTTTTGTCATTTTTGTCATTTTTGTCATTTTTGTCATTTTTGTCATTTTTGTCATTTTTGTCATTTTTGTCATTTTTGTCATTTTTGTCATTTTTGTCATTTTTGTCATTTTTGTCATTTTTGTCATTTTTGTCATTTTTGTCATTTTTGTCATTTTTGTCATTTTTGTCATTTTTGTCATTTTTGTCATTTTTGTCATTTTTGTCATTTTTGTCATTTTTGTCATTTTTGTCATTTTTGTCATTTTTGTCATTTTTGTCATTTTTGTCATTTTTGTCATTTTTGTCATTTTTGTCATTTTTGTCATTTTTGTCATTTTTGTCATTTTTGTCATTTTTGTCATTTTTGTCATTTTTGTCATTTTTGTCATTTTTGTCATTTTTGTCATTTTTGTCATTTTTGTCATTTTTGTCATTTTTGTCATTTTTGTCATTTTTGTCATTTTTGTCATTTTTGTCATTTTTGTCATTTTTGTCATTTTTGTCATTTTTGTCATTTTTGTCATTTTTGTCATTTTTGTCATTTTTGTCATTTTTGTCATTTTTGTCATTTTAGTCATTTTTGCCATTTTTGTTATTTTTGGTCATTTTTGCCATTTTTGTCATTTTTGTCTTTTTTGTCATTTTTGTCATTTTTGTCATTTTTGTCATTTTTGTCATTTTTGTCATTTCTGTCATTTTTGTCATTTTTGTCATTTTTGTCATTTTTGTCATTTTTGTCATTTTTGTCATTTTTGTCATTTTTGTCATTTTTGTCATTTTTGTCATTTTTTGTCATTTTTGTCATTTTTGTCATTTTTGTCATTTTTGTCATTTTTGTCATTTTTGTCTTTTTGGTCATTTTTGTCTTTTTGGTCATTTTTGTCATTTTTGTCATTTTTGTCGTTTTTGTCATTTTTGTCATTTTTGTCATTTTTGTCATTTTTGTCATTTTTGTCATTTTTGTCATTTTTGTCATTTTTGTCATTTTTGTCATTTTTGTCATTTTTGTCATTTTTGTCATTTTTGTCATTTTTGTCATTTTTGTCATTTTTGTCATTTTTGTCATTTTTGTCATTTTTGTCATTTTTGTCATTTTTGTCATTTTTGTCATTTTTGTCATTTTTGTCATTTTTGTCATTTTTGTCATTTTTGTCATTTTTGTCATTTTTGTCATTTTTGTCATTTTTGTCATTTTTGTCATTTTTGTCACCTGGAGAACTTTTTATCATATTCGATTTAAACCGACTTTTAGTAACCATTTTTACGATCGTTTACTTGTTGTTTTTTTGGAGTAGTAGAAGTTATTCTGGCATCACTTTCAGCTAGAAAAAGTACCCAGTGTACATCAGATTGGTTCGATTGATGAAGAACTGTTAACAATCAGTCGGAGTCCAACAGTGGGTGAGTTGTCATCATTCGTATTAGTTATCATCCATGTTAGTCGAACATAAAAGTTACTTTACTGAATGTAGAGTGAACAAAATGTGGAGAAAAACTGCTCCTTTCCTTCATCATCCTCTTTCAACAGGATCCATGACTCACAATTCTCGATCATTAGTGAAGACTAAATTACTCCTTCACTCCGGTTATGATGGAGCAATAAAAACGAGGGGTTGAGGGAGTGAGTCTCCGGATGAATGCACATCAGTTTTATGGTTGTCTGAAAATCATTTCCTTCAATCCGTTTGTCGGTGTGAGACGGTAGATTTTTCTTCATTGAAACATGAAAACTCTAGGTTCTGTTTGGTGTAGATCAGGGGTGAGCAACCCGCGGCCCGCGGGCCGCATGCGGCCCCGAGGCATGTTTGTGCGGCCCGCGGAGCTAATCTCAAATTAAATTTATTTCACGTTTTTTTTACGAAAGATTGTTAATTATCATAAAATAGCACCTACTAAACCAAAAACATAATATATCAATAACTTGATTTGCACGTCGCTTGTTTTCAGTTGCATTTTTCCCATAATCATCCAGATTGTTGACTTTAGAATTTAAGCTTTTTATTGAGTTCTTTTTATTTATCTGAAATACGTTATATAGGAGGTAGTAAAGGCTTGATTTTTCGTTTCAAACATAGTTCAAATTGTATGATGAAGTGAAATATTTTTGATCTTGATTAATGTCAGAAATAAGGAAGATTTTATAATAAAAACTGGGCTAACGATTATAGATTTCATATCGATAGAACTCAGCGATATTCTGATACCTCTACAAAAACAATATCTGTTATTCTGTGATTCAAACCAAAAAGTTTGTAACGATTACTCAGTGAAACAGCATTTTTGGTGCCTATGTTTCAACTGATTTTGTAAGAGATTGGCGTCCTTTATTAAAAACATTTCACATATTTCGGTTATCGCTTCTAGTTTCCGTAATATAGCGTGTGGAAGTTTTTAAATTGATCAATTTTGGGTAAAGGTTGGATCTTTCATAACTGATAAACCAATAAACCTACATAACAATCAAAAGCTGATTTTCAATCCATTTACTACTCTTTTTTCAATCAAGGACTCAGATATTGTCAAGATATTCTTGTTTCACAGATAAAACGCTTTCAAAAATTGAATTCTGCAATTTATAGAAATTCAAAAAATAAGATTACAACTTCTTCTGACCTCATTAAAGATTGTTCTTGAATTGAAGATTTTAATTTTTTCAGCAAGTTTGTTGAAGACTGCGGAATAATTTGACTAACGGTTTTAAAATATCAAAGATTCAATTTAGTTTGATTTTTCTTTAAAATTTCGTTTAAAATCCCAGGTTTTGCAGGTTTGGATAGCAAAAAGAAAACTTCCATTTTTTTTTCAGAATTCAAAATTACTTGTGTTTTTTTTAAATTGATCATTGAGTCAATAAGTATTTGTATTTGACAGTTTTGTCAAAAAAGGACATACATTGAAACTTTTTTTTACCATTTTTTTTAATTATTTCGAAAACAAGAGCTGACAAAAAAACTAATTGAATACATATTTGGACTCAGCGCCCCTGAATAAGTCAAAATCAGTTCTAAGATTCTTTGCACGTAGGAAAAATATGAATTTTATTAACTTGTGTTATGTGTGATGCTATTTTGAGAAATTTCATAGACATATCATGCAAAACATTGATTAAAAGGAGTCATTTTACTTAAAAATTAGACATCCACATTACCAAAGTCATAAGATTTTTATGATTCAGCCTTAGAAAGCCTGTCCCAGAGGTGTCTAAATTAAATTCAAAATTTATGAAATCTGTAAATATTTTCTAGAATCAAAAATGTAAACTGTAACATTGACAAATCTGGTTAATTTTTTTACAATTATTTTGAAACCTTTTCAACATCTCTTATAATATAAATATTGAATTTTATTTTGATGCGGCCCGATGAAAGAATTTCAAATTAAAAGTGGCCCGTTGCTTCAAAAGGTTGCTCACCCCTGGTGTAGATGATGGGGTGTCACTCAATTGAAATGTGAAAACACAAGCAATCAAGCGAGCAATCTGTGGACCTTCGGAAGCTTACGGTTTCACCATTGGTTCTTCTTTGAACCAGTTAGGTGAATATGATAAATCGACAAACTGGCCTTGGGTTGACCACACTTCCAGCTCGGATGAAGTAAACCGGAAGTTGCTAAACCTGAGGGCCAAGGGTTATGGTCCAAGCAATTATGTTTCTATTGCCACAGGAATACCCGGAGCTTCACCCTCCACTGAGTTCGATTGTGAAAAGGTAGGTAATTTCCTGGCTGTCTGAAGCTGTGTTCATATGGAGGAACTGAGAAAATTTGTTGGAAGTTCTGGAACTCTAGAACTTTCCTAGTTTGTTTCCGAGCTTAACATGTGTTCGATTCCTGGGAGACCGAGCTAAACCCGTAAGCGATGACACTTTTGACCACTTTATCCTTTCATTTTGCATCACTTTTGCTGGTTCACCAAGCGACAACAAAACTATTATCAGGCGGCAGGTCGAACGTTCGTTGTACAGGAATTAATTTGAACCACTTTTCCTGGATTTGATTGGTTTAAGCTTTCAATCAATTGAATCATTCCTTAGATTTTAATGAATATTTTCAAATTCAATTGAACAAAATTCACCCAAAGTACTTAGTTCAACTTCAGAAAACCCAAAAAAAGTGGAAAGGCACCAAAAATCAGGCACCCACCAAAAAAGGTGAGAAGTGTTTATGTTTACAAACATAAATCAGTGACATCGTCAAGAGCCAGGAGAGGAAATTTTGCGCGGATAGGTGCCGCGCGTTTGATTTATGTTTACGAACGGTTGAATGCGATGTCACGAGAAAAAAGTCGAGTAAAAAAAGTACGGTGATGAGGAAAGAAAACAACAAAACGGAAGCAACTCAACGCGGAATCCTCGCCGTTTTCTGACGAGCAAAAATTTATTTGGTTTTACTCTTACTCGGTGGCTGACTGGATGCTGCCAAATGGTGGCGTGGGAGGAAAACCTGACAGAATGTAAATACTCGGCGTTTAAAAATCGGAAAGGTAAACGGCGAGTATGGGGGGATGATTTTGCCCCGGAAGAACGCAAACATTCGGTTGGAGATGGAGTGGTGGGGAAACATTTAGCGAAACCAAAAAACGAGCAGCACTCTTTTAAACGGTGTTTGGGTAGAAGGAATGTTTTTTTGCTGTTTCTTCAAGGGTAGAAAATCACTTGACGAGCTAGCATGCAATACACGTTCGGAAAGGGGGGATGATTTGATGAAAAATCAAAAACCACTGGGCGGCCCTCTTACGGTTCGTTTTGAGAGACCAAAAAGAAGAAACACGAGAAAAAAACAAACACAATACGACGAATTGGAAGGAAATGTGACGGAATGACTGAATGAATGGAAAAAGTTTTTCCGGAAGCAACCCCCGACTTCCAGAAAACCATGTGGAAAAACCACCAGACAGCGTTTCTCGATGAAGATAGACATACGCACACTTCCAACAAACACTCTCACAAAGAGATCGAGCCAAAACCCGATTAAGAAAATTCACGTTCGCTTGATTTTCTATGCAAATTTGCTTTGATGTGTTTAGCACACACACACACATTCTCTGTCTCCCTACTGTTTGCGATCTTTTACGTGTTCGGGTTCTTCTTTCTTCGATTTTGTTTATCTCTTATTTCCCACTTGGAAGTGTTTGTTGACTTTTTTGTTTAGTGTCACTACCTGGTTGCTGGTTTTTGCTTTGATGATCACTTCCTGGTCCTGGGATGTCGTTCCAATGTTTGCGCTCAAGTACTGAGCCTCTTTTCATCGAGGTTTGTCGTCTAATACCTGAGCGTGACTTTGTTATCCCCGGGTGATGGGATTGACTTGAGTCAATTTACTTTCATGTGAGGAAGGGATTTTAATATTTGAAAGTAGGTCCTTTATCAAATAAATAATAATGATAGGTAATAATAATATTTGACAGTTGTTTTAAATTGTTTTGTAAGTTTACCTCACCTAACTGCTTTTTGTGTTCATTTGTTGGAGGTACACACCTGTAAATTAGAAGAAAAATAACATTAGACGTGTGTTAACAAACAGAAAAATGATCAAATAAATCTAACAACTATCGAAACTTTTCACCATTATTGATTGAGAAAAAAATTCAATAAATTTGTTAACATTTGAAAAGAAGAAAATTTGATAAGCATTTGGTTAATAAATAAGGAAAAAATATTGCCATAATTTCAGGAATAATTGATGTTTTGATTCAAAATAAACTATTCTTTTCAATTTTAAAATTTAAACCTTCATCCTTATTGTAATTATCTAAAAAAAGAAAAAAAGAGAGTATTATTCCATAGAAAATACGAGTTAAACTGTTTCTTGTTGTTTGATTTTGTAAAAAATGAGTTGAAATACTGGTTTTCCGCTTAGAACAGATAATCATGAATACAAATGCTTGAAAAACTAAAGGATAATATGTTTTGTTTTGAAGTTATAGGCGTTGAAGATAAACTACCGTCAAACGGGGCATCATGAAACAGCGGGGTTGGATGCAACATGTATATAACACCACTCTGAATCATTTTTTATTCAAATGTATTGTAATAAAGTCATCTTTTAATGATTACTAAATGATGATGACATAATTTCTCGCATCTTAAGCTAGTTTTTTTTAAGTTTTTTATTTTTATATAAAATTTGAAAAATCGAGCAATAAATGTACAAATTTTAACATTTTTCGATGGCGTAAAAAACTTTACCCAGTATAACGGATTGGCTTGATAATATTATCTACAAACTTTTTTCTGGTTTCCTCATGCTATACCAACACTGTTGGTGTAAAAATATTTTTCGAGCAATCACTCAATTTTTATAAATAAATATTTTTATAATTCAGTTAGGTGTCTGGGGTAAAATGCAACAAAATACAAATCCAAGAAACACCTTGTAAATCTCGATTCCATGCGCTGGAATATTAATGTTTTGTATCACGCGTTTGTTAACATTGAAATTTCATTTACTCAAACATTCATTTTTGTGATTTCAGCTTGCAGAATTTTTCGTAGTATTATTTAACCCCTAAAGTATGCAGCATCATTATTTTCCGAAAAAATGTGAAAATTAATTTTAACAGACCAAAAAATTACTGCAATTGGTGTTTTCATGCGTAATGGTCTTTAAGGCATCGCAAATATATTAAAAACTATAAGGAAGGTGAAAATTGCTTGTTTTTTGAAAATTAAAAATAACTAAAGAAACCAATAATTTTTCTAACTACGCCAATTTGATGTACCATCATTCTTAAAACTTTTGATGCATAAGGGGTAGGATTAACTGTGAACATAAGTTTTTTAGAAGCCATTGAAGTTGAAAATTGTTGCATGTTGCCCCAGTTGACGGTAACCCTAATCCGTTCTTGAGTGTCAATATCACACTATTGGAAGCAAGGCGACTTGTAACTCTATTAATGTGCATTAAAATAAAAAAAATCTTGGGGACCCTCAATGAATTCCTATAATCATAAATTTTGCATCATTACTTTTTTACGGACGCACTCTGAAGACCCATGAAAAAGAAAACTCCCAAATCATACCTTAAGTGTGAATTTAACATTTATTGCCAAAAACTTTCTTGTGTTTCATCCGAATTTTAAATAATTTATAGTTTTGGAAACCTCATAATGTAGCTCAAATATGTTTTTCAGACAATATTCAATTATAACAGTTTCCCGTAATTCAAAGCCTAAGAAAAATAAGTTTTCTTGGACACCAAGTGAATTTTCTTTCGAGCATTTCGTAGCAGATCTACAGTCTTTTTTTTCGAAGCATGGTTTTTCGGATATTTGCCTTGGACTTTGAATAACGGAAAACTGAGGTGTTGTTGTTGAATATTGGCAAAAAACATATTTGAGTTACAACACAAGTTTCCAAAATTATAAGCTATGTAAAAATCGATTGGGAAACAAGATAGATATATTGGTTTTTATCAGAATTGTCAAAACGACACTCCAGGGACTGTAACGGGTAAAAATTTCAGGGACGGATGAGGGTTAGTAATTTTAATTTTTATTTTAAATAAAAGGCTTATTCAAGACTTTAACATAAGTCAAATTTAGTAAAGTACCTTAGAAATTTGGATGAAAAATATGATTCTGAATCTTTAAAATAAAACTATGTTTTACGATACTGACAGAATGTCGCTTCCTGAGCCGATGTTCTGTTGTCCCGAAAAAGGTTTTAAATAACAAAACAAAATAAACAAGCAAAACAAATAAATACAAACAAAAAAATTGAACATAAAAAATTACTAATTTTTTCAAATGAAAAATGCTGGGGGATGAATTTAAAAAGATTAACCAATAGATAATCTAACTATAGCAGGTTTCCCATTAAAATCTAGAATATCCGGCATTAGGAATATCTTCTAACATTAGGCTCATATTACACCAGGAAATAGAATTTTTGGTGCCAATGTTTTTTTTACTGTTTTTGAAAGAATTTTGCGTCCTAAGATCGAATCATTTGTCTGATTTTTCCAGCAGCACTCCAACCAATCACAGATTTAGATTTTGCTACGATATGGTTGTTTCAGAGATAAAACGCTATAAAAAGAAAATAATTCTACAATGTTTAGAAAATTTGAATTTGAATTTAAATAGATAACATTATAATGTTTTTCAGATATCACCGAAGAAAGTCATTGATTATTCGATATTAGATATTTTAATTCACTTAAAAACTATATTGAAGGCTACCAAAAGATGTGATTTATGCTAAAGAAATATCTCAAATTCAATTTTTGTTGAAAGTTTTTAACAATTTTGTCAAAATTCTTTTATTTTGAAGAATTAAAAGCTTTGATTCACTTACCTTGGCAATGTTCTAAAGTTCTGCCAAAAAAGTGCAAAAAATTGATTACATGAATTTTTATCTATTATCCAAAGTTATTAAGTAAATAAAAACTGATAGAAAAAAAGATTGCATATTTGGATTCAGCGCTTTCAAATTAATCAGAATCAGCTTGCACCTAAGAAAAAATGAAAAAATTTTTGACTACAGTTATTGATAAAATAATTTTTTTAACAAACTTTATGAAATTTTATCGGTAATCATTTATCACAAAATACAATTCGTAATTTTCTAGGCAAACATATTCAAAGTCAGATTTTAAAGCTATTGTAAATTTTTGAACTCAGAATTTTTTGAGATTTTTTTTTTAATTTGAGTGCCTATTAGCATTTTTAATACTTTTAATGCATTTTTTTTTTAATCCATTTTTTTCCAAATTTTTAGAGTTGTTGGTAATATTTAAATCATATTTCATTTTTTTCCTTCTTGTTATCGAAGAAACGGATCTGAACACATTGAGGACCGCGAACAAATTGAGAAAATAAGAAAACGAGAATTCTCGTATTTATAGCAATTATTTGAGTTTGAATCAATATTATTTTGGATAATTTTTCTAAAGTTTCGAGAAATGTTTCGTTAGAAACTGGTCACGTTGGTTTTTCGTCTTTGTCAAAATTCCGCAAGAATTTTTCACAATTAATCTTTGATCAGCTTTTGTAACTTGTGATATGGTCAAATTCGTTTTTTGCAGTTTTGATGGGCTTTTGTGGTAATAATAATAACTTTCGATAATGAGTCCAAGAAACTGCTTTTTTATGAAAGTTTAAGGAAAAGAACTTGATTTCGAAGGCTTCATTCAAAAGTAAAACTTTGTGCATTTATTTAATTGAATGAGATAGATCCTTTTAAACCACAATCAAAATCATTTTAAGCATTTGTGAAAAAATATCATTCTTTCAGAAATAATATTAAGAGATTTAGATTCCGGTTCCAATCAGATTTTTTAAATACTCTTGTAAACTTGATGGAAATTAAAGATTAAAGTTTAAAACGTTCAATCTGAAATACCCAAAATATTCAACCAAACCAACCAACCTGCTGGATTTTAATCTCAAGGTTAAGTACAAGTTCATTTATCAACAAAAAATTATCAAAATTAATTTATTTCGTATTAAATATCCACAAAGAACGAAAACTTCAAACTGAATCTAGATCTTATTTTATTTTTTCCACCTGGTTAGTTTTTCCTAATTGACTCTGATTGAATCACCTGCAATTTGAATTCTTAATGAAATTCTCAAATTGAGATTTCATCTGAATTTTAATTTCGAATTTCTAAACAATAATTTTAAAATTTAATCCTGGTTTCAAAATCAGCATCTCGAATTTGAAAACAATTTTGAAACTTTATTCTTCATCAGCGAAAATTATACCAAAAGTTCTGATTTAGAACCTTGAACAAGAAATCTCAAATTTGAATTCTAAATTTTTATATTTTCAATATGAATTCTTCATTCCATTATTTATTCGTTATTCAACTTGTTAATCTAACTAAAAATTGCGAATGATAAAACTGTTTCAGATTTTCTTTTTCCGGATCACCATTATCAAACTTTCTAAAGTTTAAATTTTCAATAAGAATCCAAATCTCACAAATGGTTTGTATTTTTTTTCAGGTCAAAATTTTGTCTTAATGATGATTAGATTTTAAAGTGAAAAAACTGGAAACAGACCCCGAAATCTGATCATATACCTTGATTTTTTTTTCATAACAAAATTTAAAACCACAAAATCTGGAAACATTCGAACCTAAGCTTAAGAGATATTTTTTCACAAGAATCCGGGCCAGGCAAATCGACGCTATTTTTTCTTTAAAAATACTTGCTAACTATACAAGCTTGCAAATTCAGGCGTTTTATCTCAAAATTTTCCCCAAAATCCGGCTTATATACAGGCGAATTAGGGAATTTCTCAGTAAAAATCGACAAGAAATTCATTTTTTTTTTCGAAACACATCAGTTGTTTTGAAGCACAATTTTTAACTTACGAAAGTTACGAACTTACGAAGTTCATGTTTATTTTGATTAAATCAAATAGAAGAAAAATAGTTTTGGACGTCAAATATCTAATTCTGATTATATATAATTAAAATTTTTGTTTGATTTTGCAAATTAGGTGAACAAATTTGGAAAAAAAATCCGGGCAATCCGTCAAGCATAATTTAAACTTGTTTAAATTCGAAGTTCGGGACAGAATTTCTGTCATCAAGTGAATTTTTTTTTTTTTAAACTGTAGTAGATTTTAAGAACTGAAATAAAATTCCAGGGATTTGGCCTTAGTTCCGAGATTGTCATTCTTGGATTATTTAAACCCGCCATCAAAATTCGATTGAAATTTTGAGTTAAGAGAAGAACATTTAGTTTGGCAGTTTTAGACCATGAGAAGCTCTTCTGTAACTTTCAATTTATTTCCTAGAAAGTAAATTCAAAAATGCTTCGCAAGTACTTTCCAACTATTTTATACATTTTCAAAATATTTACCAATCATCGTGATTTATTTTTTCCTTAAAAAATCTCTGTAGATGTTCTGCAGTTAAACATATTTGTTAAATGCTTATTTTCGGTTATTTTCCTTTTTTCTTTAACCCTCATTCGTATAAGAATTCCAATTTGAAACTATCGGAAGTGCATCGGAAGCATGAACATTGAAAATATCATGAATCCAAAAAGAATTAAAGTTCAAAATTTGTTTTTTCGATAACTAGTTTTGGACTTTAACCCTTTTTGGATTCATGAAATTTTCAATGTTTTGTTAATACCAAGATATAAATTTCAAGCAAAATTGATTTAGTTTTGATTTGTTTCCACGACTGAAATTTTTTTAAGGTTTTAACGCCACTTCCATTTATTTTATTTATTAGTCATAGGAACAAAAATTAATAGCATTTTTGGTTAAACTTTATCAATGTTTAACTAGCTTATAACTTTTCACGAATAAGTTAAAGAATACATATTGAAATATTGACCGAAAAATGTAGTGTTTTGAAAATTTTAAAAGAATAACAAAATTCTTTTAAATCTGCTTTACAAACACTATTGCAATGTTCTGTGAAAATACTATTTTTTCCATGTTTCAAATTCCAAGTTCCAAATTCCAAGTTCAAAGTTCCAAATTCCAAGTTTAAAGTTCCAAGTTCCAAGTTCCAAGTTCCATATTACAAGTGTGAAGTTCCAAGTTCCAAGTTCCAAGTTCCAAGTTCCAAGTTCCAAGTTTCAAGTTCCAAGTTCCAAGTTCCATGTTACAAATGCGAAGTTCCAAGTTCCAAGTTCCAAGTTTCAAATTCCAAGTTCCAAATTCTTTGAAATCTGCTTTACAAACACAATTATAAAATTTTCGCAATGTTCTGTGAAAATACTATTTTTTCCATGTTTCAAATTCCAAGTTCCAAATTCCAAGTTCAAAGTTCCAAATTCCAAGTTTAAAGTTCCAAGTTCCAAGTTCCAAGTTCCAAGTTCCAAGTTCCAAGTTCCAAGTTCCAAGTTCCAAATTCCAAGTTTAAAGTTCCAAGCTCCAAGTTCCAAGTTCTAGGCTCCAAGTTCCAAGTTCCAAGTTTTAATTTCCGAAATTCAACATCTAAAAAAGTATGCTGCGTAATGTTAGAAGTAAAAATTTCCTAGAGTTCCAATTTCCAAGTTCCAAGTTCCAAGTTCCAAGTTCCAAGTTCCAAATTCCAAGTTTAAAGTTCCAAGCTCCAAGTTCCAAGTTCTAGGCTCCAAGTTCCAAGTTCCAAGTTTTAATTTCCGAAATTCAACATCTAAAAAAGTATGCTGCGTAATGTTAGAAGTAAAAATTTCCTAGAGTTCCAATTTCCAAGTTCCAAGTTCCAAGTTCCAAGTTCCAAGTTCCAAGTTTAAAGTTACAAGTTCCAAGTTCCAAGTTCTAGGCTCCAAGTTCCAAGTTCCAAGTTTTAATTTCCGAAATTCAACATCTAAAAAAGTATGCTGCGTAATGTTAGAAGTAAAAATTTCCTAGACTCGTAAAGATCTTAAGAATGAAGTTTGTAAATTATCCTTTCATGGCGACCGTGAAAAATTGGTTTTACGAATTCCAGTTATTTGTAAAGAGCCATGATGTCCTGAAAACGGTTTCCATCAGATATGAATTGCACACGTGAAAAAGCTGAGCTGAGACTCTATAAGCATTAAAATCGTTTGCTTTTTGAGACATTTTAAGAGTCCATAGAAATTAAATTGCTTTTAACGCTTAAATACAAAGCAAAACGTGATTAATCTTAATTAAAAAAAATTTTCAAGGAAGATACATCTTCAAATTGGTTTGATTCAATTAATTTAACTTTTGTCTCTACCTTGGCTGGAACCTAAACATGTGAAAACATTTCTAAGCAGACAGTGAAGTACGCCAGGACGAAGTCGGGAAGGGGGCTGCTCTCTAATTGAAACTATCAACAATTGAGATTAAATTAAATCTTCTGGGAGCAAATGATCTTCCAATGAGCAACACACCCACCCTTACATATCTGAGTACTGGTCCTTGCTGGCTGTCTCAGGCTTTCAATTTAAGCATATGTGCGGTCTTCGTCCTCGTCAGGATTGGCAAATGCCTTAGCTCTGACTTCTGAAAATTGAAATAGCAATTCCAAGTTTCATCATCAGGCTTCAACAACCAAACAACATCCTCCTCCCTTTCGAAGACTCCCCCTCCCTCGGAAAGGGGGGACGAAGAGCAAAAGTCAACACCCCATCGTCATCATCATCATCATTCAAGAATCCTACGAGAAAGCAATCAATGCTGCTGCTTTCGTCAACCAGCAAAACCCACCCACACCCACAAAACGAAACAATAGGACTATAATCAACATTAAATTCAACAATTGTAGCAAATTATGGAAGATAATGCAGTGCGCTCTATCTTTGCCAACGAAGAATGTCCTAGCCCAGCATCATCAAGTTGGATGTGAAGTTGTCTGGCTGGAGCTGGATGTGTTTCTTGTCACACAAGTTGCGTGTTTCTGTGTCAATGACGCCAACGTCTGGGTAGGGTTTTGGGGCGGAAAAAAATGGCCCACAATCATCAGCAGCAATTCAGAATGGAAACATTTCCTTTATCAGTTGGGGTGGTTTTCGCAATAAAACACATAAGAAAAATTAAAAATTGGTTTTAAACATTTAAACTTTTTTTTGGGCTTCATCAGATTTGTTTGGAATTTTTTTTATTCAAATTTAAAAATGATGTTTTTAATTACAAAAAAAACCCATTCATTTTTATTTTATTTTCGTCAACCATTGGGTTCTGTTTATTTGTTTCAAGAATAATTCAAACCACCCTAGCAGATCACACACTCTCAGTTCACTTTATCAGGAAGGACACAACTTTCTTCCAATCAACTGGTGACCAAATGGATTCAACAGGAGACCTCACTCATCAGAACGTTCGAAGATTGGAACAGACAATAACGTTGCTATCTTTTTTAGAAAAATAAAAATAGGATTATTGAATAGGACTTTAAATTTGAAATTCAATCCTAAAGAACTAAAAAAATAATAATGAAAGTGGATAATTTATTTTTTTTAATTGAATTTATTGAAAAAAAACCTTAATTCAGTTTTATAACTCTTTTCCTCAGTTTTCAATAATTGTGGATAAAAGATCTACCAATAAACACCGAAATTAATGAACTTCCCCAAAATTTTTAATTTTCTTATTTCTTTTGAAACCATTTTCAATAATACTAGGCGACAAAATCTGTAAAATGTTCAAACGTCATTTTTGAAAACTAAATCAGAAATCATGGTCGGCACCCGAAATGAAAATGTTTTCTGAAGATTGCAATCGAGTAGAGAAGAGAGTGGTAGAGAATACATATCTAATACTCTGAGAAAAGAATAGAGTTTGATTATCGTGGGTGTTTGAATTGACAAGAAAAGTGAGGGAGCAGAGAAGAAAATCTAGTTCAGCATGATTTTCAATCACAATTGCATCTGATTTTCTATCCCAATTATTCTTCCTGGTTCGTAAAAAAGTGGTCAAAAAAAAGAGCAAGAAAACGAAACAGAAGAAGGTGGTTTAAGTGATTTGTATCAACTTGTTGATTAAAAAAAATTACTCCATCATCTCTGAGTCTCGAAGATAGAAAGTCGGATGAATTAAAAAAAAAAATGAATTAATCAAGAATTTCAGAAATTTCAAAAAACAATAAACAATTTATCAAAATTTCAAAAAAAAATTCATTTCTATGAATTTTGACATTTTTGTAATTTTTGTAGATTTTGTAGAATTTGTTATATTTGTCGTTTTTGTCATTTTAAAATTCTGGTCATTTTTGTTTTTTTTTTTGTAATTTATGTAATTTTAGCAATTTTAGCCATTTTTGTATAGTTTTTGGAGATTTTGAAATATTTGTCGTTTTTGTCATTTTAAATTCAAGTCATTTTGTATTTTTTTGTAATTCTTGTAATTTATGAAATTTTTGTCATTTTTGTCATTTTTGCCATTTTTGTCATTTTTGTCATTTTTGACATTTTTGTCATTTTTGTCATTTTTGTCATTTTTGTCATTTTTGTCATTTTTGTCATTTTTGTCATTTTTGTCATTTTTGTCATTTTTGTCATTTTTGTCATTTTTGTCATTTTTGTCATTTTTGTCATTTTTGTCATTTTTGTCATTTTTGTCATTTTTGTCATTTTTGTCATTTTTGTCATTTTTGTCATTTTTGTCATTTTTGTCATTTTTGTCATTTTTGTCATTTTTGTCATTTTTGTCATTTTTGTCATTTTTGTCATTTTTGTCATTTTTGTCATTTTTATCATTTTTGTCATTTTTGTCATTTTTGTCATTTTTGTCATTTTTGTCATTTTTGTCATTTTTGTCATTTTTGTCATTTTTGTCATTTTTGTCATTTTTGTCATTTTTGTCATTTTTGTCATTTTTGTCATTTTTGTCATTTTTGTCATTTTTGTCATTTTTGTCATTTTTGTCATTTTTGTCATTTTTGTCATTTTTGTCATTTTTGTCATTTTTGTCATTTTTGTCATTTTTGTCATTTTTGTCATTTTTGTCATTTTTGTCATTTTTGTCATTTTTGTCATTTTTGTCATTTTTGTCATTTTTGTCATTTTTGTCATTTTTGTCATTTTTGTCATTTTTGTCATTTTTGTCATTTTTGTCATTTTTGTCATTTTTGTCATTTTTGTCATTTTTGTCATTTTTGTCATTTTTGTCATTTTTGTCATTTTTGTCATTTTTGTCATTTTTGTCATTTTTGTCATTTTTGTCATTTTTGTCATTTTTGTCATTTTTGTCATTTTTGTCATTTTTGTCATTTTTGTCATTTTTGTCATTTTTGTCATTTTTGTCATTTTTGTCATTTTTGTCATTTTTGTCATTTTTGTCATTTTTGTCATTTTTGTCATTTTTCTCATTTTTGTCATTTTTGTCATTTTTCTCATTTTTGTCATTTTTGTCATTTTTGTCATTTTTGTCATTTTTGTCATTTTTGTCATTTTTGTCATTTTTCTCATTTTTGTCATTTTTGTCATTTTGTCATTTTTGTCATTTTTGTCATTTTTGTCATTTTTGTCATTTTGTCATTTTTGTCATTTTTGTCATTTTTGTCATTTTTGTCATTTTTGTCATTTTTGTCATTTTTGTCATTTTTGTCATTTTTGTCATTTTTGTCATTTTTGTCATTTTTGTCATTTTTGTCATTTTTGTCATTTTTGTCATTTTTGTCATTTTTGTCATTTTTGTCATTTTTGTCATTTTTGTCATTTTTGTCATTTTTGTCATTTTTGTCATTTTTGTCATTTTTGTCATTTTTGTCATTTTTGTCATTTTTGTCATTTTTGTCATTTTTATCATTTTTATCATTTTTGTCATTTTTGTCATTTTTGTAATTTTTATCATTTTTGCCATTTTTGTCATTTTTGTCATTTTTGTCATTTTTGTCATTTTTGTCATTTTTGTCATTTTTGTCATTTTTGTCATTTTTGTCATTTTTGTCATTTTTGTCATTTTTATCATTTTTGTCATTTTTGTCATTTTTGTCATTTTTATCATTTTTAGCATTTTTAGCATTTTTGTCATTTTTGTCATTTTTGTCATTTTTGTCATTTTTGTCATTTTTGTCATTTTTGTCATTTTTGTCATTTTTGTCATTTTTGTCATTTTTGTCATTTTTGTCATTTTTGTCATTTTTGTCATTTTTGTCATTTTTGTCATTTTTGTCATTTTTGTCATTTTTGTCATTTTTGTCATTTTTGTCATTTTTGTCATTTTTGTCATTTTTGTCATTTTTGTCATTTTTGTCATTTTTGTCATTTTTGTCATTTTTGTCATTTTTGTCATTTTTGTCATTTTTGTCATTTTTGTCATTTTTGTCATTTTTGTCATTTTTGTCATTTTTGTCATTTTTGTCATTTTTGTCATTTTTGTCATTTTTGTCATTTTTGTCATTTTTGTCATTTTTGTCATTTTTGTCATTTTTGTCATTTTTGTCATTTTTGTCATTTTTGTCATTTTTGTCATTTTTGTCATTTTTGTCATTTTTGTCATTTTTGTCATTTTTGTCATTTTTGTCATTTTTGTCATTTTTGTCATTTTTGTCATTTTTGTCATTTTTGTCATTTTTGTCATTTTTGTCATTTTTGTCATTTTTGTCATTTTTGTCATTTTTGTCATTTTTGTCATTTTTGTCATTTTTGTCATTTTTGTCATTTTTGTCATTTTTGTCATTTTTGTCATTTTTGTCATTTTTGTCATTTTTGTCATTTTTGTCATTTTTGTCATTTTTGTCATTTTTGTCATTTTTGTCATTTTTGTCATTTTTGTCATTTTTGTCATTTTTGTCATTTTTGTCATTTTTGTCATTTTTGTCATTTTTGTCATTTTTGTCATTTTTGTCATTTTTGTCATTTTTGTCATTTTTGTCATTTTTGTCATTTTTGTCATTTTTGTCATTTTTGTCATTTTTGTCATTTTTGTCATTTTTGTCATTTTTGTCATTTTGTCATTTTTGTCATTTTTGTCATTTTTGTCATTTTGTCATTTTTGTCATTTTTGTCATTTTTGTCATTTTTGTCATTTTTGTCATTTTTGTCATTTTTGTCATTTTTGTCATTTTTGTCATTTTTGTCATTTTTGTCATTTTTGTCATTTTTGTCATTTTTGTCATTTTTGTCATTTTTGTCATTTTTGTCATTTTTGTCATTTTTGTCATTTTTGTCATTTTTGTCATTTTTGTCATTTTTGTCATTTTTGTCATTTTTGTCATTTTTGTCATTTTTGTCATTTTTGTCATTTTTGTCATTTTTGTCATTTTTGTCATTTTTGTCATTTTTGTCATTTTTGTCATTTTTGTCATTTTTGTCATTTTTGTCATTTTTGTCATTTTTGTCATTTTTGTCATTTTTGTCATTTTTGTCATTTTTGTCATTTTTGTCATTTTTGTCATTTTTGTCATTTTTGTCATTTTTGTCATTTTTGTCATTTTTGTCATTTTTGTCATTTTTGTCATTTTTGTCATTTTTGTCATTTTTGTCATTTTTGTCATTTTTGTCATTTTTGTCATTTTTGTCATTTTTGTCATTTTTGTCATTTTTGTCATTTTTGTCATTTTTGTCATTTTTGTCATTTTTGTCATTTTTATCATTTTTATCATTTTTGTCATTTTTGTCATTTTTGTAATTTTTATCATTTTTGCCATTTTTGTCATTTTTGTCATTTTTGTCATTTTTGTCATTTTTGTCATTTTTGTCATTTTTGTCATTTTTGTCATTTTTGTCATTTTTGTCATTTTTGTCATTTTTGTCATTTTTGTCATTTTTGTCATTTTTGTCATTTTTGTCATTTTTATCATTTTTATCATTTTTGTCATTTTTGTCATTTTTGTCATTTTTATCATTTTTAGCATTTTTGTCATTTTTGTCATTTTTGTCATTTTTGTCATTTTTGTCATTTTTGTCATTTTTGTCATTTTTGTCATTTTTGTCATTTTTGTCATTTTTGTCATTTTTGTCATTTTTGTCATTTTTGTCATTTTTGTCATTTTTGTCATTTTTGTCATTTTTGTCATTTTTGTCATTTTTGTCATTTTTGTCATTTTTGTCATTTTTGTCATTTTTGTCATTTTTGTCATTTTTGTCATTTTTGTCATTTTTGTCATTTTTGTCATTTTTGTCATTTTTGTCATTTTTGTCATTTTTGTCATTTTTGTCATTTTTGTCATTTTTGTCATTTTTGTCATTTTTGTCATTTTTGTCATTTTTGTCATTTTTGTCATTTTTGTCATTTTTGTCATTTTTGTCATTTTTGTCATTTTTGTCATTTTTGTCATTTTTGTCATTTTTGTCATTTTTGTCATTTTTGTCATTTTTGTCATTTTTGTCATTTTTGTCATTTTTGTCATTTTTGTCATTTTTGTCATTTTTGTCATTTTTGTCATTTTTGTCAATTTTGTCATTTTTGTCATTTTTGTCATTTTTGTCATTTTTGTCATTTTTGTCATTTTTGTCATTTTTGTCATTTTTGTCATTTTTGTCATTTTTGTCATTTTTGTCATTTTTGTCATTTTTGTCATTTTTGTCATTTTTGTCATTTTTGTCATTTTTGTCATTTTTGTCATTTTTGTCATTTTTGTCATTTTTGTAATTTTTGTAATTTTTGTAATTTTTGTCATTTTTGTCATTTTTGTCATTTTTGTCATTTTTGTCATTTTTGTCATTTTTGTCATTTTTGTCATTTTTGTCATTTTTTGTCATTTTTGTCATTTTTGTCATTTTTGTCATTTTTTCTTTTTTGTCATTTTTGTCATTTTTGTCATTTTTGTCATTTTTGTCATTTTTGTCATTTTTGTCATTTTTGTCATTTTTGTCATTTTTGTCATTTTTGTCATTTTTGTCATTTTTGTCATTTTTGTCATTTTTGTCATTTTTGTCATCTCTGTCATTTTTGACATTTTGTCATTTTTGTCATTTTTGTCATTTTTGTCATTTTTATCATTTTTATCATTTTTGTCATTTTTGTCATTTTTGTCATTTTTATCATTTTTGTCATTTTTGTCATTTTTGTCATTTTTGTCATTTTTGTCATTTTTGTCATTTTTGTCATTTTTGTCATTTTTGTCATTTTTGTCATTTTTGTCATTTTTGTCATTTTTGTCATTTTTGTCATTTTTGTCATTTTTGTCATTTTTGTCAATTTCGTCATTTTTGTCATTTTTGTCATTTTTGTCATTTTTGTCATTTTTGTCATTTTTGTCATTTTTGTCATTTTTGTCATTTTTGTCATTTTTGTTATTTTTGTCATTTTTGTCATTTTTGTCATTTTTGTCATTTTTGTCATTTTTGTCATTTTTGTCATTTTTGTCATTTTTGTCATTTTTGTCATTTTTGTCATTTTTGTCATTTTTGTCATTTTTGTCATTTTTGTCATTATGTCATTTTTGTCATTTTTGTCATTTTTGTCATTTTTGTCATTTTTGTCATTTTTGTCATTTTTGTCATTTTTGTCATTTTTGTCATTTTTGTCATTTTTGTCATTTTTGTCATTTTTGTCATTTTTGTCATTTTTGTCATTTTTGTCATTTTTGTCATTTTTGTCATTTTTGGCATTTTTTGCATTTTTGTCATTTTTGTCATTTTTGTCATTTTTGTCATTTTTATCATTTTTATCATTTTTGTCATTTTTGTCATTTTTGTCATTTTTATCATTTTTAGCATTTTTGTCATTTTTGTCATTTTTGTCATTTTTGTCATTTTTGTCATTTTTGTCATTTTTGTCATTTTTGTCATTTTTGTCATTTTTGTCATTTTTGTCATTTTTGTCATTTTTGTCATTTTTGTCATTTTTGTCATTTTTGTCATTTTTGTCATTTTTGTCATTTTTGTCATTTTTGTCATTTTTGTCATTTTTGTCATTTTTGTCATTTTTGTCATTTTTGTCATTTTTGTCATTTTTGTCATTTTTGTCATTTTTGTCATTTTTGTCATTTTTGTCATTTTTGTCATTTTTGTCATTTTTGTCATTTTTGTCATTTTTGTCATTTTTGTCATTTTTGTCATTTTTGTCATTTTTGTCATTTTTGTCATTTTTGTCATTTTTGTCATTTTTGTCATTTTTGTCATTTTTGTCATTTTTGTCATTTTTGTCATTTTTGTCATTTTTGTCATTTTTGTCATTTTTGTCATTTTTGTCATTTTTGTCATTTTTGTCATTTTTTTCATTTTTGACATTTTTGTCAGTTTTTTTTTTATTGTTGTCTCATTCTCGTCAGTTTATCGTTTATATTTTTTCATTTCATTGTTTTTTACACAATTTTTCCAGATTTTTGTAGTATTGGATGTCATGCCAATAGACTTTTTTCTGTTGTTTTTTTCATGCCATATTTTATGTGTATGATCATTAACCATTATCTTAAAAATTTCCATTCATTTCTTGAAGATTTGGCATTTTCATCTCGGCATAGGGATCTTGAAGGTTTGGGATTGTTATGATGAAGGTTTTTCATTGATTTCTATGACATTCAAAATTCAAATGTTGGAAAATGGGTTTTAAAATCTTAAGGATTGGCCATTGCGAATCCAAAAATTCCAGAAAATATAGCTTCATTTTAATACTATTGAGCTGATCAAAATTTAAATACCTAAACCCTCACAATTTGGTCCTTCGAGCCGGCTTTCGCCTGTTTCTATGACTCCATCCGCCCAACCCTGTAGTGAGTGAACTCAACGCAAATTAATTAGTCAAAAAATAAAGCCCCAATGCTGAATGCCATCACAAGGATTGACACGTACCTACGGCTAATGATGATGATGAATGTATGTGGTCTCGTAATATCAACGCAAAAGGCTGTATAGAATCGTTTCCATTCCCGCAGGCAACTCAAATTGCAACTCAAACAAGGGGGCCCTATCAACTTGCCCAATTAGGGATTGCTTTCTCGCCGAGAATAAATGCATAAGGTAAACCATCCCGAAAATTATACTAATTATGTTCGAAGCAATGTGGCGCGCGCGTTTTCTCTTTTTCACCCGAAAAAAAAACATGACACTAATTAAGATCTATTCTCGGTTCTCATTATGGAACCTCAGCCGCATCACTCTGTTTCTGGGTATGGGTTTGTGTTTGTGTCTTCCTGCCTGTGTGTGTATGTTTAGGCATCACTTGACAGCTACGGATTGTTTCAGGAGCAACCGCACATCACACAGCCACACAGACACCCACACCCACGCTGAAGAGTATGCGAGTTCAGTAGCGTAAAATACACCTCCTGCAGCCATCAATCCTTAATTGTCAGGTTTCAAATTTTCTATATGTTATCAAAGCTAATTTGATTTCCTTTGCCTTTCCCCTCGCCTTTGCTCTCTTGCCATTCATCTTCGGTTTTGTATTGTTTTTGTTCCACCCACGCATAGACACACATACATCCACTTCATCGATTCATTTCACCCCTCGGTGGAACCGTGGAGAGTGCAAACACACTAACATAAACGGACCCCTCAAAAGCGCGCTTATTACTCCAAAAAGTGCTCAACAAAAACCGAACCCCGCTTTCCCACACAAAAACACATTGCCTCCGCATCGTGTCGCCTCGTTTACCTGAAACTGTGCCCTAAACTCCCCTTTTCCGCTTTGAGAGGATTCCAGATGGTCGTGCGACGCGGCTGCCATCAACGTTATAATAATTTTCCGCAAAATATAAACTCAAATTAATTTTAATGAGCTTCGAACAGGCGACGTTCATTATGCTTCCCAGATATGTGATGGTGCTGCTGTTTTCTCTGTTCCTGCTTATGGGTGGGGTTGCTGTTGCTATTGCCATCAATGAATGGATGATGGTGATAAAAGCGGTGAAGGTGCTGAGGATCAAGGAGCTCTCGGAGTTTCCGATGGAGCAGAGCGACTTGAAAAAGGATTGAAAGGGTGTCCGTTCAGTTGTCGCGTGCCGATTTGATGATCATTGCGTTTTTATACATTTTTACTTAAATTGCTAAAACTTTCTATCAACGTCACTTGAGACTTACAGTTTCCAGCAGCAAATCGTTTCGGATCCTCCAGGAGGCAAACGTTTTCGGATCCTTCATTCGTTGTTTCACCAGCAGAACGGCGTTTCCTTTGCCAATCCGTCTTTTTCCACTGGCCACATCCTTTAAAATCTGCGCTTTTCAAGCCAATCCATCTTTCAAAAATCAAGTCAAAACAAACAATCCACAGCAGCAGCCTTGAAAATCTGCGCTTCCTATGCCTATTCGTCTTTTTCCATCGAAAGGCCGAAACAGACAATTCACAGTTGCAGCCTTATAAATCAGCGCTTCCTAAGCCAATCCGTCCTTTTCCACCGAAAGGTAAAATCTACAGCAACAGCCTTCAAAATCGGCGCTTCCTTTGCCAATCTGTCTTTTCCAACCGGCCACATCCTTTCAAATCATCGCCTTTCAGGCCAATTCATCATTTCCCACCGGATGGTTAAATCAAAACAAACAACTCACAACAGTGTCCTTGAAAAATCTGCGCTTCCTATCCCCATCCGTCTTTTTGAACCGGAAGGCCAAATTAAAACAAACAATCCACAGCAGCAGTCTTACGAATCTGAGCTTCTTAAGCCAATCGGACTTTTTCCAATCGAAAGACCTAATCAAACAAACAATAAACAGCAGCAGCCTTATGATTCTGCGCTTCCTAAGCCAATCCTGCTTTTTCCAATCGGAAGGCCTAATCAAACAAACAATAAACAACAGCAGCCTTATGATTCTGCGCTTCCTAAGCCAATCCTTCTTTTTCGACTGGAAAGCCAAGTCAAAACAATCAGCAGTCAAAGCCTTAAAAATCTGCGCTTTCTAAGTAAATCCATCTTTCTACCGGAAGGCGAAATCAAAACAAACAATCAACAGCAGCAGCCTTCAAAATCTGCGCTTTCTAAGTCTATCCGTCTTTTTCCACCGGTCACATCCTTAAAAATCTGCGCTTTTTAAGCCTATCCATACTTTCCCACCGGATGACCAAATAAATGTCTTTTGAGATGGTGAATAGAATTTCTTTAATATTACTTAGTAAGGAATTAAAGGTTTGATGATCAGATATGGATAAGGATCGACTTAAGTCCATCACTTGAATCATGCTTAAACTTTGAAATCAAAACTGTTGATTTTACCACCATTGCATTGAGTGGAACCTTCTTAGTTCTTGCTGATTGATTTCAACAGTTCTTATCTGTTTATGAAGAGACATTTGATCGCCATTCTAATTGGAACGAGTAAAAATTTGAGCTTTCGTTTGATTTGTACTAAAAGAAACTCCACCAATTGCTACATTGTTCTGTACCCGCGATTAACGGGAAGTAATGATCTCAATATGTGTGTTCCACCTACTCGTTATTGATGTTTTCTGCTGCTGTTGCTCTTGTGAGTTGATTGGTGTGAACTGGGGGCTCCAATGCTGGAGTCCTTGCTTGCTTGCTTCATCACCCGGCGCGGTGCGATGCAGTTTCGTTTCAGGGGAGGCAAAATTTGTACCGTGTAGTAATGAGCATCAATTCATCTGCCGCCCTACGGACTTCTCTCTCGCACTCGTCATCATCATCAGCAGCAATCAACAACTTCGACGTAACGTCGACGATTCTGCTCCCAACAATCGCTCGTCGTAACATCGCCGGATGATGAGAGACGGAAGAAACGTGCCCAAATTAGCAAACACACAAAATCCAGCCAAACCCGAGCCAGAAGCCAAAATTGGCGTTGGTACCTACTCATGTAGGACGATGTCGAAGCTCTAAGCGAAGTAGAGAACAACGGTGTGATTTGCCCGGGGGATGATGGCCGGGCAGAGTGCGGAAACGAAGGCAAATTGTAACATTGTAGCCAGTTCCGATGCTAAATTATAGGTTTCGAATTGCGACCGCTCCAGCCACCAATGACCTTCTCCCCGAAGCTGGGACACCGGGAGTTGGACTGTCCAATTGCCGACTGGCCGACCAAATTCCGAGGGTGAGAAAATGGGGAATACCCGGGAGGCGGATTTAAATTATCGATGTTTGTAGGTATATTAATTAAACTGCTATCTCTGGCTGGGGATCAAATCCGGCTCCGGACAGTGCCCGCGATCGGTGTTGACTCCCGGCAGCGCCCCCGTCACTTTTGCCATGAAACCTGGAAGAGCTGGGACCCGCCCATGTGGACACCGAGTGCGGAGGAATATGGACCGGGGCAACATTATCGGGTGAGTTGCAGTGTACAGTGAGTGAACCCCGCGGAGACACGCGGATAACAATGCAATAAAAGAGCGCCAACAACGAGGACGGATCACAGTCCCTTGGTGCATAGTCATTAAGTTCTATTGCTGGATGCTGCCTCTACCTTCCACTTCTGTTGAAGGTTGAATGCAGCACGATAATGATGTACCCAGACCTACAGGAAGTGACACGACGACAACGACGACGTTGCGTGGTTGGGAGAAGAGTTCAAAGGGTTTTCCCGTCCCAAGAAACTTGAACATCCTTGATCCGTGACGCACTTCTTCAATGATGCCGCCGACATCAGGAGGGATATCCTCGTTCCTCAATTCCAAAGTGAAAACAAAAAAAAAGCAGCCCGCCACCGGAACGTGTTTATTAGGGAACATCCACCTGGCATCCTTCGGCTGTTTCTTGACGAAGAGCACTTTCTGTTAAAGAACAACACAATCGTTGGTCCCGAGATGGAGCCCGGGGAAAGCAGGGTCACAAAAGGTGACTTCGAATACGACACGCTACCCCCGGTGTGGAAAGGAAAATAATGAAAATATTTATTTCTTCTAATGATCCTTTCCATGACACCGATGGCGGTGGTTGCGAAAAAAGTGTTTTCCAGTTGCGAACAGTGTGAACAGGGTTTAAAAATGGTCACAATCGTTTAAGTGAATTCCAAAACAAACAAAAAAACACGCTTTTTTGCATAAGTATGATAAAAAAAATACATATATTCAAACACATAGAGAAAACATGAGCTGGTCTCCCATTATCCTACAATTTGTTAACGTTGATTTCTTGATTTTTGATGATGCCGAAAAAAATCTTCGGGGGACTGTAAAAAATGTCAAAAATGACAAAAAGTTAAAAGTATCAAAAAAAAATGTCAAAAATGTCAAAAATGTTAAAATCGTCAAAAATATCAAAAATGACAAAAATGACAAAAATGTCTAAAATGTCAAATATCAAAAATGTCAAAAATATCAAAACTGTCAAAAATGACAAAAATGTCAAAAATGTCAAAAATGTCAAAAATGTCAAAAATGTCAAAAATGTCAAAAATGTCAAAAATGTCAAAAATGTCAAAAATGTCAAAAATGTCAAAAATGTCAAAAATGTCAAAAATGTCAAAAATGTCAAAAATGTCAAAAATGTCAAAAATGTCAAAAATGTCAAAAATGTCAAAAATGTCAAAAATGTCAAAAATGTCAAAACTGTCATAAATGTCAAAAATGTCATAAATGTCAAAAATGTCAAAAATGTCAAAAATGTCAAAAATGTTAAAAATGTCAAAAATGTCAAAAATGTCAAAAATGTCAAAAATGTCAAAAATGTCAAAAATGTCAAAAATGTCAAAAATGTCAAAAATGTCAAAAATGTCAAAAATGTCAAAAATGACAAAAATTTCAAAATTGTCAAAAATGTCAAAAATGTCAAAAATGTCATAAATATCAAAAATATCAAAAATGTCAAAAAATGTCAAAAATGTCAAAAATGTCAAAAATGTCAAAAATGTCAAAAATGTCAAAAATGTCAAAAATGTCAAAAATGTCAAAAATGTCAAAAATGTCAAAAATGTCAAAAATGTCAAAAATGTCAAAAATGTCAAAAATGTCAAAAATGTCAAAAATGTCAAAAATGTCAAAAATGTCAAAAATGTCAAAAATGTCAAAAATGTCAAAAATGTCAAAAATGTCAAAAATGTCAAAAATGTCAAAAATGTCAAAAATGTCAAAAATGTCAAAAATGTCAAAAATGTCAAAAATGTCAAAAATGTCAAAAATGTCAAAAATGTCAAAAATGTCAAAAATGTCAAAAATGTCAAAAATGTCAAAAATGTCAAAAATGTCAAAAATGTCAAAAATGTCAAAAATGACAAAAATGTCAAAAATGTCAAAAATGTCAAAAATGTCAAAAATGTCAAAAATGTCAAAAATGTCAAAAATGTCAAAAATGTCAAAAATGTCAAAAATGTCAAAAATGTCAAAAATGTCAAAAATGTCAAAAATGTCAAAAATGTCAAAAATGTCAAAATAGTCAAAAATGTCATAAATATCAAAAATGTCAAAAAATGTCAATAAATGTCAAAAAGGTCAAAAATGACAAAATTGACAAAATTGACAAAATTAACAAAATTGACAAAATTGACCAAATGGACAAAATTGACCAAATTGACAAAATTGACAAAATTGACAAAATTGACAAAATTGACAAAATTGACAAAGTTGACAAAATTGACAAAATTGACAAAATTGACGAAATTGACAAAATTGACATAATTGACAAAATTGACAAAATTGACAAAATTGACAAAATTGACAAAATTGACAAAATTGACAAAATTGACAAAATCGACAAAATTGACAAAATTGGCAAAATTGACAAAATTAACAAAATTGATAAAATTGACAAAATTTACAAAATTGACAAAATTGCCAAAATTGACAAAATTGACAAAATTGACAAAATTGAAAAAATTGACAAAATTGAGAAAATTGAGAAAATTGACAAAGTTGACAAAATTGACAAAATTGATAAAATTGACAAAATTGACAAAATTGACAAAATTGACAAAATTGACAAAATTGACAAAATTGACAAAATTGACAAAATTAACAAAATTGACAAAATTGACAAAATTGACAAAATTGACAAAATTGACAAAATTGACAAAATTGACAAAATTGACAAAATTGACAAAATTGACAAAATTGACAAAATTGACAAAATTGACAAAATTGACAAAATTGACAAAATTGACAAAATTGACAAAATTGACAAAATTGACAAAATTGATAAAATTGATAAAATTGACAAAATTGACAAAATTGACAAAATTGACAAAATTGACAAAATTGACAAAATTGACAAAATTGACAAAATTGACAAAATTATTAAAATTAATAAAATCATAGAGATCATCGTCAACAACATAGTTTAACGCTTAACGATGCTATTCCTCTTATTTCTTGGGATCGATTCACAGTTTTGTGGATAGAAGCAAGTTTCCACTACAATGGAATCAGACTGACGAACGAATAAAATCACCTAGGCAAAAACTACACCCAGGCAGCTGCAGACAGCAAGATGTCTTCAGTCTGTATTTTTGGTGAATAAACAACGCGCTAACGAAGCGCGTCGAAATTTTTTCGGAAAGAAATCACATCATTATTCCACCTTACCCTAATTAGGGTGATGCAGTTTCATATTTCTTATTTCTTCTCGTTGTGCCTATCTGTGCATGGCGTTCCTCTTCTCTTGTCAATTTGGGAGTCTCCTTAACATTCCAGGAAGGACCCGGCGTCTCCATCGTGATCTTGGGTACAGGATAAACATAAACAAAACAACCACAGATAAAAAAAAATAACAACATTGGGTAGAAGAAACGAAAATGCAAAGAAAAAATCAGAGGAAACTTCATGAGCTCCCTTCGTTAATTTCGCACTGAAGGGCGAAATCTTATCACGTCGATCACGATGCGGATTCGAAATTGCAACAAAGTATATGAGGATGAATGCGCTTCCGGCGCAAAAGAGGAAAAACTGACTGAGGGATGGGAGAAAATCGGGAGAAGGGGCTTGTTATGATTAACTGGTTCATTGGGCTCTGTGGGAGCGATGCCACTAATTTGGACCGTCACAAACACGTGAGAATTTTGTTCATTTAGATGGGTAGATTAAACTTAAGTTTTGTTTTGGTTTTATTTCAAGTATTTTTCCGATTTTTTTTTTCAAATAATTGTTGTGGTTTTTTTTAATGAATTTTATATATCCAACCAAATAACATGAACTTAATTTTTTCCTATTGAGAAAGGGGCAAAGGATCAAAATAATCCCCATTATGGGTAAATCTTAACTCCTCTTCTTTAAGTAGCGTGGGAGGAAGGATTTGCTTGGCCCCACACCACCCTCAAGTTTTTCTCATCCCTTTTTCGACTAGCGCGTAACACTTGTCGCTGTCGGAAATCACTTCCTTCTGGGATAATAATGATGTTACTTAAACTGAGTGGTGGGTCCAAAAGAAGATGGAGAAGGAGTTGGTGACGATGATGATGGAGACATCTTGCTCCGTTATCGGTCGTTAGGCAAGCAAGCTGGAGCAAAGCGTTTCGACAGATTTTCGTTGTTTTTCTGTTACTTACTTCTTGATTATGATGGGTAAAAAGGGTGTAGGAGACTGTCGAAGAAAGTAAGCAAAAGCGTTTATGATTCTTGAGAATAGAGTCATTATTTGGCCTGGCTTCGACCAGACCGAACTGAACGCCATGAGAAAAATTTAAAATAGCAGATTTTGAAACTCATGTGATTCGTTTGCGAAACCAAAACAAGTAAATTCATTCACTGGGATGTGTTCCTTGGATTATAAACTATTAGTTTTGGTTGATAAGTTTTACAAATTTTGTCCAAAGTTGAAAATATTAGTACATTAAACTCAAGTGTATCGAAAAACTGCTGATGGCGTTCAGTTCAATCTGGTCGAATCCCGACCATTTAAGAGGGAAACTCTTGAAGTCATCAATCAATTTTAAGGGTTGCAAAAATCTATTAAAACAAGATGACTAGTTTTTTTTAAAATTTCGCAAAATATTCGACCAGAGGACAATAACTACCAGGAAACTAAATTACTAGCCACAGAAGTGGTCCTCCTAATCATGGATCGTTATCCGATGATTCATGGCCCCTAAACCAAATGGAAGCTCAAGGGTGCTAAGCAAAAAAAAATACTAACTGTCAACTGCATACCAGGCAAAAGGCCACCCTTTTGCTTTCCGAGATTCAACAAAGCGCGCAATCATTCAGAGTTTATCGCAAAAGTGCAGAAGAGCATTCACGCTACAGCCAGGCTGGGAAATCAAGGGCATCATCAGAAGGACACACCGAGGAAGCTGCTCTAATTCAGCGAACTAACCGAGCAAGACCGAGGAAAAAACCGCTAACTCAAATATACACAAATCATCTGCCACGGACTTTGGTTGGCCGCTTCAGCCAGTCAGTCGTCATCGTTGCCCCATTCTCTAAGCTGAACCGTATCGGTAATTCTGCTCCATCCGATTTAGCCAAAGCTTTCCGGTGCCTGACATTTATTCCGTCTATTTGGTGAAGAGCTCTCACCCGGGACGATTTACTTCCTCATCGATTTCGGAAGAAGCGGAAAGCGATTAACGGAAGTCAAAGCGAAGTGTGGAGTGGACACAGTCGTTTAAAAAAAAATTTATTGTAAGGATTCTAAATGTTGCTAATTGGAGCAGCGACATGGGTGGATTTAATCCACCATTAGAACTTTTTTTTTCACATTTTTTTAAAAATTTTTCTGGTCATAATTGAACACTTTAAAAATCTAATTGCAAGATTGGATGTTCTCTGCCGGCAGCCGGAGAAGTTTATTGCAACACTAGCCGGCAGACAGCTATCACTCTCTCCAGAAGGCCATCCAACTAGCGGAAGAGAAAAATAGTCCAAAATTAATTTTCAAAGTGCTCTAACGTTCGGTGGAGTGTTTGCGGTACGTCGTCGTTTGCCTACTCGCCCGCTCCCAAATAAAAATCAACGCAAAACCACTATCATTTCGTTCGAAGCCGGCCAAAGAGCATGGGTGCTTGTAGGAAAAAAAAATCTCGCCCCCGCTCTCAGCCGGGCAGATATTTGATTTTGTTTTAATTGAAAAACAACTTTCTAGCACCCCAGCACTTCCACAAATTCCTCCCCCGCCATGACCCCGAATGGACAACGTGAAACTTGTACTTTCATCAGCTTCGAGAATCAACGAGTCGTCCTCACTCCCCCGAAAAAATCTGAAACATCGACCACCGATGATGACCAGTACGTATCATAGAACTGTATTTGGAGGCACCAAGAGTAGCGGGGCAAAAAATAATCATCCCCGGACAGCGAAAAGGCTCCGGCGAGATTGCAGCCAGGGATGCGTCCTGGACCAAATGACTTGGGCTGCGGAGTCGCCGGTCATCGTCGTCATGACCATCATCATCATCATCACCAGCATCGGTTGTTGTTGATTGTGGTGGCCGACCCTCGTTGATTCGTTGTGTGGTTCAGAAATCAATTTGCCCCCGTTCATACATAATTGTCTGTGTTGCTGTGAAACTCACTTAGCCATAGATGCCAGGGTACACACATCTGAGTGTTTGCTCTTATCAAACGTTCGTCGTTACTAGCTCTTTGAATCGGGGGAATGGCCGGTTTAGCTTAGATAAACGAGACAGGAAGTGTTGCGAAACGCATTAACAACAAAACAAAAAATAACAATCAAAAGTCTAAAACCGCTCAAAGGGCTCGATAGTCTTCAACGACACAAAAGATTCAAAAGACTCAAAAGACTCAAAAGACTCAAAAGACTCAAAAGACTCAAAAGACTCAAAAGACTCAAAAGACTCAAAAGACTCAAAAGACTCAAAAGACTCAAAAGACTCAAAAGACTCAAAAGACTCAAAAGACTCAAAAGACTCAATAGACTCAAAAGACTCAAAAGACTCAAAAGACTCAAAAGACTCAAAAGACTCAAAAGACTCAAAAGACTCAAAAGACTCAAAAGACTCAAAAGACTCAAAAGACTCAAAAGACTCAAAAGACTCAAAAGACTCAAAAGACTCAAAAGACTCAAAAGACTCAAAAGACTCAAAAGACTCAAAAGACTCTAAAGACACAAAAGACTCAAAAGACTCAAAAAACTCAAAAGACTCAAAAGACTCAAAAGACTCAAAAGACTCAAAAGACTCAAAAGACTCAAAAGACTCAAAATACTCAAAAGACTCAAAAGACTCAAAAGACTCAAAAGACTCAAAAGACTCAAAAGACTCAAAAGACTCAAAAGACTCAAAAGACTCAAAAGACTCAAAAGACTCAAAAGACTCAAAAGACTCAAAAGACTCAAAAGACTCAAAAGACTCAAAAGACTCAAAAGACTCAAAAGACTCAAAAGACTCAAAAGACTCAAAAGACTCAAAAGACTCAAAAGACTCAAAAGACTCAAAAGACTCAAAAGACTCAAAAGACTCAAAAGACTCAAAAGAATCAAAAGACTCAAAAGACTCAAAAGACTCAAAAGACTCAAAAGACTCAAAAGACTCAAAAGACTCAAAAGACTCAAAAGACTCAAAAGACTCAAAAGACTCAAAAGAATCAAAAGACTCAAGAGACTCAAAAGACTCAAAAGACTCAAAAGACTCAAAAGACTCAAAAGACTCAAAAGACTCAAAAGACTCAAAAGACTCAAAAGACTCAAAAGACTCAAAAGATTCAAAAGACTCAAAAGACTCAAAAGACTCAAAAGACTCAAAAGACTCAAAAGACTCAAAAGACTCAAAAGACTCAAAAGACTCAAACGACTCAAAAGACTCAAAAGACTCAAAAGACTCAAAAGACTCAAAAGACTCAAAAGACTCAAAAGACTCAAAAGACTCAAGAGACTCAAAAGACTCCAAAGGCTCAAAAGACTCAAAAGACTCAAAAGACTCAAAAGACTCAAAAGACTCAAAAGACTCCAAAGGCTCAAAAGACTCAAAAAGCTAAAAAGACTCAAAAGACTCATTAGACTCAAAAGACTCAAAAGACTCAAAAGACTCAAAAGACTCAAAAGACTCAAAAGACTCAAAAGTCTCAAAAGACTCAAAAGACTCAAAAGACTCAAAAGACTCAAAAGACTCAAAAGATTCAAAAGACTCAAAAGACTCAAAAGACTCAAAAGACTCAAAAGACTCAAAAGACTCAAAAGACTCAAAAGACTCAAAAGACTTAAAAGATTCAAAAGACTCAAAAGGCTCAAAAGACTCAAAACACTCAAAAGACTCAATAGGCTCGAGAATCTCAAAAGACTCTCAAAAGACTCTCAAAAGACTCTCAAAAGACTCAAAAGGCTCAAACGAATCAAAAGACTCAAAAGACTCAAAAGACTCAAAAGGCTCAAAAGACTCAAAAGACTCAAAAGACTCAAACGAATCAAAAGACTCAAAAGACTCAAAACACTCAAAACACTCAAAACACTCAAAAGATTCAAAAGGCTCTCGAAAGACACTCAAAAGACTTTCAGAAGAATTTTAAAAGACCTTCGATTGATATCAAAATACTCTTAAAAGGCTCTTAAAAGACTTTAAAATCACATAAAAAAGACTTTCAATACTCTCAAAAATCTAACAAAAGACTCACTAAAAGCTCTCAAAAGACTATCAAAAGACTCTCAAAAAACTCTCAAAAGACTCTCAAAAGACTTTCAAAGGACTCTCATAAGACTCTCAAAGCTCTCTCCAAACAATCTCAAAAGACTCCAAAAGACTCAAAGGACTCTCAAAAGACTCTCAAAAGACTCTTAAAAGACTCTTAGAAGACTATCAAAAGACTTTAAAATAACTCTTGCAAGACTCTTGCAAAACTCTTAAAAGATTCTCAAAATACTCTCAAAATATTCTTTGAAAAATCACAGAAGCTTAGCAAAAGACTCTCAAAATACTCAAAGGACTCTCAAAAGACTCTCAAAGGACTCTCAAAAAACTCTCAGAATACTCTTAAAAGAATCTCAAAAGACTCTCAAGAGACTCTCACGAGACTCTTAAAAGACTCTTAGAAGACTATCAAAAGACTTAAAAATAACTCTCGCAAGACTCTTACGAGACTCTCCAAAAATTCTCAAAATCTCTCATTGAAAAATCACTGAAGCCTATTCAAAGACTTTCAAAACTCTCTCAAAAGACTTTTAAAAGACTCTCGAAAGATTCCTAAAAGTCTCTCAAACAACTCAAACAAGACTTTCAAACAACTCTTAAGAGACTTTCGAAAGATTCTCAAAAGGATCTCAATAGATTTTTTCAATAAACTCTCAAAAGACTATAAGAAGACTATTAAATCCTCGCAAACGAATTTCAAAAGCCTCTCAAAAGTCTCTCTAAAGTCTTTTAAGAGACTCTCAAAACTTTCCCAAAAGATTCTGTTTATACTCTCAAAAGACTCCCTAAAGACTCACTAAAGACTCTCATCAGACTCTCAGAAGACTCTCGAAAGACTCTCAAAAGACTCTCAAGACTCTTAGAAGCCTTCCAAAGACTCTCAAAAGACTCCTTAAGGACTTTCAAAAAATTCTCAAAAGACTCTAAAAAGACTTTCAAAAGACTATCTAAGAACTTCCCAAGACTATCCATAGACTTTCAAAGACTATCTATAGACTTTCAAAAGATTCTCAGAAAACTTTCGAAAGACTTTCAAAAGGCTCTCAAAAGAATTCAAGAAAAAACTCTCAAAAGACTCTCAGAAGACTTTCAAACCACTCCTAAAAGACTCTCAAAAGTCTTTAAAAATATCAGAAAGACTCTGTAAAGACTCTCCAAAGACTATTGAATGACTCCCAAACGACTCTCAAAAAACTCTCAAAATACTCTCAAAAGACTCTCAAAAGTCCTTCAAAAGTCTCTTAAAAGACCCCTCAAAAGACTCTCGAAAGACTCTCAAAAGAGTTTCAAAACGCATACAAAGTACTCTCAAAAGATTTTTAAAAATTCTCAATAGACTCACAGAAGACTTTCAAAACACTCTCAAAAGAATCCCACAAAACTCCGTTAAGACTCTCAAAGACTCTAGAGGGTTTCAAAAGACTCTTGAAATACTTTCAAAAGACTCTCAAAAGATTAAAAAAAACTCTCAAAAGGCTCTCAAAAGACTCTCAAAAAACTCTCAAAGGTTCTCAAAAGATTCTTAAAAGACTTTCAAAAGACTCCCAAAAGATCTAAAAATACTCTCAAAAGACTATCCAAAGACTATCAAATGACACTCTAAAAATTTTTCAAAAGATTCTCACAAAACTCTCAAAAGTTCTTCATGTTACTTTTGAATAACTTTGAAAATAATCTTTTTAAATTTTGTCAAACAAAATTTCGAGTTTCCGTTGAGGGTCATTTAAAAGTCTTTTAGAACTTTTTTTAAAAAGATTTTCTGAGAGTTTTTTCAAACTTTCCAATTTTTTCAAATTCTTTTGAGAGTCTTCAAGAGTATTATGAAAGATTTTAGGACTTCATAATTGTCTTTATGATATATTAAGTGTATTTTGTGAGTATTTCATGGCATTTCAAAGCCAAGCCTTTCTTTGTTAGACTTTCGGAGTAAGGAATAAGATTTTCAAAATACGTTCAAAAAACTTTACGACATTCCTAAAAGACCATCATCAGACTCTCAAAAGTATGTCAAAAAATCTTTATAAGATTCTTAAAAACTCTGCAAAAACTCTTTAAAGATATTTCGAAAACTCAGACATTTTTTTTGAAAATTTTCAGAAGACACTCAAAAATATTAGAAAAAGACTTTAAAAACGCTCTCGAAAAAATATTTAAAAGAATGCGTTCATGGTTTCTCGAGCATTTGTTGAAATTCTTTTAAGAGCTTTTTGAGAATTATTCTAAGAAAGTCTTTGATAGTCTCTTGAGAATTTTCTGAGTGCTTTTTATAGACTCATGAGGGCTTTGTTGGAGTATATCCAAAACTTCTTTGAGTCTCAGCAGATGATGAAAAGACATTATGATATTCCCAAAAGTTTAGCAAAAGATTTTATAGATTTCTTTAGAAACACTTTAAAACAATTTGAAAGACGTTAAATAGGCTCTTGTTTTCCTAAAAAGATTCTAAAAATTCAAACAAAAAACTCAAATGTCATTTTAAAAATCACTTAATAGCTTCTATCTATTAAAGATTTCTAAAAATTCTGCAAGAAGATTTTCAAACACTTTAATGAAAATCTCAAAATAATATCAAACTATTCTCGATTGTTTTTTCAAGAAACTTCAAAGAGTTCTTCAAAATACTTTGAAAAGTCTGTAGACCTTTCTTTAGTCTTTTTACCCGTTTTAAAGTCATTCAATTTTCTTTTAAAGGGATTTTTAATTCAAGTGACTTTCGGGAGTCATTTAAGGGATATTTTTTAATATTTGTTCCATGTGGCAAGGCTACTTACGACCTTTTTATTATTCGTTCTAATTCTTTATCGCCATTTTCTTAGATGTATTAAGTTGTTTTAAGCTGCTTTATCATAAGCTAAGTTTTTCGTACATACCAAGTTGAATTATGATTGGGAATTTTGTAAGTACCTGCAAAAAAGAGAAAAATGTTGGTTAGAATATAGAAAAAAAAATTAATCTCAAAGCATTGAAAAATAAAACGAATCATAGGAATATTCGAAAATTGTAACGCTTTATAAGTTTTTAAATATTTTTTTAGTTCTAAAATATAATTGGAAAATAAAAAAAATCAAATATCAGAATATTTTTAGGTAAAAATATAATGAATTCTTTTTTTTGATACCAGTTTTATCTAATTTTTTAAGTTCCATTTGAATTAAACATAATTAAATTTATTATTCCAAAAAAGTAGTTGATAGAATCAATATTCTCAAAAAAAAAAAAAAGGAGATCTGGTCGCACTTCAAAATTTTGCATGGTTATTGAATGGAGCAAAACAGCCAATGTTCACCAGAACCAACGCTTATCTTTGTGCCTAGAATAGAAACAATTTTTCCATAAACCGTAACCAGGATTTTGATTTCTTTTTCCCACCTCCCTGGGCAAACATTTGGAAAGGGGGGATGATTCGCAAGCTTTGGATATTTTTTGCAATCATTTCTATCAAACCGAGTTGAAGTTGTTGTTGTTGATGCAACAACATTGCATGCTAAACCAAATTTACTAGTTTACTAGTTTTTGCAGCTTCCTTTAACTGGTCAGTTTTTTCCCCTTGTCTAGATTTGGTAGCCTGGCTTTTTAATGAAATTAGTTTTTCGGCAACTGGTTGAAATTCTTTTTTACTCTTGTAGGTTTCAATCATTCCAGGGATGATCGATATTGCATTTTAATGTTTATTGTTGACAGAAACCGTAACCGAATATTGATTCGATTCCATCAGCTAGTAGCCGATCATTCGTCACTGCCCCAAAACGTAAAGCGACTTTAATTGAAATGTTCAACCATTAGTTGTAAAAAAATTAGACGAAGGGTGGCCCGGCTTTTGAGCGACAGTTTTTTTTTTGTTCCATAATTAATGAGTTCTGATGCCGACAACGTGTTTGAATGAGAGAAGGCATAAAAGGTGCCACAAGGATAAAACAAAATTCGTCAAAGTGCGTTTCCTCCCTTCAACAATCGTCTTCGTTTTGCGTTTCCCGGATCAGAGTCACTCTCGAAGTCACTTGAAAAATTAATTTCAACAAACCCTAACCGTTTCGGGTTTTTTTTGGTGCCTCTTGCTTCTTGTAGCTCCCTGCCAAGGATTCCGTGTTTTTTCAACTTGTTTGCTCAATATGGCACGGGAAGCTTTCATTTTTTATCAAAAAGGTACAGAAAACTTTAGAAAATCATTGAAAATTGTATGAAAGAACAGAAAATAGAAGAAAATTACAGAATTTTACAGAAAATCATATACTTTCACTGGAAATTGCAGAAATGCAGAAAATTTTGGAAAATTACAGTAAACTTGAGAAAATTAAAAAAAAAAATACAGAAAAAACAGAAAATTACAGAAAATAACAGAAAATTAAGAAAATAATAGAAAATTTCAGAAAATTACAGAAAATAACAAAACATTTGAAGAAATTACCAAAAACTTACAGAAAATTTCAATAATTTACTGAACATTTCGAAAAATAACAGATGATAGACAGATTATTACAGAAATTAACAGAAAACAACAGAAAACAACAAAAAATTTAAAAAAAAACAAAAAACTTCTAAAAATTACTGGAAATTAAATAAAAGAACAGAAATTAGTAGAAAATTACACATTTTTACAGCTTATCATATATCATCACTGAAAATTGGAGAAATATGCAGAATGTTGAAGAAAATTACAGTTAATTTAAAAAAAATTCAGAAAAAAACAAACTTTCTGAAAATCACAAAAATCAAAGAAAATTTCAGGAAATTACAGAAAATCATATAAAATTACAGAAATAACAGAAAATAACAAAAAAATCAGAAAAAAACCGAAAATCCAAAAAATTATAGAAAATTACAATAAATTTCAAAAAATTACGAAAAAAACAGAAAATTACAGTTCATTATTGAAAATTACAAATCATTAATGAAAATAACAGAAAATAAGGAATAACAGAAAATTACAGAAAATTACAGAAAATTTCAGAAAATTATAGAAGATTGCAGAAAGTTACATTTATTTATAGATCATTCCAGAAAATTAGAGAAAATAAATGAAAATAACAGAAAGTTACAAAAATTACAGAAAAATACGAAAAATTACAGGAATTTAAGGATTTTTTTCGAAAATTACAGAAAATTTACAGATTATTGCGGAAATTTACAGAAAATTACAGTGAAGCACAGAAAATTATAGAAAATAACAGAAATTACAGAAATTCCCCAAAAAATTCAGAAAATTACCAAAAAAAGAAGATTTCAATAACCCTCAGAACATTTCAGAAAATGATAGATAATTCACAAAAAATCCAATAAAATTACAGAAATAACAGAAAATTACAGACAATCACAGAAAACAATATAAACTTTTGGAATATTTCAGAAAATAACAGATAATTACAGAAATTCACAGAAAATTATAGAAAATTACAGAAATTACAGAAATTTCAGAAATTTACCAAAAAATTCAATACATTACCGAAAAAAGAAGATTTCAATAACCCACAGAACATTTCGGAAAATGATAGATAAGTCACAAAAAATCAAAGAAAATAAGAGAAATAACAGAAAATTACAGACAATCACAGAAAACAATATACATTTTTGAAATATTTCAGAAAATAACATAATAACAGAAATTCACAAAAAATTACACACTATTACAGACACTTACAGAAACTTATAGAAAATTACAGAAAATTGCAGCAAATAACAGAAAATCGCAAAATATTACAGAAAGTACAGAAAATAAAAGAAAACTACAGAAAATTTCAGAAAATTATAGAATATTACAGAAAATTACAGAAAATTACAGAAAATTACAGAAAAGTACAGAAAATTACAGAAAATTAAAGAAAATGGCAGAAAATTACAGAAAACAACAGCAAATAACAGAAAATTACAGAAAATTTAAGAAAACTACAAAAAAATTCAGAAAATAGTAGAAGATTACACAAAATTTCACAAAATTACCGAACATTACAAAAATAAACGAAATATTTCAGAAAATTACTGAAAATTTACCAAAAATAACAGTAAATTACAGAAAAATTAAAGAAATTTAAGAAAATTACAAACAAATTTAAGAGAATACATAAAATAACGGAGGATTTCAGAAAATTACAGTAAATTAACAAATTATTACAGAAATTTACAGAAAATTACAGAAACCTACTGAAATTTGCGGAAAATTGCAGAAAATTTCATAGTGGTAACAAAAATTACAGAAAATGCAGATTGTAACAAAAAATTACAGAATAATAAAGAAAAATTACAGGGAGCAGCAGAGACTATCAGAATATTCAAAAACTATAGAAAATAAAAAATAACAAAAATATTAATATCAAAAATTCAAAAAAATTGCAGACTATTAAAGAAAGTTATTTTAAATTATCAGGAAATTTAAGAGAATTACAGAAAATGTCAAAAAATTACAGAAAATTACAAAAAAAAATACAAAACACGAAAGTTGAAAAAAATTGTAGAAAATTACAAAACATGGATAAAAATAACAGAAAATGATAGAAAGTTAAAAAATCAAGAAAATTACAAGAAATGAAAAAAAAGTTGCATAAAATTCTCAAAATTTTTTAAAGAAAGGCACAGAAAGTTTAAATACTATAAACAGAAAATTTTGAAGAAAATTACAATTAAGTACTAAAATTAAAAAAAAAAAACAACAAAAAACTTTTTTTTTCATGACAATAACATATAAAAATATCTTTAATCTTTTTTGAGGTTTAAGACTTTCCGTGCGGTGGCACTGGCATGAAAAAAATAAAACGAAACAAAAAACAGCTTGTTGTGGGTTGGCTTAACTTTGTTTACTTCATTATCCTGGTGGCGACTCTCCTTTCCAATGGTCTAAAATATCAGACCAGGTCCTTCAAAATCGGTACCTGAATCTCTAAAAGAGTAATCTCCGTTTTTCCCCCCATCAAACTCACCCCTTGTTTGACTGCTGCAATCATCTGCAACGCTCAGCTATTAGAGATGTGAAGTGATGGGACCTGGTCCAAGTCACACGTTCTGCTACTCCGATTTTGACGTTTCGATCTTAATTGACGAGGGTCGACCTGCCACCACCATCATCTAGCCCAGACATAATCATCATCAGCGGTGTGGCGATGGCTTACTGCTGATCGTTCTCCAATTTAGAACACCCATCAAAAACCATCAACCCTCTCTGTGCATTAACGCGGGGTGGAATGCAAAAAAAAAAGTGGTGAACTCCTAACGAAGAGAAACCCCCCACCACCATCATCATCATCATCATCGCCATCATCATCAGAAGAGCTCCCTTTTTCTCCCATCGCATCGATGCCGGCAATTTCTCGTTCATCTCCCCTTACCCACAGGATTCATCCCCCCTTACCCACAACGATTCCTCAAAACCATGAGGCCGAATCGTTTTAGTCTGATCAATTCTTCCTCAACCTCCTTTCGAAGTCTCAACCCTCAACTCCACCTTTTCCCTCTAACTTCGATTGTTGTTTGGATAATGCTCGTAAGATAAATTGTAATTGGTTTTATTATCCCTGTCTTTTTGCTCTTCGCCCTGTACGTACATTCTGCCAGGATCTTTCTCGGAGGTTTTTTTTTCTGCTCCCTTCACTTACTTATTTTGGCGCTGCTGCCAGAAAAAAATACGTGCGGTGAGGAGTTTTTCTCATTCTTGACCAGCAAACCAGCTGAACCACTTGGACGAAAGCGTTCTTTGCTTTTCCTTCGATTTTTTTTTTCTTGAGTTTTTCCTTCTCGTTTGTACCGATGCCATTTTTTATCCCCGGCAAATAGTGCAAGGTGCCGGGTGAAATGAACCTTGATGGGTGATGAAACGGCTTTAGGGATACCCTTTCAATTTGTTTTATGAATTGTTTTGTTTACACTTTGGTGAAAAAAGCTGTTTCAGGAGACCTTCAAATGGTTCAATTAGTGGTGGAAGCGAAATAAGTCCTAGCGACTTATAAACTCTTGAAGGTTTTGTAAGGAAATTAAGCCTTTTTTAATAAAATTTGATAAAATCCCGTTCTTAGAATTTAGAAAAAGACACCCTTGATGCATTCAATTTCATCTCTTACTTTCCTTAGTCAAACGTGAATCTTGTTTTAGGACGCATACATACATTGGACATGCAGAAGAACATCCGAAACGGAAGCAAAGTGTAATTTAATTTCATCACCATCGTCATTTTTTTATCGTGCCTTTCAGTATGAAAAACGAAGAACTGCAATCATGCTCGAAAAGTTCATCGCAAGAGAATAGACCGCCACGTCGTCAAATCAGTGAGAAATGGACAAAAAATACCTCAGGAAGAATCTCCAAAAATTCATTAACCACAGTCGGCAAAAACTCACGGATCACAATTCCCAATTTCTCTCAGGTATACGTCGATACAAACACACTCTCCAAGGGTGTCCTTTTTCCAGAATCGGCCGGCAAAAAATATGGTCCCGGTGATCAACATCACCTGACAACAACACTATCATTAGGTGTTGAAACTGCTTTTGAACTAGTAAGGCCAACTGTCTTTTGCTGACGAATGAACGAGACACGGAGAAGGAGAGAGTCTCCTTCTTCCAGTAGCCGGTTTCCGTTTCCAATGCACGTTGTTAGACTTATCTTTGGACATCATAGTGGGTTTAATTGAAAGTTTTCGGAATTTTTGTTTGAAAAATTCTTAAAATCTGGATTGAAAGAAAATCTAGTTAAAATAAAAATAGGGGCATCGGACAAGAATATTAAAGGATAAGTTAAGGAGCAGAACAAATCTGAATCAAGACTGGACTAAAATTGGTCCCATATTATGCCAAGAAAGATCCAAGACTGAACCTAGACTAGACCAAGACTTGACCTAGACTAGACCGGACAAGGGTCGTATCAAGTTCAGAAAAAGACAGGATCCAAAACAACACAAAAACTGGATCAAGACCAGACCAAGACCAGATTAAGACCATACCAAGACCATACCAAGACCAGACCAAGACCAGACCAAGACCAGACCAAGACCACACCAAGACCAGACCAAGATCACACCAAGACCAGACCAAGACCAGACCAAGACCAGACCAAGACCAGACCAAGACCACACCAAGACCAGACCAAGACCAGACCAAGACCAGACCAAGACCAGACCAAGACCAGACCAAGACCAGACTAAGACCAGACTAAGACCAGACCAAGACCAGACCAAGACCAGACCAAGACCAGACCAAGACCAGACCAAGACCAGACCAAGACCAGATCAAGACCAGACCAAGACCAGCCCAAGACCAGACCAAGACCAGACCAAGACCAGACCAAGACCAGACCAAGACCAGACCAAGACCAGACCAAGACCAGACCAAGACCAGACCAAGACCAGACCAAGACCAGACCAAGACCAGACCAAGACCAGACCAAGACCAGACCAAGACCAGACCAAGACCAGACCAAGACCAGACCAAGACCAGACCAAGACTAGACCAAGACCAGACCAAGACCAGATCAAGACCAGACCAACACTAGACCCTGATAAGACCTAAACCAGACCTAGACCAGACCTTGATAAGACCCTAATAAGACCCTGATAAGACCCTGATAAGCCCTGATAAGACCCTGACCAGACCAAGACCAGACCAAGCCCTGACCAAGACCAGACCAAGACCAGACCAAGACCAGACCAAGACCAGACCAAGACCAGACCAAGACCAGACCAAGACCAGACCAAGACCAGACCAAGACCAGACCAAGACCAGACCAAGACCAGACCAAGACCAGACCAAGACCAGACCAAGACCAGACCAAGACCAGACCAAGAACAGATAAAGGCTGATGAAACTGGATCAAGAAATGACCAAGAATAGACAAAGTCCGGACGACGACAGAAGTAAGAATTGGATCAAGGCTGGACCAAGACTGGGTCAAGACTGAGTCAATACTGGGTTACCCAGACTGAATACAAACTGAACAAGCACCAAAATCCAGAGCAAGAAAAAGCTTTACCAAATGTATAAACCAGCTCTGAGTGAAACACTCAAGAAATGTTTTGAAATCCATAAAATATGTCCATATGTAAACACGATATTCCAAGGTAAAAAATGTGTCGGTCACCAGTAATATAAAACCGATGGCTTCCCAAGTATTTGGAAGTTCCGTAGAATGATTTTGAAACATTTAACCTGAGGTTGTAAACGTTAACTCTAAGGAACCTTTTTTTTTAAATTTAAGAATCAGATCCCTCGTTCCATAAGGAAGCCATTTAACACCGATCTCCTGTAAACATTCAATTCTTTTACAATTTTATGTTTCGATGGCCTTAAGAACTTCAGGTTTTTTTTCATTTCTTCATATTGTACAATCAATTTAAAAGAAGTTTTTGAGACAACAGTAAAGGTTTCAGAACTCTTTTGATTGGATGAATTCTCGTAAAATCGAGAAAATTTTTGTAAATAAACACGATATTCCAAGATGAAAATTATGTTGGTAAAACGCCACAAAAGACCAGCGAATTTCAAGGTTATGCACTTGTAGTTCTCTAGGCAAAGACAAGGTTTGTTTTGCGCAGGATCTTACATTTGTTCTGATGTTACAGTTAGCCTGATGTAACGAAATAAAAAATATTTGGAAACCCAAAAAAAAGTACATATCTAAACACGATATTCCAAGTTGAAAAATGTGACCAACAAGAAATATTAAACCGATGGCTTCCCATTCGGAAGGTCCCTAAGGGTTTTTTTTTTTTTAATTTCTTGAACTGAAGTTGGAAATGTCAACTCTGAGCAACCATTTTAATTTTTTTTTTTTTTTTTGGTATCAGAGTCCTCCTTCCATAAGGTAGCCATTTGAGACCAATACTCTATATCATCATATTATTTGAAAGTTTTATTTCTTGATAGGCTAAAGAATTTTAGAAAATAGTTTCATTTGATCATATTGAACAACCAATTTAAAACAAGTTTTTGAGACAACAGTGAAAATTTGAAAACTCATTTGATTGGATGATTTTTTGTAAAATCGTGAAAGTGAGTGTAAACACGATATTCCAAGGTAAAAATATTATTGGTAAAACGTCACACAAGACCAGCGAATTTCAAAGTTGTTCTCTTGTAGCTCTCTAGGCAAAGACAAGGTTCGTTTGGCGCACGATCTCACCTTTTTTCTGATGATACATTTTGCCTGATGTAACGGAATAAAAAATGTTTCGAAACTCAAAAAAGATGTACATATATAAACACGATATTCCAAGGTGAAAAATTTGTGGGTCACAAGTAATATTAAACCGATGGCTTCCCAGGCATTTGAAAGTTCCCTGGAAGGTTTTTTTTTTAATTTCTTGAACTGAGATTGAAAACGTCAACTCTGAGGAACCGTTTTTAAATTTTTTTGAAATCGGATTCCTTCTTCCATAAGGTGACCGATACTCTATATCATGAGCATTCTTTAAAGTTTTATTTCTCGATAGGCTGAAGAATTTTAGAAAATATTTCCATTTGATCATGTTGAACAACAAATTTAAAAGAAGTTTTTGAGACAACAGTGAGACTTGAAAAACTCATTTCATTGGATGATTTTTTGTAAAATCGTGAAAGTGAGTGTAAACACGATATTCCAAGGTAAAAATTATATTGGTAAAACGCCAGAAAAGACCAGCAAATTTCAAGGTTATTACCTTGTAGTTCTCTAGGCAAAGACAAGGTTCGTTTTTCGCAGGATCTTCGTTTGTTCTGATGTTACAGTTTGCCTGATGTAACGGAATAAAAAATGTTTGGAAACCCAAAAAGATGTACATATGTAAACACGATATTCCAAGGTGAAAAATGTGTGGGTCATAAGTAATATTAAACCGATGGCTTCTCATGCATCCGAAAGGTCCCTAGAATGTTTTCAAAATATCTTGACTTAGGGTTGGAAACATAATCTCTTGAGAACCGTTTTTTTTTCAATCGGATTTCTCATTCCATAAGGTAGTCATTTGAGACCGGTTCTCTTTATCCTATTCTTAAACAATTTCATTTTTCGATTACCTTAAGATTTTCAGGTAATTTTTTCGTTTCACCATATCGTACAATCAATTTTAAACAAGATTTTGGGACAACAGTAAGAATTGAAGAACTCGTTTGATTAAGTGATTTGAAATCGTGAAAATTTATGTAAACACGATATTCCAAGGTGAAAATTATATTGGTAAAACGCCTTAATTAACCAAAGGATTCTTAAGTAATCAAACGTTACTCAAAATGTATACATACTTGAAAGCTTTTCAAAATCATTTGGCTGTAAAAACTCTTACAAACTTAATTTTGGAACCATCGTATGCTTGGATTAGGAATGGTTACTTTTCGGAGCGAATGAAAAACTTGAAGGTATCGAGCATGCGTTTACATTTTTTTTTGTTAAGATTAAAGTGGTTTTTACCATCTTTATGGCAATCGCGACTTTATCGACGTAGCAGTTGGCAGACCGTTAATGAAAAACTTATCCGGTACAACTGTGTTCGATGTTTACTGTTGGGTTTGAATTCGCGGACATTGGCTTAGCAGATAACTGACTTCCCAACTGAGCTCCATATATCACAAGCCTGTTGACTTTCTAATGGATTCGTTGTGATGCGTGAATTTTTTGTTGTTTGGCTATTAATTATCAGATGGATTCAGCGTTCATATAATGATTTTGAAAATTAAAAAAAAAACACATGTTAACACGATACTCTAAGATAAAAAAATGTTTTGGCAATCAGCAACATTGAGCGGACCGTAGACTACACAACATTTACACAAATGCGATAAAATTCGCTGACATTCTGTTGCTGTGAATGCGATTTGCATGGTTTATGGCACTGTTTGAATGAACGCGCAAACAGTTTGAGTAAAATCGGTCCGGATTGAAATATTTTGTACAAACAATCCTCTGTAGCATGGTGTATGGTGCTGTTTGTACAAACTTCAGGTAATTTACTCAGTCCTAGCCGGGGTGGAGGTGATTTTTTGCTGTTACTGTTTTCGCCAGCAATCGTTTGTGTTCGGGCGAAATTTGATTGTATCGTGTGAGGGCAAGCATAGAATCAAACAATCGTCGTGGAATCATCGAATTTGCACAAGCCATTTATGTAGTCTTGTAGGTCCGCTTTAGACCGATAGCTTCACTCGAAATTTCATGTTCTGAATGTTTTCTGAAGCGTTTATCATTCTAAACTGGCCAAGTAAGCTAGCAAATTGTACTTTGAAATAAAATATTACTTGGGTTATGCCCAATCCCTCGTTCCATAAGGCAGTCATTTGAGACCAGTCACCGTGAATATATATGCTTTAATTATTTTATTCCTGTATGGCCTTAAGTTATTTAAGAATAAGTTTCATTTTATCATTCCAAATGACAAATTGATAAAAGTTCTCTAGGCTAGAATAAAGTCTACAAAACTTGTTTATTGACAATATAATATTTGAAAACCTTAAAAATGATGTGAAAAATGTTTCGGAAACAAGCAACGTAACACCGAAAAATAGGTTAAAAACGTCAAAATATATACTAAAATATTTAGGGTGCGAATAAATTTCTTTCAGGAGCTAAGAATTGTAGCAGCTATATATCTTCAATCTTTTCCTTTTTAAAATACTTCAAAATCCAACAGTGCAACCACTTTCAACAGAAGAAGTCGGAAGAAAGTGTGGGAGTACAATTCGTACCACTGCATCGCATCGGACAGTCAGCAACAGAACAGTCGCAATTCCTGATACACAACTTGTCCGATGACGACGACGACGTCGTCCACCTTTCATTCGACGGCTGTAGAAAGTGCCGGTTCTTGGTGGTCAGCATCGTCCTTAGCCTCAACATCGTCTCAGCTAGCAGGAAAAACGAGAAAAAAACCGAAAATCCTCCAGAAAGCCGCGCGTTTTGTTGAAGTCTGAAGTCTAGCAGACGTTAGAGCCTGGTTTTGGCCGCGTTCTGGGGGAAAGCGCAACAGCAAAAAAGGCACAGAGACCTGTAATTGAATTTGCTCCCAGCGTAATTGCATCAATTTACCTCGTCAATGACGACGTCGACGACGAGGCAGCAACAGCAACAGCATTGGTGCAAAGAAGAAAGACTCGCGTGGTCAAACGATTTTTTTCGCATTCGTTCTGACCATTCTTTGCTCCGGCTTGCCTGTTATCTTTTGGCTTTCAATTTTGGTGATCTTGCCCGTTTTTCTTGATTGGGCGGCTAGAGTTTTGCGTTCGAATCGAAGTGCTGAAGTGGAATTTGACGAAGACGTGCTGGAACTAGCAATTTTCTAGAGAGAGCCTCAAACGCGAATCTCCCTGGGGAGCAGGAAACTCAAAAATGAAACGTGCCTTCACGTGGGTGCTTCTCAAAAATTCATCGAATAATTGTGTTTTGCCTAAGCCGGCCTACCAGCTTTTGGTTCAAAGCTAATTTTACTGGTCCTCGAATACTCATCGATATAATTGACACATTTGTCACTGTCAATCGCCAATCAGCAACACGTGTCTTCGGCCGAGTCGGAAATGAGATTATTGCTACATCAGCGGGCAGGACGAAGACGAAATGCAATCACAATCAGACTCCCGGGCCAACAAGGACTCACAAGCCATTATAATGATGCACTTCAATTTACTCCCACTTCAACCGGCTGCCGGCAAACAAGAACGAGAGCAACTCCCGGGCAAAAGATATGCGACGGCGGCGTGTGCCAAACGTGAGTCCTCATCTGTGTCTCTCGCTTTGACTCATACCACATCGAGAGGATGTTGGGTGCATTCCATTCAGCTGATTTCTGCTGCTTTCTACCATATCAAAACCATTCCATAGCTACATTTAATAGTGCTGAGCTGTTGTTACTTCATCTCTTCCCTCCCCAGCATATATGCAACAACTTTGCTGATTACGGAATGGAATTTCTATAAGTGCCTATGCATGGTCCTCCTCACTCCACCCTTTTCCCATAAGTTACCATTACTCTCACGAATGAATGAACGCATGTTGCCCTGGTACCTAAAGAAGTGTGTTCTCCCTCTCTAATTGTCATTTCCCTAATTAAATTAATAGTATTATGATTCAATTACTTCGCTTCATCCCGAGTCCATGTGAGTGTGAGTGAATGTGCCTGCGCCATTGTGCATCTTTACCCATACGTTCGTTTGTTTCGCTTTCCGTGGAAAACGCGAACGTGAAAACCGAAAGGAAAGTGACTAATGGAATTGCCCTTGTTTCTGGCCTATCTTCAGGAGCATTGTGAAGCGAAAGGTTGCTTCCGTGTGTACGTGAATGTGTGTCTGTGCGAGGGTGGGTGCCGGCTTAATGGGATGGTTCGCTCCACGTCGGTATTAAACAGATTATACAGCTTGTTACCCCCGGTTTTTATGCTCTTTAACGGGAAATCGAGCAAGTATTTGCGCGGTGAATGTGTGAGTGGTGGTGGTGTAGACGATGGTGATAGGAGGAAAATAAAAGTATTACAATCGCTTTAAAAGTGCGTCACCTCTTTTTAATGAATGTTTACTTTTGACGGTCCATGAAATAAACCAATACAGTAGAGCGTCATATCAACTAGATTTATTTAAAATTTGAACAATAGAGTCCATATGGTGTCCGTCTTACCGGACTTTTTCCAATAGCCTCAGTATATGGAAATCTTCTTCCTATTCTTGGTAAATATATTTTCTGTCCGTAAGTTTTCAATCCGTCAAATCCGTAAATCTGACCATATGACAGATTTTAAATATGGCAGAAGTGTTACAAATCCGCAATTGGAACACTGACAGGATCGCCAATGTGGAGACTTATTTATCGACCTTATCCCGGTTGACTCTGGCTAGACTGCTGAACTAAAGAATGCCGAATGATGATTTAAAATAAGCAGTATAAGCAAACTCATTTTTATATGATTTGTGCTTACGTAAGAACTTTAACTATACACATAACACACGACGTATTACAGGACACGACACACGACACGTTTATATCCTTTTTCCGTTAAGTAAGAACGTTATGTGTCGTGTCCTGTAATACGTCGTGTGTTATGTGTATAGTATAAGCAAAACTTAGAAGTAAATTAATTTTTTTCACTTCTATTTTCAATGTAAGTCTGCTTTTACAGTGATTCAATAAAAAATTTGATTCCAGTCGATCGAAAGCCAGTGATCGAATTTTGATCGAAGATGGTCAAAGATAGCACAAACAGACGGCTGCAACGTTACACGTTTTGTCTATGTATCGTGTGACCAACATATTTTAAATAAGTGGTCGTGAATCTCGTTTTTAAGCTTTTTTTCCTCAGATTTAAGCTTTTTTTGCCTTGGGAGCATAGGAGATGAAAGCTCAAATCTGAAGAAAAAAGCTTAAATCTGTCAAAAAAGGGGAAATCTGAGGGGAAATCTGAGAGATGTGCTCCATACGGTTTGAATAGCGTTGCCACCGTCTGAGCACAAACTGATTTTCAGTCTTTTGCAATGTTTTCGATATTATCCCCCTGTTTCACATGTTTTCTCAAATACGATTTGGTAAGGGTCTAAAAATTTGTAATCGGTTTCGTCTTTGTTGGGTTGGTACCAAGCCATCGATTCCTTTGAGTAGCGAGCTGATGGAAAATCAGGTTAAAACAGCACTGAATGATCATGCTTGCAGAAAACGGTTCAGGCAGCTATATTCATTGTGTCAGTGTTCACGAACGGATCGGAAGCATGCATGCCATATATACAAATGGCTTGACTTCATGTGTCTCCGTCTCGTCAACAGTTTAACCATCTTGAACAGTGTTATACTGATCATCCGGAAGCGTTTTGTATTCTCTGTAAGTCTTACTACTTGCTTAAGCACGCATGACTTTTCGGTCCAAATTTTTGTCCACTGGACCCGGATTCCGCCCAGAGTTTTTTTTTCACGATGCTGCTTTATTCTCTATACATCCGAATCCAACTTTGGAACCGCTCCAAGGCGTGCTTCTTTCATTTTTGCCAACTGACTCAGCGAAATATTGGAAAAGTACACCATTTATCACGATATTTTTGCGCTTTTCAGGGAAAATGCTTCTTACTTTCAAGAAAATTTTAAAAACTTCAGCTTACGATATACAGAGTTATAAGTTCAACTGTAAACAATAACATACAGCAGAAAACAGCTTTTTAAACGTCATCTAAAATAAGTGGGGTTTTATCAAAATCGTGCTTAGACATAATGAGCCACCCTAAACTAACCATACTGATAGGGGGATACGTCCTAGGAATGTCAGTTGTGCTAGCGATTGCTACCATCGTTGCAGTTAAGTTGCATTCTTCAATATGTTCTTTCAAAAGAGTCATTGGTATCAAATCTTTTGAAGCTTAAGAGTACCAAAATTAGCAATCGCTATCGCTGCTGACCTTTCTGAACAACATATTCATACTTAGAATCTTAGACACTGGCAGCAAGATTAATTAGACTAAAACAAATATCAAATTCTTCTAATGTCAACCCCACCCCCTTTCGATATTTTCGAAAATTCTGAAGGGGGAAATAAATCAAGTTTAATGTATTTATAATATAAAAATGGAGGCGTTTTTTTGTAACAACATCACGTATGAATTGTCGGTCGGAATGAAGTGAAATTTGGTATCCGAGGGTTTTTTGGGTCAGAGATGGTTTGTATAATAGTTTCAAGGATCTCACTTTTTATGGAAGGTGGTCCCAATACAAATTCAACTTTATTTGTTACGATTTCCATAAGAATCTTTTCGCGAGCACGATGCAGTTAAGGACGAGTAGATGAAATTAAACATTTATTACGATTTATACTTAAGAAGATAAAACGAAGTTTACCGGGTCAGCTAGTTTATAATACAAACTTGTTACATTCTTCGAAAATTCAAACAGTTTATATAGCAAAAGACAAACGGTTAAAGATGGGAATTGTAGCATCTTTTGTATTCCGAATATTTTTAAATTTTTGATCTAAAATAACTCGATTTTTCTTACTTGATGTAATGAAGATTGTGTGCAAGATTGTTGTATGCAAGCTTTTGTCTAATTTTTACTAATTTATTAAAAATTCGGGTTATTTTTAATAATCCCTTCTCCCTGGTGATGATCCATCTCCAAATGACAAAAGAAGAATTCAAAACTTGTAACAACCTTATCAGTCTGATATTACTTAATGTAACATTACCCTTTAAATCCCTTTAAAACACTACTCAAAAGGAAGAGGAATTTTGCGTCAAAACGGTTGTTTTGGAACCGGAACAATTTTTCGGAACTTTATTTAGAACTCGCGACGATTTAGTTTTAACTTCAAACGCAAGTTGAATTGCACACTAAGATTGCCTTTAATTCGCTCGGGACCATGAATCTCCGTGTCACGGGGAAACTGCTCAACTTAAACGAAGTTCGAAAGGAAACTCGCCCGTATCTCAGGACGCTTTATCTCTCTTGAAATACGATACAAATACGTTAAGTTTCTGTGCTACAAGAGCTCACAGGAAAATTTCAAAAGTTCCTGCAAGTCACAGGGGAAAACCGTTTCGAACATTCAGGCGAATTTGACAGCCTGAGCTGTTTTGTTCGGCGATCTGAACAAGTCAAGGTTTGGACTGAGTTCAACCTAAACACAGTGTTGTACAAAAAGTGTCGTACAGAGAAATGTATATTATGCGAAAATTTTCTACAACAAACGCATTTACATTATTTTAGTATCAAATAATGAGAGGAACAAAAGGAAACACTTTAGGTATACAGTCTCTTCGCTCTGCAATGAACAGAGCTCCGCTCCTCTCCTGAGAGTTATTTTAGTTGCGTTTCAGATGGTCTAAATTCCCGTCTTTGTCTGTTTTTTTTTCTCTCACTACCACTAAGCCTTGCAACGCAATGTTTCTACTACAACAACGGTTATAAAGGTAGTAAAAAGAAGATAACATTTGGCTTCATGTGGAGGTTAGGATTTTGTACCATTGATGAGATTGAAAGAAACTTAAACTATTTATACTAAGCTTGCCAGAGTGCCCGATTTTGTCCGGGTTTGCCCGGATATTTGATACAAAATTTGGGAAAAGTTCGGCCCGGCCTGGTTGCGTAGAATTCATTGAAAAAGCTTGGATTTTGCCTGGATTTATTCACTTTATCTGGCAAATCAAACAAAAGAAAGATTGTTTGAAAAATACTATATTTATGAGCCCAAAACGATTTAAACCGAGTTTTATTAAAATAATCATGAAGGTTTTTTGGAAGCCTTAAACACGATTTAAAATCTGGTGATAAATTTAGATGAACAAAAATTATTTGAATTTTTTTTTATTTTTGTTGAGTAATTCCGGGGTTTTGACCAAATTGGCCAGGATATCGCTCGGATTTTCGATTACAATTACAAATCAAACGCCTGGTTTTGAGAGGTTTTAAGATGGAATAGCCTGGATTTGTGCGGCCCGGATACGTGCAGAAAATATTCTGGCAACCTTAACTTACACAGTCGATCTGGATAAGGAAAAACTGGATGAGCGAGAAACATCTTTAAGTGAGAGAACTCGTAAGGTCCCGTGATTTTTATATACCAAAAAGCTTTATGAGCGAAAGTCGAAATCCTTTTTAAGCGAGAGTTTTTTCTAGCCCACACTAAGGAAATCATTGAAATGATGATATCTTTACTGAAGTTATGATACCAAACTAATTTCTGATATCAAATATTCGTACCAAAACATTGTAGGTAGTTGTTTATTTACAATTAATTTGAAAGTGGTTAGGGTTTCAGACAAATCTTTTTTACAGCAACTTTTGCATGCTAATAACATTCGAATTTAGTTCTTTGTATAAGTCGTTTAAAATTTGTAAGTACTAAAAATATGAGGATAATTAGAGTGACATATATAGTCGATACACTATGCTAGCAAAAACAACTTAAAATTGAACTAGTTTTTTTCATGAAATTCTGGTTTTTCATTCACATAAGTTCTTATAAACATCTTCCAACAATTTAAAATTTGTTGGGAGTAATGTTCATTTCAAGCGCGTCCTTTTTTGTTGTTACCGATAAATAGTTTTAACTCAATTGAGATGAGATCTGAGTTTACTTTTAATCTTCAAATAATTTTCTGTGAAACTTGATAAGATCCAGTTGAAGTGGGGTCGCACAGAAAAAAAACAGATGCTTAAAAATGCATCAAAATTTTGAATTTGAAAATGTTACTTTGGTCAAATTCAACAAAATACTTACATATTTACTGAACTGTTCACAAATTGTTTCATGAACAACAAACATCATTTTTATGTTTTGATTTTAAAGGCAATCAACAAAATTACATATGGTATTATTTTAGATTCTTTTGGTATTATTTTTTGTGAGCTATGCAAAGCATAGGAACCAAATATCGTTATAAAGTTATCGAATTTAATGCCGAACCCCACAATTAGGCACAATTTTCCCGTCTGTTTGGATACCCCCATTCTGATACACACATGCTTTGACCGTGTAAAACATCCAATCATAATTTTTCACATAAATTTTTCTAGATTTATGATCCAGTAACGCGATCCGTTAAGTTTAAATTTCATTTCGTGTTCAATTTCAGACTTGAATAGAATGAAATAAAAAAAATTATAAAACTTTACACATGCACACAAACTTTAAAGGCTCATATTTTCGGCACACAAACATTCAGAATTAAAAAAAAAATCTAATTAAAATTTATTGGAGACCTTTTTCACCACCAGGGACATTCGGGCCTAATAATTGAAAAACAAAGTTAAACTAATTATAATTTTTACAGTTTAAATGGTTTATTTGGAAACTTAAAAAAATTGTATAACAACTAATATTTCACTTTTTAAACAATTAAAACCATTAAAAAATCAATGATGATTTTTGGCATAAATTGTTAAGTTTGAGGTTCATAGAGTTATTTCTGTTCACAAAATTGTTATTTGTTAACGGATTTATAGTTCATGCAATAGAAGGATAATTTATAAAGCAGGAGAACAGCACGTGGATGCCTATGTTTTAGTTATTGATTTGGTAGATTCCAGCGTCCTTAACTCAAATTTTTCGTCAAATTTAGTTTATCACCTGTTGTTTCATTGATATGGAGATTTCAAGTATAAAAATGTATCAGTTTTAAGTGAAATCAACCATCGATAGCTGATTAACTAATTTACCTATATTTAAGTGAAAATCTTGTTCTGATTTTGGTCACTATACTTCAATCAATTATTTTATTGATTGATTAAATTAATTCAATAATATTTAAACGATCAAAACAGTAGAATTCAGCAGATTTTAAAAATGTGGAAAATATTATTACATTACTGCATTACTGCAAATTCGATGAAAAAATATCTAAAACTCAATAAAGTTTAAAACTTCTATTAAGATTAGTTGAATAAAGAAAATTGAACAAATAGAAAACTTCTATAACTTTTTTCACAGAACTTCAAATCTCTTGGGGTCTTGAGGAAAGTTGATAATTGATTTCAACCTTATATATGTTTTTGTTATAAACTTTTCTCAAAAAAGTCCAATATTTCTTAAGTTACCTATTTTCAAAAGTTATATCACAAACAAAAGCTGATAGAATAAATGCATATTAAGTTTCAGGATACCTAAATTTCTAAAAATTGCGTTGAACGTTTTTTGTTCCTCGAAAGAATGTATAAATTGTGTCAACTGTGTAATTTATCAAAACCTTTTAAAATGTGATGAAATGCATTAAGAAGAACAAAAAACACAAATAATATTGAGACTAAAATTGGTTTCGCGAGGAATTTTTCGTTCCACTATAACATTTGTACGATAAACGATAAAAGATTTTTTTTAAACAAGATTTTAAGTAGAAAAATAAAGAATATAAGGATTCAGATTTTTTTTTCTAATTCTGTTGACCACCGTGAGTGGTAAATCCTGTTATCTGACTGTTGATGTATTAAATTAGTATCCGATGAATTAACTTCGAAGTTAAAATGTATGTTTCAAAACTCTGAACTTATTTAATTACAATTCGTTATAAATACCCATTCTTAAGACGAGGTAGGGTTTTGGTATGTCAAGTTAAGAGTCTCAATACCAGAAGAGGTTGCTTGAATTGGAAATCGAAATTTACTATTTAAAATCAGTTTCAATTTGGGAACTTCATATAGTGTCTAAAATCAAAATGTACCAAACTTGGGGCGATTTAAAACTAAATTTCGAGGCAAATTTCTGACCTGCTTGATAACTCTTATTTTTTTGCCTCTTTTAATATCCAATTATTTCCCGTTACTACGGTGTAAATTTAACTTGGAAAAATCTCTAAGAGGAGAAGGGATGAAAACCCCTTTTGAACCCCTCCCAATCGCACGGCATCGAGAAAAACAAAACAAATAATTATACTATCATTTTGGCATCGATAACTCATTTTGGCTACTGTTTGCAATCGAGCTGGGCATCAAAGTCTGCTCGGGATAGCTCATCGTGTTATTCTGAAATTTGGTCAACCCTAGAATCGGCTTTGAATTTTATGTGCAAGTTTTTCTTTTTAACTTTGCGTTTCAATGTTTAACATGTTTCAATAAGGCCGGAACAAATTTCAAACCCTTCTTTTGTCACTCGGAGTTGGAACATCGCGGGGGGGGGTGACAATAAAAAATAATGCGAAAAACAAATAAACTGGAAGCTTGTGTGCAACAAAATTGCATACTATATTGCTGTCAAGTAATTTTCGAACGAATAATTCAATGATATTAAGAAAACAAAAGGTGAAATACCTTCCATCTTCTTTATTTTGTTTTTTAGTCTTGTAATCTTTCAGATATTGGATTCTTTTTATGGGAATTTACATAAATTACTTCAAACTTTATTTATTTCCCCCTTCGGGTTTTTGCAAATTTCGAAGGGGGGGATGGGGGGGGGGGGTGGGCTGACAAAAGCAGAAATTGATATTTGTTCCAGCCTAACATACATTTTGTAATCGCGTTCATGTTAGCCACACGTGCGGCAATTAAGCCTATCCCATTTCGGTTATATGAAGCCAAACTTTTTACCAACCTCCAAAATACTGAAGCATAAAAGCATAAGAACAGAAAAGAAAACCAATTAACCTGATAACTATTATATACTTTTTAAATACAGCCCCTTAAGCTGACCATAAAGTAAATTTAAAGCAACCAGCGAAATCAACGGACTTAGTTCAAAACCCCCAATAATGCATTAAAACAAAAACTTGAATTGAAGTTGTTTCTTTGCCAAATAAAAACAAAAAAGTGCTAAAGAAAGTTCATTTGAACTTCTTTGTTCATCCGAAAGTTTTAAATAAGTCGTTGAAGATTACAACACAGTTAACAATTATTTTAGGCCAATCCTTAAAAGTAACGTTTCCTGGAGATCGTTCAAATGTAATCAAAAGGCGTGTAATATGATGTTTAGCGACTCATAAATGGCATTTTTTTAAGTTTCTAAAGAGGGTGATATCAAAATTATAGCCGGCAGCAAACTATCGTGTTTTAGATTAAAAAATTATGTCCTGTAGCTGCAATTACTACTTATAGGAGGTACACGCTTTCACATTGTTTGATCCCAATGAGTAATTGACATTTTTCTTTTTTTTGTCGAATCCCTCCGCCCTTGGAGGCCTGAACTGAATGAGATCCCTCTTTGTCCAAAGTAGAGCCGGAGACGGAGGAGGAAGCAAGTTCAATCAGTTTAATTTCTTGTAGCGGCCAACGTCGGAGGCGATAATACCTCGTTCATCTGGGCAGGATTTTCGGAAAAGGACCCTAGCTACACCAAACGACGACGACGAAACGTGCCCGTGAGGGGTGCGCTGCTGCACATTACATTCATTGAGCACAATATGTGAAAGCATCCATTTGAATGATTGGCATGTCTCATGATGGAGGACGACTTGTTTCCGTCTCTGGTCGTCGTCGTCGTGATCCCGTTTCGTTCCGAAGCAAGTGCCTCCTAGCCATTCGGGGTACTGTTCATCAAAAGCCGTATTCGGATCCGTATCCTGATACTCTGATGCTGATGCCAACAACGACGCCTCTTCCTAAATATGACGCTGGGACACCCCGGGAATGGGATGAGATTTTCCTCCTCGTCCTTCTCCGGTGTGGTCCTTTCGCGTTTCGTCTCTGATCCTCTCCGGTTGGATCGGTTCTTGTCATTCCGGGACATGCTGGCAGCAGCTGATGGGTTCGGCCTCTTCGAGCTTTTTCTTCTTCCCACTTCTCTCTCGCTCTTTTTGAGTGTGTACAAAACAACCCCGGAGATGTGTGCGATTGTGTCGAACAGCTGAACCAAGTCGAGATAGAGAGTCAGAAGCACAGAGAAACATAGGAGGGAGAGGGTGGAAGTGAAGCAATTAAATAAATTAACAGAAGAACATTTAGATCTGGCCCGGCTGGCTGCCAGTAGTGCCTGTGTTTGGGCTTGTCCTTGCCGTCGTTTTTCCCTCTTTTTCCCACACACCCTCCCGTGCACTCTTTATCGTATTATTCGTTACAACAAAACAAAAAGGCGCACTTACACTAACGAGGAGCCCCGAGAAGAACCAACTAAGAAAATGGAATCTTGCTTTGTTCGGCTTGTCTTGCTGGGGCACGAGAAATCAGAGATTCTTCCCTTCGCAGGAGGCGGTTGCCTAACCTCAGGATGGAGGACAACTCTGCTGCCTCTGCTGTTGGTCGCTCTCCAGAGGCATCGCCGGCAGCCAGGCTTCAAAAGTTCCGGGGGAAGACGCTGCTCCTTCCTTGGTCCTACGCCGGCACACTCGAGGTTTCAAGTTTATTGCTGCATCGAGCTAATTACGAAATGGCAGGCCGTTTTCGCCAGTCACCGCCATCATCCGGCAGCAGAGTTGGTATGAATAGCTGCTAGATAGTGGGTAGCTGGGTGGCCCCGGGAATCGCGCACAGAAACCAGGGAACTGGTAGATTCCGACCATTAGTGATATCATCATGCTACTCGGGAACGAAAACGGCGGAAGTTTCGTTGACGTTGTCGGGAGCACGTGGTGCCTTCTTCTGTTCAAGCCACGACGAGTAGAATCTCGTGCAAAAAGTGTATTGAGGTGTGGGTGGGGTTCCTACTCCAGCACCACGTGTGATGCGTCTTGGGAAAATGTGCTACGTCATAAGCTGACGGACGGGTTGTCTAGCTAGCAATTGAACCGTTTTCGTCATTTGAACCAGGAGCGTATAAACACACTCATTCAGGGAGGTGCCCTCCGGGGAAATTTTACAATAAGGTGGAAGTGGGGGTTGCGTTAAACTGCAACAACAAAAACAAAAATATAACTATAGGTGACACACGAACACGAACAGCTCAACGAAACACGTGAATCGGCATTTAGCGAAGGGTTTGTGTCAACATGACTGGGGGTCAGTCGGAGCTAATACTCAATGGCGGCGGGCGCCACCTCCCGATTCATGTCAACCCACCGTTTATTGGCCGTTCAAGTCTAGTCGAGTCGTGTCGAGTGTGTGTTGATTGACACTTACCACCTAGTCGTCAACAGCTCATCGTTAGGTGTAATTAAAAGTAAAATTTATTGTTAAGTACACTTCAGGTTTTCAAAGTGGTGATAGTTTAAACTATTATTAATTACTTGTTCAACAGATGTTATTCTAAGTTTTTGGTGCTATTCTATGATATCTGATTGAATTGATTTTTTAATGGTTTTTTTACAGAAATAAAAAGTTTGTATTTTTGTTAAATTGATTCGAAACTGTCCGATTAAATTTAAAAAAAAAAAATATTCTCAAAACGAGAGTAATTAAGCTTAGTGACTACCAACGTGGGGAATCAATGATGGAATCGAGGAGATATAATTTATTTAACAAAAATCTAATTATTTTGAACATACATGATGATGATATTTATTTAAGACCTTTTAACATTTGAACATACAGTTGCGTTCAAAAAAAAAAAGAACGAAATCGCGTAAAGCTGCTCATCCACTTCCAACTTTGACAAACTGCCATTTCTCTCTCGGTTGATATTTTTTCATGAAATTATCACACAATTTAGTTCAGCTATCCAACGCTCTACAAAATTTGAAGTCTTTACAATGACTGGGAACAAAGATACAGCTATTCCCGTAAAAATAGGAAATTTTTAATTGCTTCACTAAATTGGCTGTATCCCTGACAATTTTCATTGAAAAATCTTGAGATTTGAGCCAAAAATGTAAAAATCGTCAAAATCGATGAACGTGATCAAAAATGGTGCCGTTTGAATGAATGAGTTCGAGTAATTTTCCTACACTGAATTCGAGTAATCTTCAATTTCAATGGAAGCTGAAGGTCTTGACAAAAATACTCCCGTATGGGATATTGAGTGTCAATTTGGTACTTCTCAATTATCGCTATTGATTTCTCAACCGATTTTTTCTAAATTTAGTTTAATACACTCGTTGTTTTACTCAAATGTGTTTTTCAAACAATATTCAGTTACAACAACTAATTTTTTCGTTACTCAAAGTCTAAGAAAAAAATGCGGAAAAACATACTTCGGAAAAAAGACCATAGAGCAGTCACCACATGCTGAAAAGAAAGAAATTCTTAAGTTAGAAGCAAGGTTGCCGAAATCACAGAAAACTCTGTAATTTCATAGAATTTTGAGCATATTTTCATAACAGAATCTGTGTCACAGAACACAGAATTTTGATATATTCACAGATTTCCCAGAATTTAAAAAATTTGAATTGATTTCCAAAATTATGATTTTTTGTCCAACTTAAAATATAGATTTCTTACTATGAAATAGAAAAGTATTTTAAGATTGGTAACGTTTATTGATTTTTTCAAATTAAAAGTAAAAAAGACCCAATTTATCATGAATTTTCAATAAAATGAAAGGAAACAGCATCACAGAAAACCATTACAGATTTTTGGGAAAAAATCACAGAAAATCAGAACTGAATAAAACACAGAATTTTTTCGGCTACCTAGCTTCGAAGCTATTTGTTTCGCATAAGTTTACTTTTTTTTTCTTGGATATCTTCAAGTTTATGACCAGAAAAAAAATTAAAAAAACCGTACTTTTCAATCAACAAATCGTCAAAATTGTTCAGTCACAGGAGATTAATTTAAAGAAATGGATTGAAAAGATTATCCAAGTCACATTTAAAATGTTATAGCGGGCTACTAGATAAAGTTTTGGTTTTATAACGTCCTTGAGAGTCTAATAAAACTAACGGTGTTACTTGGGTAAGTAATTAGACACATTTTTGCGTTCTTAGATTCTAAAAAATAAGAAACGCAGATTTTTTTGACATATTTTTAAAGGAAGATGTTTTTTGAACTTTTGGTAGATATTTAGTATCTCAGGTTTTCACAACTTTATTCACCGGGAAGGTTATTTCAAATCAGTTCTAGTGGGGTATTATACTAGCTCTGCGATACTTTGCAAAAATATTTAACATGACGAAGTTTTCCAACTTATAAATTTTACACAAATCGATCGAGATACAGAAAAGATATAGCGGTTTTAGTCAGACGTGACAAATTGACACTTCAAGAACTCTAACGGGTAACAAAATCTGGGATCAATAAGGGTTAAGACTATCACACAAGATGCACTTATTGATACAAAAAAAACTTTCTTGATTGTGATTCATGTTTCGAAGTAACTTTGGCTATTTTCCGATCTAGGGATTCAACCAAATAATTTAATTTAATGCGCTGAGCAGTTCAAAAGCTAAGTTGTTTGATTGAATCCCTAGACCGAAAAAAAAAATAAAAATATCATCGCAATTTTATTAAAATCATGATTTAATTCGGGTCAGAAGATATAAAAAAAGGAAAGCTAGGGTCAAGTCCTAAGCTTTTATACAATTTTACAAAATTAGTTCAAAGAATAGATATGTTTAATATGGAAATAATTCTTATCAAAAACTTGAAAGGAAATTTATTCTCTAGGCATAGTCTTTTTTACATTTTAGACCCTCAGAGCCAAAGGTTTATAAATGTAAAAATAATAAACAATTTTTTTTAGATTTTTGAAATTTTATTTCTAAACTTTGACAAAGGAAAAAAAATTCAAAAATATGAAGAAAATTGCCACAAACAGCAACTTGAGGATTTTCTGTAATCAGTTATTTTTAACTTGCATATACTCGAGCCTAGATTGCTGCAAAAATTTGCTTTATGCTCCAGAATATTTCTTATGACTTTTGGGGAACCCAGCATCAGTGTAAATTTTAAGATGATTAAGTAGAGTCGGTTTGGGACAAATTTGTATTTCTTACATCCTGGGGTCTAAAATGTTCAGTTTACAACTCATTCATGATTTTTTGCAGAATTTTTAAGTATCGTTTACATGAGTAAATTTGAACTATAAGGTTTGTATGGGAAAATTGAATATTTTGTACTGAAAAATCAACATCATTTTTGTTTCCTCTATTGAACCGAGCCGAGAGTTTATGGATTTTGTGCCAATTTATCAATTCTTTCAAGAAATTTTCTCGTTGAATAACTTTGATGAAGACCGTAATTTTGTATCTAATAAGACAAAAAAATATAAGCTATTTAACAGAGGTTTGACTTATTGCATTAAAAAAAACAATAAATGCAATCATGGATGAGTTTTAAACCAAAATTATGTCTTTTTGACTCCAGGATTTGAGATATTCAAAAATGACCCCAATTTGACTCAGTCTAATTGTAAAGTTTATTGTTGAATTAACTCAATTTTGCATGGAACTTTGTATAGAAGAAGAAATTTTTGCAATTAAATCATTCAGGAAGTCTTGAATTGCATTTTATTTGCATAAAATGAAAATTTAAGCTGCTTGATTGTTTCTTTTATCTTTAAGGGATGATAAATTTTTGCTAAGCCATGTAGTTCCATCATATGAAAGTCTCTTTGTACAAATATTGAAAAAAATTTCATATAATTAAAAAAAAAATTCTGGGCGACAAACATATGTGATGCGAGATTAACAGTAGAAAACGTACTGGTGGAAAGTCCACAAGATTCAGGGCCTAGAAATGCATACAAAATAGATGAATCGAATCGGAACGCACTCTTGAACAATGCAATAGAAAAAAAAGGTGTGTTTCCTGAAAGAATCATACATAGTTAACGAATTGTAAAATGAAAAAAAAAATTCCTAGAAAGTCAAAGGCTGACAGTCTCTCTAATGGAGAAAAAAAAACCTAGGTGACAAAAAATCTTTTTAACCTTGAAACATTTTGAATCAGAAAAAAATTCTGTTTTGCTGTTTGATAGATTGTATCAAAAATATTTATCTATATTTTGAAAAAAAAAAAAGTATATTTGTTTTAATAGTTTTTATTCCTTTATTCAATCGTGTTGAAATTTGGTATGAGGATACCAAAGACCTTATCAAAATATTTGAATTAAATTGAAATTAGTTACTAAAATTCAAATTTATGATAGTAAAATTCATAGTATAATTTAAGATTATTATTTGGATTCCAAATTCCGGTAGAAGATTATGTTAATGCTGATGTGATATAATTCTCTAACTTAAAAGCAAATCACAAAACTTAATAGGTATGAAAGCGTTATTTTTAGTAATATAAAATTTTCCAGTCATGAAAATAAAAATAAAAAAATGAAGTTTTTTTTTATTTGCTTAACTACCCAATAAATAATAACTAACTGTGTTTATTGACTGCAGATTTCATTTCATGATGCTCGGATTGAACCTCTCACAATAAATAAAAAAAATCAATTCCTTTTTTTTAATTTTTGATTGATTTTTATGATTTGAAAAAATTAACCATTTTTCAACATAGTTTGAGTGTTATAAATTGAATATTCGATGCTTCATTTCGTTTTACCTAAAATTGCCAAAACTATATGTGATGTGAATTTTACAAAACCTCTTAAATAAATGTTTGAATCCAATTGACAAGTGACAAGGCGATTGAAATATAATGCTGTATAATCCAGAACGGCGACTTAAAAAATGATTTCAATAGAACAAAATTTCAAAAGTTACTGAAATTTTCTAGAAAAAATCACAAAGGAATTCATCATACGAAGTGAAAAAAAATTTGATTCCTCACTCCAAATTCTTTGATATAATTTTATGCATCTAATTTTTTTTTTCAATAAACATTTGTTGCAAATCAAAAAAACAAGAATGTCAAAATTCCATCACTGAACAATGAAAATCAGGTTTGATTAACTTTTTGGAGAGAAATAAGTATGTTGTACAATGTTTTTCAAAGCCAGTTGGATATAAGAATCTTGTATATTAAAGTTTAAGTATGGTAATGAGATAATGACTTGGTGATTTCCATTAGCATCAATATTTTCAACGCTCAATGTTTTGGTGTTAATCCGCAATATGTAGAGAATCAAACAGTGCAATCCAAGAAATTTTCAAAGCAAATTTTAAAAAAGGGTGTCCCACATTAAATTGCATGACAATAAAAACGCTGTAAAATTACCAAGTTGACCGATTCATTTAAAAAAATAAACTATAAACCATTGTTTAATCTTTTGATGTTTCTACTTTATTTGAGTTCAATACCATATTCGTACAATCGCACATTAGGTCCAACTATTTCCGTAAAAATTTGAGCAACATCTAAAAGCAGCTTTTTTTATACAGAAATCTACGTTTTCGCCATTAATGTCTTAAAATTTACCTCTTCAAGTCGCTTAATGATGGCTACTTCAAAATAGCACATTTTTCAATGGGTCTTGGTTCCGGTGCTTTGGAAGAATTCATGTTCTTGGATACAAAATTGACTTTTTTGACTTCATATCACTTCAGGACATCCTTTCGATAAAGGAACGAATTATAAATAAGTCGAAATGGTGCAGAAGACCGCCTTAAATTTTATTTTGAACTTTAAACTAACCAAAGAATGCAAATCCAGCGCCAGAGAGCTTTAGAAGTAATTTATACAGTAAATCGAGTTATTGTTAAAACCAGCATTATTATCGGACCATTTCGAATTTATCAGAAATTTTACGATGCTTCAAACCTACAAAATAACAACAAAGAAACTTAACGTTAAATCACAAAACTCACAATTGCAGTACGACTACATGTTGATTTCGAACGTCACGTTTCAAAGAAAAAAATAGTATTTTTTTTTTCATTTTTCAAAACACAGAGAAATAAAAATTACCTTGTAAACTACACACTTTCAACATTCTTTGGTAACATTTTCAAGCAAGAAGGCCCAATGAGTGATTTTCTACGGCGTTTGCAAAGTGACGCAATTTTATGATGGACACCCTTTACAGGTTGGTACCTATCTAAATTTCCAAAAAAAAAAAAATGCTTCATTACCAACAAACAAACCAACACAAGATAAAAATCAAAAGCAATCATCAGGCTCCCGGAAAGCGTAAAACGAGAGAGGATTAAGTTTCACTGATAATGGAAAGAAAACAAAAATCGGCAGCCCGGAAACAATGGAGCGCAATGAACGAATTTTGTTTTTAGTATGAATTTGAACATATTTCTAAGACTTCCCTGAAGTGGACTTTGGCTTGGAAACGAAAAGAAAACAACCGAAATAGGGAAAGGCAAGGTAACAACCTCCTTCAAGTGATCGAGGTTCGTTCTGCGGTTTGGGATCGAGTTCTTCAGCTGATCCCAATTTTTGCGGTGGCTGTGGTGCTTGCGTGGCGCACAAAACTATCGGATTACCTTAACCACTCTTTTCATTTCTTGCATCCCTCCCACTCTTTCGTTTTGCGAGAAAAAAAACTCTGCCAAGATATTTCTCCGAAGGTCGCCTTTTTCGTTTTAATTTTGTTTGCCAGAGTTCTACTGTTTAGATCAATCATGATTTGTGTGATCTTCCGGGGACCAATATTGGCATCAGTGTAAAGTTCAAAGTAAATTTCTTCTGAAAAGGTAACCCTTTCCAGCCTACCGATATGATGCGTCCGTCCGTCGGCCAGGAATTCGGGTCGATTTCAATCTTTTCATTTGCAAAATTACCTGGCCCGGTGTTATCGGGGACGAAAGTCCTTGTGTTTCATCCTTTCGCAGCCACAATGAAACACCTCGTTGTAGGTTCGGAAAGGGATCGAGAAAGCCAAAAAAGCGTAACCACAACAGCATTGTTCCCATTAATGGAGTGAGAGCGCACGTTAAAGGTTGCTGTTATTCAAAATTTCCATCAGAACTAATCAATCGAACAAAAGAAACACCGAAGAAATTAATCATGTAAACCCGAAGAAACCCCTCCATTTGCTTCGAGCAGATGTTTGATCGGTTTATTTGGCGACCGTCAATTATGTAATACACTACTAGTATGTGTTGTAAAAATAATGAATCGAACTCACCTGGAGTAGTCCGCTTTGCACAGGATCATGCCGCTGCGGGTGTAACAACTGGAACCGATATCGGCGAGCATCGCCCCACAGCAGGAGCACTTCAAGCAGGAATTGTGCCAGTATCGGTCGAGCGCGTGCAGGAAGAAACGTTCGGTGATTTTGCCTGCGGAGCGGAAGAGAAAATCTAACATCAATTGGTGGTGGAACTTTGGAACTGGTTGATGCAATAGGTCGAATCGATTATATTTTTCTGTCAAAAGTTCTAATATGTAAAATAAGTATAGGGAGGTTATTAAAATAAGTCAAATACATCAATTTGGGAACAATACGAAAATAATCAAATAAATAGTTAATTTTTTCATCAATTAAAAATACATAGGTTAAAGTAAAATTTCCATATTCTTATTATTTTGTATAAACTGTTACAAAAACAGAAACAAGCCATAGATTGATCAATTCGAAACGCACTCCGAACGATATAGTAGAAAAAAGAAAAAGTGTTGTGTTTACTGAAAGAATCAAAAAATTAAACATACAATACAAAAAAAAACCTTTTTTTCAGAAACGACTCAGAACCAAAGGTTAAAAGTCTCTCTAATAAAGACACAAGAAAAAATTCAAGCCAATGAAAAAAATTAAAATCATTGAGAAGAATCTTTGGCGATTCATCTCTTATAACTTGTTAAATCATAAACGCCCAGCAAACTTTTATTACTAATACTTAGAATATAAAATTTGACATTGTTTTTTATAACAACCAATTTGATTTTTTTGTCTTTCAAATAACGTTTACGCAATACTAAGGATTCTTAAATTATTATTCTTGGGTGTTTTGGTGTGCTGTGGGTTTTTTACAATTAAAAATTTTAAACTCAAGACATGATTTGATATCACGAGCAGAATATTGCATCAATTCTGACTGGGCCCAAATATTTAGCTTGGAAAAAATACAGTTTCACCGAACAAATCACACACCAGTGTTTTCAGAAAATCGCAGTAAGCTTTGCTAGGGACCGGACGTATTTTTTAATCGGTTTGTTGTTCTCTCGATTTCTTTCTTGGCTATGGAAAATATCGCAGAGCTCAGAAAATCAATTTTGCATCTATTTTTCGAAAGTGTTTTGAATGGTGTTCAGTAAAAATGAGTTTTTTGTGGCATAGATAGTGAAGTAATTAAGTAATTCGAAAGAGAACCTTCGGAACACGAAAGCCAAGCTGCGAGGACTTGGAAAACCGTACGAAAATTTGGATCTTAGATCAAGAATTTAAATTTGTGGACTCCCCATTTTCTGGAAGATCCTCGCAATGCACAATAGGAAAAAAAGTGTATAAACCGCGAAGCAATGCAATATCTTCCTTTTTTCTCCATCCCACCAAATCTATGAAAATATATATTTTCTTTTAGTAAAAATGTCCGGAGAATCGATTGAACATAGTTTCAGACGCCACACGAGCTTATGAACGAAAAGATAGTGCCTTTTTAACCCCTAATTCCTCTTTATTTCGTAAACAGCCCAGTGAAGCACTGATTAGGACTTGAATTTTATTACAAAAAAAAACCTTTCTTGTGTGATTTTTTTTACCGAAGAAGCAAACGAAGGCTGTTTGAGCTACCACACGCTTCAGAAAATAAAGTAATGGCTGGTGTTACCCTTAATTCTCATTTTTCCAATAAATTATTGAAAAAGTAAGTACAAACGTGAACATTTTGAATTGATTTAAGGCTATTTGAGAAACCGCACCCATCACTTGATTCCTCGAACAAAAAATATCACACAAGATAAGTCTAATTTGATTCAAAATTTTAAAGTCTGAACATGCTTTTTCTAAAATAGTTTTAAAATGTAGGGAATTGAGGTTAAAACAGCCATAACTCTATTTTCCAATCCATGCGGTGGTTCAAATAGCCTTCATTCGATTCCTAAAAAAACACTAGAAAAAAAAACACATTTGGCCGAAAATGTTCCAGTCCGAACAAGCATCTTCTGAACTTTATTAAAAATGCTGAAAAGTTGAGGCTAAAACGTCCAATAATCCAGTTTCCGATGCGTGGATTGCCTTCATTTGATTCCTCGGAAAAAAATCTTACAAAATATCTTATTTGGTTCAAACTGTTCAAGTCAAAACATGCATTCTCTGAGTTTATTGAAAGGGGCAATGGGGCTTAAAACAGCCATAACCCCAACTCCATTCAATTCCTTGGAAAAATCACGAAAAATAAGTCTCATTTGATTAAAAATGTTAAAGTCTAAACATTCTTTTTCTGAACTTTATTAAAATGTAGGTAAATTGAGGGTAAAACAGCAAAAACTCCAGTTTACAATGCGAACCTATTTATTTCTGTTGGAATAATATTGCCCAAAGAAATTTATTTTCAAACAAACCTTAAATTTCAAATGAGGGGGAGGGGGTTTTTTGGCATTGACAAACAATAAATTCAATTGACATCACTGTTGGTTGCCTTGCAAGGTATTGCACGACTACTTTTTATGCAATTCTTCGCGAGGCATCAGCAGTGATATCAATTGAATTTATTGTTTTTCGATACCATAAAACATACCCCTGATAAACAGCTGATAACTTTTTTGCCTAATAAGATATGAAGCTAAGGTCTTCGATGAAGTTGTTCAGCGAAAAATTTATAAATTGGAACAAAAACTTTTAGTGGGCTAGGTTCCGCAGAAAAAAAGTCATGTAGATTTTTCAAGACAAAATATTCAATTTGCCCTTATAAACCTAAAAGTTTATTTTTACTCATGTATACGTTACTAAAAATTCTGCAAAAAATCATGGATGAGTTTTGAGCCAAAATGGAGCTTTTTTAGACCCCAGGTTAGGAGAAATGCATAAATGACTCCAAATCGACTCAGTCTAGTGCACAGAAATCCAAAGTTTCAGATCGTAGTAGTGAAATTTAAGCATAACATAGATGTTTTTATTTACATGAAAAGATAAAAAGCTCCCAACGCGAGAACTGTCCTATCATGAAAACGTATCGTAGTGTTGTTCACGTATTTTCCTCCTGTGTCCCGTATCTTCCAAAATAAGTTTAAGTTTTTAGTGTAAGGTTGCCAGATTGCCCGGTTTTAGCCAGGTTTGCTCGGATATTCGATACAAAATAAGGGAAAATTCCAATCCGGTTCGTTTGCCCGGATTTTTCCCCGATTGATTCATATTTTTTACCAAATTCAACAAAAAAAAGCGTTTAAAACGAATTTTTTTTACCAAAGTCTGAAAAATAATCATTTAATTTTTTTTTTTGAAGTCTCAAATGCGATTTAAAATATGCAGATAAATTTTGAAGACAACATAAAAAAAGTTTTTTTTTGCTTCCTTTTTATTGAGTATTACCTAGATTTCAACCAAATTTGACCGGATATTGTCCGGATTTTTGATCAACAATTTTAATCAAATGCTTGGATATTTCAAGGTTTTAGAAAAAAAATAGCCCGGATGCGTAGTGAAAAAAAACTGGCAAACTTAGTTTAATGTAATGCCAGAAGACGAGGCTCAGAAAAGCAATATAATTTTTTATATTTGATTCCAATTTCATCTCCAATGTTTATTCGTTTAACAGATGTGCCTATTTTATCCAGTCAAATTTTTTAAAGCTATTCCGAGATATTTGGATCGTGCATTGCCATAAGTTGTAGAATATATCCAGGGATAAAAGGTTAATCGAAATTGTACTTTTTTTGGGTTTGATACCAATTCGAAAAATGAAATCCTTGATCTTCTGAAATCAACTTTGGAACATTTCAGAATATATACTTGAACCGATAGTTAAATGGTTTGGAATCGGAAAGATGACGGGATGATGATCTATTTCGATTATGGTTAATTAACGCTTTAAGATTCAGTTTTTTTAGTAAGGAGAATTGAAAATAAGTTGATCTTTGTTATTCGCAGGTCTTTTAGGAACTTAGTTACATTTTTTTTCGAAACCAATAATTAGTGGACTGAATAGCGATTAGTAGATAAGCTTGCTAGGGATTGACTACATTAAAAAGCAATTATAAGTTTCCCGAAAAAAATACAAAATACAAAATCAATTTTATGTTTTGTTTCTAGATGTAGGTAATTGAGATTTGTTAGAACTGAAAGCGGATTTAAGTTTTGAACTGAAATTGGATTTCTGAATTGGATTAAAAGTATATTACGAAAAGCAGTAACTGAATACCAACATTGAAAAAATCATTTTAAGCCAAAGTTTCTTTGTAAATTTAGAAACCAATTCCAGAATGAAAATGACAGAAAATCGTATCTTAATTGCAATAAAATTTTTTTTTTGTTCAATTTAAGATTTAAATTTACATACATGGAAAAGTATTAAAATTCTTATATCAGGATCATAATTGAGGCTCTCAGAATCATAGAAGTATTAGTGTTAAAATCATCGATTTTGAGTTCAGTTAAGCAACCATTTTTTTTTATCTTAATAAACATCTGGTACAAAACTCAGATTTGATTAAATTTTTACAACTCTTTTTCGAATGATTTTGAATAACTAGAACGAAAAAAAAAAATCGAGCACCTTGACAACTTTGATGCGCATTTTCTTGAAACTATCATTTGAGCAAATACCCCCCAATGAATCTGAGGGCCTAAATCATTTGATTTCTATATTTAGTGACAATATTTAAAAATTTACAGCTCATATGGGATTTTACCAGCTCGAGACCGATTGCCCAACATCATAATTTAGATTTCTGACTCAAATCGATTTCAATATTATATTCAGATTTCTGGATCAAAAAATCTTTATTCAGATTTGAATTTCAAACAACAGAATCATAATCAGAAAAAAATATGAAATGCAAAATTACCTAGTGAAGAGTTCCAGTTAAACAATATAAAAAAATTTATTGAAATGTTAAAGTTTGAACTAAAAGTCTATATAAAAACCTTTTTAAAAAGTTTCTACATGATACTACAGGGAAAGCTAGGCCCACAAAATTGTTGTCAATATCAATAGATTTGAATTAAACATACCAAACGATTCATCAAACTTTTACCCGTCATTGAGAAATTCAGATTTTAATCGTTTTCCAAAATTTTTACTAAAATTAATTGGAAGCAACATTTGACCCCTTGCTCCTCTTTCTGTATTTAAGGCACATTTTAAACAAAATCAAAGTATAAGTAAAATTTGTAGTAAATCCAGCCTTCGGAATTTTTTTTCAGTTATGTTTTGCATTGTTCATTTTGTTTTTCAGTTTTTGTTTTCATTAAGAGTAGGTAAGATTAAAGTTTTTCAATGTTTTCAAGGTTTAGCATATTTTCTACATAAACAATGTAAGGAGTGTATTCAAAAAAATGCAACACTTTTTGTAAATAATTTTAGCGCGGTCCGAATATTGGACACACAATTTGGCCACCATATTTTGTTTATTTTACCGGTGAGCGGCTTTTATCCCTGGTGAACATGTAGTCAAGCCCTTTTATAAGTCAGCTCCCCTATCGAAATTTTCATATTATGTATGACAAATTTTCTCGCATTCCATAACTTCATGGAATCAATCATATTCACTTTTATTCAAATTTTAGCTCACTGTTAGATCCTCTAGGACTCCTTAAACAATTTACCATATGAACATTGGTCAAATAGTTGATTTCCTGCTGTATTTAGATGGGACTTTCCTAGATTTTTCTCTATCCTGTCCATTTTTTTTTCAATAAGCTTCTGTATTGAACGCTAGCTCTAAAATTACTTGACAGTTGGACACCAAATCTTGTACACGTACACAGTACATTACCAGGTAGCTTCACTTAGAATTTAAATATACATTTCATCCATGCTTCAAAAGTTATTCACAGAACAAAGTGTTGCATTTTTTTTTCAAATTCACTCCTCATATGAAGACACGTCGTTTGTTGTTCAATTTATCCTGGAAGTTATCGTTTGAAGAGATCCTTTTTTGTTAACTGAGTAAATGAATGAATCTTAACTTGTTCTGAGTTTCTAAAACTCTTGTTGGTTGTTAGGGATGCAAAAAACTGATTCAGAAATATAACTTCGGGAAAAATGACATTTTAAAATCGATCTTCAAGATTCAACCTCAATAATGAAAATTTGTGAAGAGTTGAAAGTGAATACCTTGATATTTATAGACCTTGAACAAACAAATTAAGGGTTTTTATTTTATGAAATGTTATAATTTTTTATTTTGTTAAAAGAAATATATGCTTTAAAACAAACAAAGAACAACAATAATAGTAAGGATATTATCATCACGTTGTTAAAATCTTCAATTTCGCAGTTAAGAAACAAAATGAAGTATTTAATAATTGTTTTGGTATTGTATCATCTGATTTTGTGGATTTTTGGATACAGTATTTCAACACATTCGTGTTCTAGTATTTTTAAACTTTTTCAAAATTTAAATGCGTTTTATTTGCGTTTTTGCATTAATGCAAGAAACAGAAAAAGAAGTTTAAAAAAAATTTCTTCGGGAATTACGTATCCTAAAATTTTCTTGTTGCAATTTTCGAATGCATAGAATTGATCCTGTGTACCAAATTTATTTAAAACAAAAATTTTTTTAAAGTTGAGCACAAGGTAAGCGTCTTCATTTTAAAACAGGATCTAAAATTAAATCAATTTTTGAAAATGATAATGTAAGAATCATACAGCCAGTGCTAAGAAAACACAGTTTTTTTTTTATTAGAGACGTTTTATCCAAAAACACAACTTATAGGAATTTTTTTTGAAGTACGAATAAAGGTTAAAGTGTAGTATCTGTTCTTATCAATTTTTTATTTGAAGAATTTTGAAAGTGAAATCATTAGACTTCGACTTAAGCTTTTAAAAAAACCTAATAAAACTTAATAAAATTGAACAAACTGGTTCCGAGTAACTAAAAGTTTTGCACAACACAACACGGTTTCTTTAATCGTTGAACACATCTAAAGTTTTTTCTTAACAAATTATGATCACTTTGATTCGTTACTTCCTTCACTTAAAATTTATAACGTGAATTTTTGTATAAACCTATACAATTATCCTCAATATCCGGATTATGACAAGTCTATAATATGTGACTTTTGAATGCTTGAAAATAGAAATCAGCAGTTTAACACAAAGCATAAGCATAAAAATTTCAAATTGAAACTCTATGTTCCCAGCAACAAGATAAAATAATTTTTATCACTGAGATAAAAAAAAAGACTTAGTTCCTCTAGTCACTTTCGCCCATTGAACTCACCTCCACATCCCGCGCAGTGCTTTACCGGTCCACCAGGACCACCGCCATTCATCCCGTGGAAACCCTGTGCCTGGGCATCCATCTGATTGACTCCCATCGGATTTCCATGTCCACCGCCACCTCCCCCATTAAGATGAGGTCCCCCAGGACCTCCCCCCAGTCCCGGATAGTTGTTGTTGTCCGGGGAGGGCGAATGTGGCGACGAACCCAGATCCGGATACGGATGGTAGTGCGGGTTCATGGCTATTGAGGCGGCCAGTTTGACGGCTTTTGAGCGGGACGGCGATCGCACAAACGATCGCTGCACCGTTTTTTTTTTCAAAGAGGGGAGAGGTTCCTCGAAAAAATATCACCTGTTTGATTAGTTTCGATTTCGGTCACTTAGGGCTTATTTTTGTTGCTTTTTCTCTTCTAGGTATCTAAACTCGGTTTAGATTTTTATTTGACGATTGATTAAAGCGCGATTGCGAACCCTTTTAGCGAAATTGGTTTTCTCGGTCGGGTTGATTGCACTTGCTTTTTGCCCTGCACGAATCGCTTACTCACTAACACAGCACATTCACAAACACTTTTGCTTCTGTATATATTTTTTAAAACTTTTTTTCTTCTATTTGCTTTTGCAGATTTGCAGCACCAGGACGCGCGAAACGCGGTAGTTATTTTATTGATTATATCGGTTTGATCTGAGAGGGTTAGACGAACGATTCCAGGTGTCGAATGGTGGGGAACCGGCTAAAGTTGATAGATTTTCCGCCACTATTTTTCTTGCTGGTTCGTTTTTTGGGGAGAGGCGCCAGTTTTTTATGTGTCGTTCTAAAACAATAACGCGGGTGGTCTTCGTTTTTTTTATTCTTCGCGCGTCGAGGGACCACGCTATAAACTCACTCTCAAAACGATGGTGTGGGCGGTTGTTTCCCCTTCGTGCTTTTTTTTCTCCGATCCTACACCCAAACACTGTCACTGCCAGTCGGGGATTCGATTCGGTGAGGTTCCTGGCCGTTATTTTCACGCGCGCGGCTATTATTTATAAATAATTTTCTATTTTTTCTCTCCCTCACAGAATATTGAAGACAGAAAAAAAACGGCGGTCGCACACTTCTTTTTATCTATCTAAATAAATTTCATTTTTCGCAAAATTCAGACATGTACAGATATATTTCATCTTCCAACAATTCGCGCGAGCGAGTTGCACTTGGCGGTGGTTTTGCCGCGCTTTGATGATACGGGACGAAACTCGATCGGACACTCAGAAACGAGAGACAAAAAAGGTACGGTGGCGCCCCGCCGCACTTTCAAGTTCCAAAACGAGCACTTTGGAGACTGCTTCACTAGCACATAGAATCGCAACACTGCTACTGGTGTGACTTTCAAGAGCACGGAAGAGTTCTTGAACCGGTCCACTTCACAGCTGGGGCGGGTTAATGTTTGACTTTATTTATTATTTTCCAGCTATTATTTCTTATCTTGATTCTCATTAAAATCATATAAATATTTTCACTTGAGACTTCTGAATCTTCTCGTGGGGTTTGCACTTTTTCACTGTTGACGTTCTTCGTCTCCGTCTTCTTCCTTGTTCGAACTTCTTCGAGGTGCCGAACTATTATTTTCCCCTTAACGAGCGGCGCGCTTCCTTCTTGACTGGCATCAGTTATCTTAGAGACTTGTTTTTTTTTTGCTGCTGCCTTCTGCTCCTTCCTACTTCAAAGGGGGACAACTTTTTAGCGAGCTCGCTTTTTTATGATCTCCGAATGTCCCGGTGACAATTGCTAGCTACTGTCGCCTTCTCGTTGATTGGATCAGCTTCCAGAGAGCGTCGAAGTTTTTTTTGCTGTTGCTGCCGGAGCGTTCCTGTGCCTGTTCCGAAATAGACGACGTACCGAGAAAGAAGGGAGAAGATAAAAATAATTAGTTTCTCAAGGTGCCAATGGTTCGTTGCCGGATCCGTAAACTACGGTAGTCCTCTTAAAATGATAGGGAAACTCTTTCAAAATAAAAACGGGGAGAAAGAAACTAAGAGGAGGAATGGCAAAAAGAGAGCACACGAACGACTGCCGTTGAAAAGTTTAATTAAATTAATTATCGTTTTATGATTTAATACTTTTACGAATTTATCGCTTTATTGTTTGCACACGATAATAAACCAATTTATGGGTTGCACGTTTCATGTGTTCTACAGCGAGCCAGTGTAAAGCCCGGTAGCGAACACCCAAACGAGATAGCGCCTCAACGCTTGTTCAACATCCGATAAATTGGCCAAGTCAGCCAAGTAGTTCTATGCTCTCGTTACTAAATAGAAGACTATGTTTTGCTACCACCAAAATATACGAAAACAAGCACGTACAACACGCTAGGTTATTCAGTGGTCTTGTGTCAGCAGCAGCCCACCCAAAAATTTCGATGCTTCCGCTAGACGACGACGTTGAGCAATGACGACAATTTTACGTTTGCATACATTCGATACCTCTTGCCATCTGGCTCGGCACGCACACAACCAAACCAAGCGCCTATATCATATCGAAATTTACCAACCGTACGCAAACCACTAAGAAGCAGCATATCGTCAATAACAACTCTCCCGACTCACTGCTCATCGGGACCAACTCATTCACCAACTTAGTGAGCATTGCTCTCACCACGATGAGAAGGGTGAGAAACAACCGGCGAAATCAACCCACCTCGTGTATGTACATAAACAGCACACGAACGAACTCTCCCTGAATTCATCGACTCGTAGAGCGTAGTCGCTCTTCTATGCTTCGTGTTCATCGTCATCAACATTATTCGCAAGCAAGCAAGAGTAGAAACGTAGTCGGAAAATCGTCCGAATTCCCTCAAACAACCCAGGACAGGACGACGAGCATCGATGGATGGTTGCAAGCAATAAGCCGAAAGAACACTGTGGTCGATGTACGAAGGGATGCACTTTCGTCCGAAAGTCTTGTCTTGTGGACTAGTCTGGTCCTTTCGTTTTGGTGTCTTCCTTCCTACCTAACCTTTGTGGCGGGATAGGAAGCATAACAAAGGAAATGGAACAGTGCAGTGATGGGACATGACCGATTGAGAATCCAATTGGAAGAGATGCCAATATTTTTGACCGATTCGAATTCAAAATAAACAGAAAATAAAACTATTTTTAGAAGACGATAGAACAAAGGACCATTATAATCATATCACAGAATATACTTGAATTTTAATAAGCTCAATTTTTCATACGAAACTCTCCAAGTATGTTATTTATACCTATATACAAAAATGGATTTCTGTCTGTCTCTTCCCTAAAGACTCGGAAACTACTAAACTGATTTACTTGAAACTTGGCAAGTGGAGGCTTCTGAGGCCGGGGAAGGTTCCTGATATGGTTTGAGACCCCTCTGTCTTACTGGAAGAGGAGGGTGTATTTCAAAGAAAAATCGTTTGCCTATATAGCTCGAGAAGCCAAGTGACACAGATTAAGCCGATTGACTTTTTTGAGATTTATTATTGTTTTATGAAGACTTTTCCATCTAATTCTTAAAACTGTTTTATTGTGACATAGGAAATGGATCATTTATCGTGTGTTTAAAAGAGCCCTGAAAATTTTGCCAAAACTTAAATGAAACACTACTTTTCTGTTTTTATTAGGGCTTTGGTACCTGCTTTAATAAAGCACTCAATGCTCTTTTAAAACTAGCATTCAAGCCATATTGGAAAACAGATTTATTGGAACAGTGGTTGTAGGCATGTTAAACTAAGTGATAGATCATTTGACTATCGAGAAGAACGTATACACGCTTAAACTTTTTTACCTGTTATTGAGTTAGTAAAATTTTTTTAAAGGATTTTGGGTGATGGTTTTGAGAAAAACGGGCTCCCAAAATGATTTAAATTAACACAGCTAAATGCATATAAAAAATAATAACAACTTTGTTGCATCCGCATTCAAATTTCAAAAGAACCGCAAATCAGTGGACATTATTAATCTCTCAATTCTTTGGGTTCGATTAAAAGCACTAACTGTGAATACACGGTTTTATGATTCGGTAAGCAAGCTCCTTCAGTTAAATAAAAACGAGTATTTTAGTTCATATAACGACAGTATCCATAGACTAACAATTGCAATTGAATCCAGTGCAAATTGAGTTTAATCCTAAAGACATAGTCCTCAGAAAAAGTTTCATTCAACGCCGAATAAAGTACTTGTTTGATTCATCAATCTCTGTCTCTCACTCTTTCACCCAAATCAAAAGAAAAACCAATTTTAGAACTATGACAGTACGATAATCTTTGTAATAATTATCTGACACTGGAGATTCTGTGATCAAAACAGTATCAACGAAACAATTGAGGATACAAAATTCTGAAACAAAAATTCGGAAATTTGAAACCATTAAAATCAAATATCTTGATTAAACTAACCGTTCATGAGAACTGCAGTTCCTTTTCGTTTTAGTCTTACGATCTTTCGATATTGATTCCATCTCTACGGCTTTAAATAAAAAATAAATTAGATTTTCTCTGAATTTTACTAACTGGCAGAAAACAATTTTAAAACTGTTTTAAACTGTTTTAAGATTTACCATATAAACTCACTTAATTGAAAAATTCAATCGAAATTATTGAAGCCATCTTGCTAAAAATAATATTAAATTACTAAAAACTAGACATTATCAACAAATTTGACAATGTTTGCGGTACTTTTTGTTGCATAGGTAATGAATTTTAACGCAAAAAATGCCACCATTTGAGCGAATTTATACGTTCCTTAAATTATTATTTTTTTTGTTAAAAAAAATGCATAAAATGTGGTTAATCCTGATATTCTTTGAGGCCTGCTTATATTTTGAAGCTGTTTCGAATATATTCCACCAGAAATCTGAGGTTTTTACTGTCCTGTACGATATACAGTGAGCGAAATAAAAATAGCACCACTATATGTTTTGCTTGTTAAAACATGAATAATTGAAAATCACCAAAACTTTGTTATATAAATTGTTTTTGATTGTTTAACGGATAAATCAAGCATAAGTTTATTTTTTTTTGGACGTTGCAATTGGCGTTGAGGACCAAAACTTTGGAAAAGGGGTGCGAAATAAGAATAGAACCACTTGTGTTTTTTCAACAAAAACAAGATTATTTCTAAAAATTTACTGTGTAAAAGTGAATAATAATGCTTCTACGAATTATCTGAATAGATAACTGTATTTCAAGGAGTTTTCTAGAATAACAAAGATTTTCAAAAGTTTTAAAAGGGGGTTTCAAGCGATGCTCCTCTAGTGTTTAGGAATTTGATACTTGAGCTATAATACTTTATCAAACTGCTTTATTTCTCCATTATCATTCATAAGTATGATGCAAATTGACGAAATATAGATTTGATGCTGAATTTGAATAAATAAACATTCTTCAAATTCAAAAATACTAATGTTTTTGAATAGTCAAAAGCTATTTCTCTAGTTTCAAGTCATAGATGGCAGCACTATCTTGCAATTAAACCAAATTGATGCCCATTTTCGAATATTTGGGATTAATTCAGGCGTGCTGGATGATTTTGGCCAAGAAATATGTACTTGGTACCGTGTGACCGCCTTGGAAATTTGAAGATCACAATCAATATAAAAAAAAGAATTTCATCATGAACCTATAAAAGTGAATTTCTTGGACCGATAATCAGAATAATTTTGTATTTTCCGATGGAAATTGATGAACCAGATAACTAGCAGTATTAATGGTATGATTTCAAATTGAATCAGAAGTTGAGATGTGCAGGAATTTTGGCGGTGTTATATTCTTGTGCTGGTGTTTTTTTTTTGCAAATCCAGAAAAGATTTCTGCAGCGTGAACTCCAACAAAACTGTGTTGGAAAATTACATCGAAATGATGAATATGGGCCTAAATAAACCCGAAAAATCAATATTGAGACTTAATTTGGTATTAACGGCAAGATAGTGCACCCATCTATGACTTGAAACTGGAAAAAGTGATGTTTATTGAAAAAAAAATCTAAGTTTATGAATACCAACCTGTTTTTTTCTGATTTAAAATAAACCAAAAATGTTTGATTCATCATTTCACGTCATTTAAATGAAGAAAGAAAGTAGTTTAGTAAAGAATTACAGCTCAAATATCAAATTCCTTAGTTCTAGAAGAGCATCTCTTAAAACACCATTTTAAAACCTTCGAAAATCTTTGTAATTCTAGAAAACTCCTTAAAATGCCGTAAACTATTCAAATAATTCGTAGAAGCATAATTATTCACTTTTACACAGTAAATTTTTAGAAATAATCTTGTTTTTGTTGAAAAATCACAAGTGGTTCTATTCTTATTTCGCACCCTTTTTCCATAGTTATGGTCCTCAACGCCAATTGCAACGTCCAAAAAAAGTAAACTTATGCTTGATTTATCCGTTAAACAATTCAAAACAATTTATAGAAGAAAATTTTGGTGATTTTCAACCATTCATATTTTAGCAAGCAAAACACATAGTGGTGCTATTTTTATTTCGCTCACTGTATTACTGTCTATATTGTTTATTGTTTGTTGGTTGTTTCTAGGTTGCAGGAAGTATCATGCTAGAGCTAGATATATTGAAAACGAAATTAATTTTTTTTTTGAAATTATTTATTTGGAAACTTTACCAATCACTCAATGCTTGGGATAGTAAGTGATAACACGAAAAAAACATGGAAGCATCCACGGTAAAATTTTTATCAGATTCCATGACGTTGTTTTAAAAGAGCAATGGGTAGTCTTAAGAGAGCTCTGAAGGGTTTCTTGAAGCTATGTCTATGAGGTCGAATAAAATATGCTAACATTTGGGTCTAAATTTTGATTTATGGATACCACAATCAAGTCAAGTGTTGGTTTCACGGAAACCTTATTGATGCCCTTTGTTTAGCCAACACATTTCAAAACGAGTTTTGAGGACATATTGATGCCACTTTGAAGTATATCAAGTATTTTTAGAACGATTATTAACCGGAAATTATCAAGCCTTCATTGAAACTAAAATTTGGTGAATTTTTGGTATTCGCCAACAAAATCGAGTGCCAATTTATTGGAATTGTACCACCTTAAAGTGGGCAAAATTATGCCAAAGATGATTTGGATGGGATTTTCGAAGATTTTAGGACTGCTCAAATCTGCGGATGGTAAAATCCAAACGATGAGTTTTGAAAGACTAACCATTTTAATACTTTTCGTAGTTTTTTTTTGCTTGAATTATTTGGTTTTACAGATTCGTTTTTAATAAGTAATAATAGGATTCCGGACGAACAAATCGATTTTCTAAATAATGTTTTGACCTTTTTTTGTATTTTTTCGAAATCCCAACCATATACCAAGGTAGAGAAATCATTTTCCTTGCTGAATCTGACCCATTTAGGGAAGGAGACTTAACAAATGAGCATGAACGTGTATGTATAAAAAAGTCGCTATAGAGCCTAATAGTCTGCCGTGGGGGAAAAATTTCTGCATTGAAAGAGTAGTATAAGTTTTAGAAGCTTATGAAAAGAATTTGTGACTTTTTTTTAACTATTATCAGCAGAAGGCTTTGCTCATTTTTTTTTTAATTCGTGAATTAGGGGGATTTTCCGATCGTTTCCTGGGACTCCTATGAATCCCGGGAATTACCAGTCAGGAATTCACGGGAAAGGACACTCCAATTGCTATTCACTATTCGCTATGATATCAAATTGTAAACTGATGATTGGATTGTTCCGAAAAGTCAAGACATAAAAGAGCATGTTGGAAACTTTTTGAGATCGTTCCTTATAGTTAAAAATTCAAATTCGGAAGCATGAAGACACATATGCTGCAACTGTGAAGTAAGGTTGCCGAAAAAATTCTATGTTTTTGAGTTAACATAATTCTGACTTTCTGAAATTTTACCCGAAAATTCTACGAAGGCTTTCTGTGATGCTATTTGCTTTAATTTCGTTGAAAATTCATGATAAATTGAGTGTTTTTTACATTTAAGTTAGGTTTAATCAATTAAAATTACCAATCTTATCCAAATCCATTAAAAATTCAAAAATTCTGTTAAATCTGTTAATATTTCAAAATTCTATGTTCTGTGAGACGGACTCTGTGATGAAAATTTGCTCAAAATTCTGTGAAATTACAGATTTTTCTGTAATTTCGGAAACCTTGCTGTGAAGATGAGTGTCTATAGGCTTTTCAAAACTTTATATCATGAAGATTTTGGAGCTGAAAAAAAATAGAAACGGTATAACCTAAACGATTTTACTACAAATTGAAATAATAGAAATATGAAATAAACTTTAATTTTGGAACCATGGAGATTTTTTTCTCGTATATTTTCAATTTCAAACATTGAAGGCTCAAATTTTTGTTTGACTAGTAGAAGGCTTCATACCAATTTTGAAAGTAATTGGTCAACGTTAAGGGGTCGCGACGCTCAAGTTCTTATGGTAATTTGCCTTGATTAATTCTGTTTAGTGAATCTGCAAAAAGCAATGTATTGGCTCTAACAAAGAAAGACCTGTTTTTGTGCAGATTTATTTTTGTGTTTTTCTGGGCTTTGTGTCAAAATAAATCATGTCACAAAGACAGTATTTGAAGATTTTTTTTCCAAAATTTAGGTACTTAATACCTAGGTATTTTGTTGAGATACAGTTAATGTTAAAATTTAGGGTTTTATGTGAACAGTTAAGAAGAAAGTTCTATTTGGATTTCCTTTGCAATCATTTAAATTGTTAAGCTTCTTGATTTAGGTACTTATGCATCTAGTTTTGCACAGCACTTTGTTCATTTTGCTTGCCACAGTGTGCTTTTAACGTCAAAATATTTGTAATAATATTGAGCTGTGCCATATTGAGTAACACTGGTCCAAAGGCATAATCTGAACATTGTTCACGGTAATCCACTCCATGGATTTTTTTTTCTTTATTGAAAATGCATACCAAATTTGCCTGACGTAGAATAAAATGTTGATGTTGCTTGTGGGAAGCGATATACGTTTTAAAATTCAGTTTTGAGCTAAATGTTCTAAAATCGGGGTTTTCGGATCGATTAAAGATTGGTGAGAATTCTACAAAAAGAATGAAAGTTCTTAAAAAATTCTGGTACAGTAATCCTTCTTTTAGTTCCAGAAAACTTTGTCAGTTAGAAAGTTCATAGATTTCCTTGTAATGTTACTAATTAGGTTATTTTTGGAAACTTTTGAGGTTTCAAATACAAAATTTTTTGTATGTTTTCCAAGATATAGAAAATTTAAACTTTGTAGCTCATTTGGCAAGTCAGTTGCCTCCTGAGCCGATGTCCGCGAGTTCGAGCTCAAGAGTAAACATCGAAAACAGTTTTACCGGATAAGTTTTTCAATAACTATCCGTCAACTGCAGCGTTGATAATAAGTCGCGAATGCCACAAATGTGGTAAAACGACTATAATCCAAACAAAACAAAAAAGTGATGTACTCAAAATGTACACCTACAGTAATTTTAGATTTTTTTTTGCAATACCTTTGTATGCAATGCTCCCACTGTACTAAGTATTACTAAAGTTAGGCCGTAGTAAAATTTAATTATCATTAAGAGGAAAGCCGTCGAACAGAAAAAAAAACTCTAGGAACGCAAAAAAGCAATTTCAATTAACTAATCAAACCTTTTTCCCCCAGTCAACCGACCAACCATCGTGATTAACCACTTGTCTTGAATTGAATTTTAATTGCAATCAAGTCCCTCGATCCGATTTCGCCGGCCTTCCACCGAGAGCACCCATCCTCGGCTACAAATCAGCTGCCAATCCGTCGTCTCCGTCGTCGTCGTCGTTGCCGTGTCGTCTTCCATCTTCCATCCAACCAAACATCCTCCACAGGGCTAGCTAGCCCACGACGAGAGCCGATTCGCTGCAACTCTCGGCCCATCCATGGAACCTCCCAGCAGTCGCAGCGCAGTGGATGTGAGTAGCTGAGGATGGGGTATTGCGGTGTGTGATTACTAATAATCCCTCATTAAGCGAACCTCATTAATTGAGAACTGTACCATTTCGCTTCCCAAGTTGCCCAAACCCAAACCCAACAGCCTTCGCCTCGGGTTCTTCGTCGTTGTCTTTGTTGTTTTTTTTTTTCATTCCATTGCTTTGGTTCCTTTATCTTCTCTACCTTCACCACTCTTTGTTTCTCCCAGTCTCTCTTTTTCACACATTCGTTTCGTCGACCCTGTTCAACACATGGTGCCATAAACTTTCCTGTGTGTCTGACTGGTCCCATCCAATGTTCCCTCGTTCGTTCGTTCGGGCTTGCAAACGACCCGCGCGCTAATAATGATTAATCTACGGCCGCCGGCAGCAGCAGCGCACAGCTGATTCCGAGACTTGGATTGGCCCTGCCTGTTGTTGATCCAAGGGGTGAGGGTACCAGGGATCCGAGAGGGATTTCGGTCACCGAATTCTCTAATCCCTCCCGTTAATTACATCACGGTCAATTGTATCGAATTTTTAATTTACATTCCTTCCACACCGGTGTGTGGTGTGGTGTGAGCGCTCGACTGCTTTGTACCTTTCCTTGTTCTCGGTTCTTTGGGTGCTCCTTCTGCTATCGTCCATCGTTGATGCCAGGAATTGTTGGTAGTGTTTCTGTTGCACTGACGTGTTTCACCCTCTGTAGGTGCGCTCTATGACTACGAATGCCAAAAGCTGTCGATAATCAAAAAGTAATCATCCATACAATAAGCTTCCTAAGGTATATTTTTACCGCAATTCTAATCTCGTTTTTTTCTATTTTTGAACGAATTAAACTTGCAATTGGAATGCAACAGCGATGATTTAATAAATGAGCTCCACAAATAAAATCCTTCATTTCATTTGCACGACCGTTTAGCAGCTGTATATAATTTTTCATTTCTGTAGCCAATGCAAAGATACTTAAAATCAGTCATTATAATATTCATACAAGATTTAAAAAAAAATATTTAAATCAGTTTTTCAACCATACAAGTTTTTTTCAAGAACGCTAACAGCATCCCTGTCGGCAGAGAATAGCAAAATTATACTAGCTGATCCTGTACGAACTTCGTTTTGAAAGCAATTATTAAAATGTGATAAAAAAGATGATGTTTTTCAAACATAGTAAAACAATCCGTGCACTGAATAAAAAACAAAGGGTGTCCCCGAAAATAATGCCAAACTATGAAATTTCTTTAACTTTTTAACCGTTGGGTAGAATTCAATGAAAATTTGGGTGAATTTAGTTCATAGTGCATTGTTTACATCCTGCATTTTCAAAGTCCTGTGATCAAAATCGTTGGGAATCACGAATTCCACGGAGTCGCGAGTGATTAAGCGGTTCGAGGAACGATTGACCACCGATCGGAAGCCCAAAAGTGAAGGAACAGGTATTCCGTACAACACCAAAAATCAAAACCGCGTAATTGGAACCTTCAACCGAATCCCGAACGCTCCGTTCGGGATGTGGCTAAGAAGCTGCACTCAAACCGAAGTTTTGTCCAGAAGGTACAAAAGTCTCTTAATCGCGACAAGAAGCAGAACAAGTCCGCCAAATCCGTGCCAGGAAGTTGTACCTCAACGTGCTGACGAAAGTTGAATGCTGCATCATGGACGACGAAACATATGTGAAGGCCGACAAACAGATCCCCGGCAACCTGTTTTTCACGGCCAAGGGTAAATTCAGCATTCCGGAGCATGTGCGCACTCAGAAGATGTACAATAAAGAGTGCCTCCAGAAGCGGCTGCTTCCTGTCCTGAAGACCCACTACGTCCCAACAATCTTCTGGCTAGATTTGGCCTCTTGCCACTACTCCAAGGACGTGCTGTAGTGGTATGCGCACAATAAGGTCAATTTCGTGCAGAAAATGTTCAACACTCCGGAGCTCCGCCCCATCGATAAGTACTGGGCGATCATGAAGCAGCACCTTCTTAAACGACCTAAGGCAGTGAAGATAGCCGAAGAACTGAAGAAAGTATGGGTTTACATGCAAAAAACGGTTGATTCAAAGGTTGTGCAGAATCTTATGGCCAAAGTGCGGCATTTGCGTATGGATCATAAATATAATATGAGTAAAATGGTAAAATGAAGTTTAATAGCTATTTTTCAATCCCTGAAAATTTTATGGAAATCGGAAGAAAGCTCGAATTTTGCGAACCAATTTCGTGTGTGGCGATTTCATCATGGACACCCTTTATTGTTGATAAATGGTCCACAAATTTAGTAAATCCACCAAAGTTATTTGGTGAAATTCGTCCTAGGGAATTGTAAGTATGTACAATAAAAAATAAATGTTTAAATCCGTTTTAACCCCTAAAAGTTTTTCCTCCAATGTTTTTTTTTGTTTGGCAAAGAAAAGAACAGGTGTTATTCATTGTCAAAAATAAACATTTAAAACAGATGTCCACGAGCAAACAATTTTTGTATATAAACATGTGCACTGTTGAGGTGAATAGCTCTGTTATTTAGACAGTTTGATGAACTTCTAGATCCAACCAGTTCGAACCAAAATTTTTGCGACTACAGAAGAGATTCTGGTATTGACGAGTTGAAGGAGTACTTTTGAAGTAGTATAAAGTAATGATAAATTCTGATGGGATTGTTCTGTGATATAGGTAGGAACCAAACGTATTTTAGAGCGATTGAAGCACTATTAAAATTTTTGTTAATAATCGTGAGATTGGATTGTTATATTTTTATAATCCGTATTATACTAAAAACTATTATAACCGACAACAAAAAGGAATGATTACCAGCTGACGACCAAACGCAGGAAAAAAACGAGAATTAAACAAAGCAATTTCGCGATTGCTCTATTTTCGGCTTCCCCAAACATCTCTGGGTAATTCCCGGCTGATTGTGTCGTATCGCCAAATGAATCATAACAGGAGCAAATAGTCCAAATGAAACCAAAACAGCTCAAAAAAAATTCGCTCATAGAATAAGGTAGCACAACGGGGGACGTTTCGAATATTCGCAGCAAGGAAGCGGCGATCCCAACATTAGTTTGGCTGGTGGACAAGAAGGTACACATACAGAACGTTTAGTCCAGTTTAATGGTTATTTTCCAAAGGCGGACGCCGAATGAGGATGAATCTAAAAGAACTGGGAGGAGGTGGAAGAACCAGACACTCACACAAAACTGAGCGATAGCAAAGAGAGAAAATAGCCAATTAGTGAATGTTTTATACACTGATTTTTTTTTCTTCTTTGCTTTTTTCATTTTCCTGCTTTGGCTCGACGAGATGTCGTACGTCGTTTTCGTGTTTCTGAAGTTTCACCGGTAAGAAAACGATGGGTTGGGGGAAGACGGTGGGTTTTCACTTTTTCGTTGATGCATCCTCCTCCTGTGCTGCATGCTTTCCAAATAGTCATTTTTAAAGCTTTCCTTCGGCTTGTGTCGTCTCAATCGGTGAGAATCGGCGGAAGATGTGAAGAAGTTTTGGTCGCTCCCGGTGTTCTGAATGTTGTGGAGTCCCCCCATTATACCTAGTACAGCAGCTGAGATGTGTGCAAACTAATTGTGCTAGAAAATCACTTCGCACTTTCGGGATGTGGGACACACCGGAGGGAAACACAATTAAAAGTGACGGAAAGTGGACGACTACAGTGGGGACTTTTGTTGTGAGGGAAATGGAGTGCATTTTTGAAATTCAACACTCCCAAAAGCTTAATTTTATAATTAAAAACAATTTTCGTTCTACGAAAAACTGTATAGATGATGAAACATTTTTTGATAATTTTTCAAAAATTGCTATGCAATTGCTGGCTAAGGAACTTGAATTTCAGTACTTTTTCGGTTGTAGTTTTCACACACTTGCAACAATTTTTTCCTTAATTTTGAAACATATTAAAGCTGACTTCTAGCTAAATTTTGATTTAAGTTTTGTCAATATTCTTCCACATATAACTAAGATAATTCAACTTTTATGAAAAGTGAACATTGTACATATTTTTCGAATTGTTGTCGGTTTTTCCCAATCCCGCTTTAAGACGGGGTTTATGTTTCATCTCTCATATAGAAATTGCTGAATGCGTCATCCGATCTGGACATCTAGGGTAAATGATCTTGAGCGGAACTAGTCGAAATCTGATCTTGAGCGGAACCATTTATTTTTCCTAAGATATAGGCAATGATTGTTTATGAATCTTATCAAAATGTTGAAAAAACACTTTTTCAAAATCTTTTCAAACAAGCATTAACATTTCTGCTAAAGTTTATTAACTGAAATAATGTTATTAGAAGATTTAAAAACATACGCATTTCTGCTGCAATTTTCATCAATCTACGCTGACTTTGAACGTCAATTTATGTAACCCTTGGCCGTTATAAACTGATTCTTAATGACTAAAATGGTAGAAAAATTCTTAAAGAAGCATTATTCGGGTTTTAGTAACAAGTTTTCCATCAAAATATCAATAAATCGCGTAGTTTTTAAAAGTAAAATATGATCTTGAGTGGAACTATCTTTGATCTTGAGCGGAACTACTAGCTTCCGAAATAAACCGCTAGGTGCGCTGTCTTATGCCTAATGTCTCACACGCGATTTTTACCCCTGAATATATGCAGCTCCTTTGTATTTTCCTTATTATATCAGCTTTAGGAAAAGAAAAGATGTAAAATTAAATTCGATTAGAACAAAAATTAATTAATTGGTGTCATAGCGTACCAAGCTAGGCACACAAAAAGTTTAAATTTTTGGGGTACAAGGAATGGGTTTTTGATTCTTTCTTTCAGAGGGTCGGCGGGAAGGAGGAGGAAGGCTTTCATACATACTTTTGGCATAATTCGTGAACTAATGATGCCAATAAAGTTAAGTGATTATTTCAGAATAAGAATCAATCTTCATTGCCATTACTATTCATTCTTTAAGAAGTAGCTTTCATTTAAAGAGGTTGTTTTATATATTCAAATTCCAATTGAAAACGATATACTACCTAATAAACAAAAATTTAAATTGCTTTTAACATACATTCCTTCAGTTTTACAAAGTGTAGCAAAGCACACCGGGTTAGCTATTTTATAATACTCCACGATTCAATTGGTGGCCCGGTATTGAAACTCTATCCAATTCCCTAGTGTTTGATTTTACACTTGAGCTCGAACTGGAAGTCGGTTTGAGAAATGATTGTTTTATCAATTTAGCTAAATAATTAATGTTTCCATAAATTTTAAATATAAATAAATTTAATCTTGATTCATAAGAAACTGGAATTTATAGTAACGTTATTCTATGAATAAGTTGCTTAGAGCAAGATTGCCGAAATCACAGAAAAATCTGTTTTTCACAGAATTTTGAGGAGACTTTCATCACAGATTTCACAGAATTTTTGAACTTTAATTTTTTTTGGTCAATACTAAATTTAGGTTTCTTACTTTGAATTAGAAAAGTATGAAAAGATTCTCAACGTAAACTGATTTTTCCCAACTAAAATTTAAAAATAATCCATTTCCAGTTAAATTAAAGAATTTAAGGGAATGAGAAATGACAAAAAATCAGATTTTTTTTCTCAAAAACATTGATTTAGAGCAATGTACAGTTTTTTTTTGCAAAATCTGTAATTTAAGGCATCTTCTTATGTATTTCTGACTCTGTCGTTACCTTCAAAAATCGTTAGGGTCAATATGAACCGAAGCGCAGATTCAAAGCGTCTTAATCATAATTACAATATACTGAGGAACTAACATTTTTGAGAGACCAAATATATACTATGAAAATGTTAATCAAATTAACGAGAAAAAACTAAAATTTAAGTTTGAAATATCAATTCATTAAAAAATGAGATGCAGCGATGCAAAGACAAAATTGGATGTCTTTGTTATGAGTTAGATTTTTTTTCTACCGGAAAATCCAGAATAGCGGTCAAAAAATTCATTGGACCCCCACATATTAACACATCGTCGGATAGATGTATTCTTAACAATTCCAGAAATTAAAAAGCACCCAAATACTGCAAAGTTGTCAGAAATTATGAGCAATTTAAAAATACAATTGTTTTTTGGGACTTTTTTCATTCGAAGCCAACTACAGACAACCTAGTAGAACAAATTCACTTCCTTTTAAAATATTTAGTAACTAGAGAAAATAACCTACACAATGAATCCAATATCATAAAAATCGGTTAACATTTGCGGCCACGGGAATAACAACAAATTACAAGTCAAATTTCCCCGAAACGCAGATTTTGCGAACAGCTTTGGAAGGATAAGCAAGCAATAAATTTGAACGGATATTTTGAGAACAACTTTGGAATGCTAAGTTTCTTTTTCTACGAAAACACATAACTTTTTTAACTTTAAAATCTTCAAAGATGAAATTTAATTGAAGTTTCACAGTTACACAAGTATTAGGAATGAGAGCTATTAAAGATGTTGACAGAAGAAAATGGTTCCGCTCAAGATCATATTTTAGTTCCGCTCAAGATCAGCGTAGTTTCGCTCAAGATCAGAATTCTTACTCCAGTAAAACAGCTCTAGAGATATTAGGATTTACTCTAAAATATTCTAAAAATCATCATTAGAAAGCAGAAACCAAGATCCATCCGCTGAACTGAAAATTTTTTTGTACGGATATAACCCACAGCCATACCACTTGGTCAACTGTTTCGAGTTGCGTCGAATTGAGCCATTTAGTTCCGCTCAAGATCATTTACCCTACTTCTAAAATTCCACGTGATCAGCAGACTCCGAGAACTTCATCGGTTAAAATATCTTTAGATTCGATCATGACATATTTCCAGGATTTAAGTTAACTAAGCCAAAATTGAGTGATACGAAAATTTACCAACTTCCAAAAGTTGACCTCGCTGCAGACTTAGATAGATCGCGCCCTTATAACATATTTTTTGTTTGTTGTATGTTTTATACGATCTTCAGGTTCACTAATACACGACTTCTTCTCGTTGTTAATTTTTTTTATAACAATTTAATCGAAACGGCTCATACGATTAAGTTTTTAGAAGCCAAACTCGATTTCTTTGAAAGGTCTCAAATTTTGTAGGTGACTTCCTTACATGCTCAAGATAAATATAAGCTTGCAGTGTTGAATATTTATCACTCTATATAGCGTTCAAAACGCACCAACCGGGAAACTACGAATTTAGTAATTTGAAGTGTTGAAATCTCCGTTTTTTCCGGTTTTCCGGTGACGCGATAAAATTTCAAAGTTTTTCCCGGATTTCCCGGTTTACTAACATCCCTGTATCTATTTTACTCATACTAGTTTAGTTTATTTATCACCTGAAATAACTCAATTACTCGAATGGACATGTATTAAATCTAAAATAACTTTAACAAATTTTGATAAAATTTCTCAAATTTTTACAGAAAGTTTGATTATAGTTGAGCAACAAAACAGACCAATAAAATTGAGAGTTAGGTTTTAGGAGTGCAACACAGCAGTCAATCCAAGAACTTTTTCCACAAATCTTATGACTTCGCTTCGGAATTCAATAATTTTATAACAAATGACACACTTATGCCCGCCAGAAATCAACTAGGGATCATTGATTTGAATGTAAATTGCAGATTTGTTGAGATTGAAAATAAATGAATAGTCGTATTTTTTTTTACGAATTTTCAAAACGAAGTATTTAACAGGTAATCAACAAACAAAGTGTCAAACCAGTCATTTTTACTGGTGCGATCTTTCTAGTCTTAAACCGGAAATTCGGAAATTTTTACCAAAAGTCTTTCATTTAAGCCAACAAAACTGAATACCGAACAATCAGTAGTTTTTAACCGATCCACACAAAGGGAAAACGATGTAAAAAAGTTTTCAAAATTATTTACAAAAAAACGCAGCGTTTTTGACCCATAATGTCTTCAGGACATTTCACCTATATTTGAAACACTTTAAAATGAGCTTTTGATAAAAATGGTTAAATAACCTTGAAGTGAGATAGAAAAATTATTTTTTGTAATTTTCATTTTAGAGCACTTATGTCTTTGAAAAGGTTTGGATTGTAAAATATGTAGCATTTTTGTTGCAGACGTCAACATCGTAGAAGCTAATCCATAAAAGTTCGAAGGGTTCAAAATAAAAAAATTATCAAAGTTTTCAGTGTTTTAACGGCTTATTCAAGCAAATCATTTTTAAAAAAGTTTTGGGTCACTCAAAATCGAACGGTTTTGTGGAACACACTTAATAAAAATATTCAGACTGAAACAAGTTAGATTGGAAAACTAAGAAAAAATAAAAAAAATAGGAAATTTTCGAACACCTGTATCTTTCTAGTTCGGATGAGTTCGGTTTATTTTTCGATTGCATTAGAATCAGGCAGGTTTCAACGTTATAAAAACATACAGTTTACAACTTTGAAATGTTTATTTTATACCTACATTACAAATATTTAAATCTTTTCTCAAGGAATTTAGAGGATTTTTTTTTGCATTAGAATTAGCTAATCGAAAAACAAACTCAAATATATTGTATTCACAGCGAAAATATAGATTGTAAGGTTCGTCATAAAAATGTCATACGCTAGCGAGAGAATGATTTGGCTAAAGTTTCACCAAAATGAAGACGATTGCCAATTGTTAGTTTTAATAAACTTGAAATTTGTCCTCTAGATTCCTTGAAAATAGCTAACTTTAATAATTTATAAAGCAACAAAATAAACCACTTAACGTTGAAATCTTCATGTTTTTATAACGTTGAAACCTTCCTGATTCTGCAGCAATCAAAAAATGAACCAAACTCATCTGAACTAGAAAAATAAAGGTGTTCGAAAACAGCAGTTATTGCTTAGTTTTTCCAATCTATCTCGTTTCAGTCTGAATATTTTTATTAAGTGTGTTCCACAAAACTGTTCGATTTTGATTGACTCAAAACTCTTTTAAACATATTTTGCTTTAATAAGCTTGACCTGGAAAAATATCGTCCAAACACTGAAAATTTTGATTAAGTTTTTTTTCTCAGGCCACACAAACCTTAGAAAGCTCAAATTTTGTAATATAAAAGTAGTTGATTCATCTTACGAAGAAAATTTGATCAATAAACATCATTAAAGTTAAAAGTTATGGAAGTTCAAAGTCGAAGTGACAGTGAGTTTGCTTCCAAGTTTTATACAATTATAAAGGGTACTATATACCCCAAAAATATTTCTCTGTTAATAAGTAAAAAACAATGTTTTGATTGCTTTTCAAAACCTTTCATGTTATCAAGTTTTCTACAAAAAGTTTCAGTTTTCGACGTCAAATGAATCAGTGTTTGATGTATAGATTAAGCATTTCAGAATTATTTTTGTATGAAGCCAGACCGGACAATTCCGGTCAATTTATTTGAAAAATCTGTCAAATGTGGGGAATTGATATAAAATTTTCTATTGCAAAAATCGGGTAAAATCCGGAAAATTCAGTAGAGCTAATTACAGAAAAGTAAAACGGTGACGAAAAATGATTGAACTTATTTTTTTTTTTTTCTGTCAAAACACATCAGCAGTGTTCAATCCTTATTTAGGGTATCCGAGAAAAATATTTGGTTCATTTTGATGAAACAAACTTTTACCATCCGTATTTTCGCGAAAAATTTAAAACCATATTTGATATTTTTGTTCAATTTTCCAAACTATATAAATAAATCCGGGCATCCGGGCTGAACAGAAGATGTCTCGAAAATTTCATTTCAATCTGGGATGCTTTATAAAAATGTTTCTTAAATTATTTTATAAAAGAGCTAACTCTGCTAAAAAAAGTCTCAAGCTGCCAAAATAAGCTTGAGACTTTTTTAAGCAGAGTTACATTTTTTTTAACGAAAAAATACCTTTTTGCTAATAAAAGACAATGTTTTTCAATGTTGTTGTCGTTTTTATTTTTGTGGGTTTTTTTCGTTCAAATTGAGCTGAGGAACGAATCACCAGTGTTTTGTTAATATTCTTTCAATATTGAACTTTTGCTTAAAGTTTCTTGAGCTGGAAAATATGCCTTATAAATTTTTTTCGAAATAAAAGATCTCTACGCCGATTACAAAAAAAAAATCTTACATTCAAACGATTGAAGTTAAGACTTCTCCTATTAGCGGTTTTCTATATTTTTACGAATCTCCAGTTCAATTGCTAGGACATTTCTTAATCTTTTCATCAAAAAAAATCTTTAACATGTCTGTCTTTTTGAACTAAATATTTTCCTGCAATCTGATAATTTTCAGTTTTGTAAGACAATGCAACTTGACTAGATGATTTGATATTATATTTCGAAATATTTTCTACATATTTCTTTACGAACGGTACACATTGTTCAACATTTCTGTACACATTTTAAGAAAAATTGAATAGATACTCAAAAGAACCACAAAACCATTAAAATTCCAAGTTCAAGTTATCCGGATTTAATTTGAAAATTCTTGAAATCAGGGAGCAAAACAATGAACAGATATCAATTTCGTTGGATTCTTCCCATAATTTTGTGAAAACCTATGAATTTGTCGCATGACTACGTGTTATGAGACATCAAAGAATTTATTTGGCATGATTTCATACCGGTTAATCAGTTTTAGGAAACAATTTTAAGAAATTTGAGAACTTTACATTGAATTTCTCAATTCACTATGATTTTATATTAAAAAACCAGTAATGTTATAACTGAGAAAATAGATATTTTCAACCAGAAAAAAAACGGGAAAAGCCGGGAGAAACTTTAGAATTTCAAAATGAACAATTGCTAGCAACCCTGTAGTTATGAATATTGTATTTATTTATGTTGGCATTCACCCGATCTGGCTGAATGTAGTTCAGAATTCAGAAAATAAAGCATTCCAGTTCGACCGTCAAAGAGTGCGTTTCTCTCCTTTCCAAACCGCAAATACCCCCTGTCTAACAATTTTATCATATTTAAAGATAAAAGCTATGAAACTGAATAGTTTTAATGATATTCAATCATGGGTGCACGAAATGGCTGCAAATTCGCTGTAGTAAATTACATAGAGTGAAATAGTTCTCATCTTGCTTCATAATACAACATATTTTTTAGTCAGACGTTGGAAAACGAGAATATTTGAATCAGTTTAAATGTCATTTGATGTACACGGAAATTCACAGTAAAAACATATCAACATGTAAATTTGACAAAGGTGATTGATCATTTTAATTTTCACAGTAATTTCTAAAATTCACTCGGTCCATGGCAACCGTTCTTCATTTTTTTGGATTTTGATTCCATTACCATCTATTTAGATAAATATACGATTGCAATAACCTGTTTATTTATCAATGAATAAATAAATATATTATTTAATGATATGATTGAAATTTTTTTTCCGGAAATGAAAAAATGGATTTGTAAATAAAAATCATTTATTTAAAATTCATGTTGCGATATGGTTTCAAGTTTGTTTTAGTTAAGATTTGTTAAAAAATATGGAAAAACCCAATATTTAATGGAAACTCGGTGAATCCGTGCACCCATAGTGAATAACCATGTACATATATAACAAAAATTTTCTTCTGAATTTATAAAATCCGTAATTATTTTCCTTAAGCATGCAAAAAATTGATTTTGGATGAATGGCGGTGAATCTGTGCACCCATGGTAGATAACTCGACTTATAGATAAATAATGCCTTAAGCCCTACAATATCAGGTATGATTTATAACCAACATGTTGAAAAACTTCAGAGCGAAAAACTTCCTATGACAAAATTGAAGTAAATCCGTGCATCCATGGTCAATACCCATAGCCATTTGATATGGTTTTCTAATTAGATTGATAATGTGTTTAAATTTTTTGATTATTATTTGAAATATTCATTTTATCACATACACGCAATCGTCAACTATGCCAGAATGAGGTGACTCTGTGCACCCATGGTGGAAAAATATTTCCATTTTCTAACAAAAACATGATTGAAAAGCAACAAAACAATATAATCAACGTAACCTTTAGGTTTCGTTATAACAGGACCAATTCAATTTAGACAAACACCATAAATACGTTTTTATGTTTTGAAATGGTGATTATAAGCAACAATAAAAACAAAAGCATTTTTAAAAAAATTATGAAGTACTCAAAAATGACAAAAAGATGAAATATTCAAAAAGTTAATAAACAAACTTTAATTAATCGGCCTTAGCGCTGAAAAGTGATGTCCTTTTTTGTAGGGACATGATACTGAAATGAAGAAACAAATGAATGATGTGAGGAACAAAAATTTGATATGTGATGATAACTCGATCAGGAGAGCATATCAAAATAAAAACTTAAACATATCTCAACCAGATATTTATATCTTTTTCAGTTAGAATATTGTCCTCATAATTTTCGACGCTTAGTTTCTTGAATCTTGGTTATATCTTATTTTGATTGGCATTCTTGAATAGGATTGAACTCACCTTCAACGATAAAGAATTAGTTTCAAATTGTTATAATATATTATAACCGTATCTTATTTTGATATGCATATAACTTTCCATGAAACACGGACATCGAAGTCAAGGCCCAAACCGTACTTTATTGAGTTTCGCTCAGCAGATTCATAAAGTTGAATCAAATTTTCGGGATTTAGCTATGATCGCATGGGTGGCAAAACTCCTCAGATCGGCTTGTCCAGTGAAAGAGAGTGCAATTTTTTTCGTCTGCTCCCCCAATCAGTGCGGGGAGAGATAAATCGCACTGAAATGAAGAGTGAGATTGTCAACACATAAGAGTGAGCGAGAGCATTCATATCCGCTGATGAAGAGAATTCCCTTCTCCAGAAAAATCTGTTGCGCAATGTGCTGAGGAGAATTCGAGAGCTAACTCAGTTTATTCTTGGTACGTTCACGAGAAAAGATGCAACTTTCCGAATCAAAGCTCCCAGCGGTATCCTGATTTTCTAGAAGCCGTCCTGATCTTAATTGCAATTGATTTTGCAATAAAAACAGTTTAACCTCTTAAACCAATGGTAATCTTCGGTTGAGATGATATTTGAACGGTGTTTTTCGGTATAAACTAAAGCCACCTAACTTCATATCTCTTCTGCTGCATAAATTAAGGCGTATACTGCACCGCTATTTCGCCTTAATTTATGCAATCTAAGAAGAGCTGCATTTCATTTCCACCAATCTACTGGGGTCCTGAAAAATCCTGGTTGTTGTTCTTCGCGGTGTCCTGATTTTTTGAAGAAACCACCTGTCACCTCTTCTTCGAACGCTACCTTTTGTAAAAAAAAAAGAATTCAAAACAGCTAACAACAGTGGGCATGGTAGCAGAGTAGAAATTGTTTATATTTTTTCTACGTTGTGTGGAGGGAGTCTAAATATTTTTTTCCTTCTTTACTCTGAGGTGTATGACTGAAACACAGGGCGCTCTTTGTTTAGAATTCTCTTTCTCCCACTCGGATGCAAATGCTCTCACACTTGCCGTCCGAGTCACTTACAGCTCGTGTAAACTCGGGTAGCGAGTGGAGCACGATCAGCGAAAGAGGATTACACTCGGAAGCCGAACTGATAACAGTGTTGGTTTCTCCCGGCTCTTGGTTGTTTGAGAAGAGCCGACCAACCCTGTATGATCGTATAGATTTTTTGATATAATTTGAGATATATTAACATCCTACGAGTACTGAATTATAACTCATTCAGATAGTAAAAAATGAATATCAAAATATCTCATCTTGATTAAATTTTGTGTTTCCCTCCTGATCGGGTATGCTTCCAAATAAATTCTACCCGCTCATTTTCACCATCTTTCCTTTCATCTAACCTTCTACCCCATCTATATAAAAATTTCATAATCTTTAGATGTCCCTACTAAAAAGGACATCACTTTTCACCGCTAAGGCCGATCAATTAAAGAAAGACATATTAATTACGGTGGTTAATCTCTTCATAAAGTTAATAAACAAATTCAAGCAAAAGACTGAAAATGACAAAAAACAACTAAAAAATGACTAAGAACGACAAAAACAGCAAATATGACAAATGAAAACAAACATTGTAAACAAAACAAGCAAAGTGGAAAATGCTTCAAAAACATGATGAAAAAAAATTAAAAAATGAAGTGAATGGTCGAAAATTGACCAAAAATAACGTGTTTGATAAAAATAACAGTTATTTTTGAAAAAATAACTGAAAAAAAAGTTAAGAAAAATAAAACGTTCGATTTTGGCAACTCAGAATGTACGGGCGTGTTTAGCCAAAATCGAACGGGGTCTGTATTTCGGTTATAACTACCGAGTTGCAGTTACTTTTGCAGTAAAACTTTTTTCATCGCATATATGCAATAATTTGAAAACTGACCGGACAGATTAACGTGCTTCAAATGTTGAAATTTTTATAAAATATACCGTTACTGTAGAAATCTTTTTTTTTTGTTTTTTTTTTTAACTTTCCACGACTTTTTCAAATTGCTTTTGTAGAATTACCCTAAGTTTATCCGCAAAATTTGAAGTCCAACTGTCTAACCTCAACAAAAATAACAACAAGAAAGGATAATAACAAGGAATCGGACCTTTTTCACCAGTAGAAGAATCCGCCAACGGATACTGCATCCGACTGTACACAGTCTGTAGTAGTCCAGTTTCGGTTTCGCTGCTATCAGGACGCCGGGATCCGTTGCACCGCCGCTCCTATCTACTGTTGCTTTCGTCCGGCACACAATCTCAGATTCATCACAAAAACACTTCTTTGTTGTTTTTTTTTTTCCTTTATACTTCTCCTTTCCTTGTTCGCCCGCCGTTTTGTTCTTCACTGGGGCAACTGGCACAAATCTCCGAAGAAAGAGCTCGCTTGGCCCGAAAAAACGATATGTAAGTGTAGTAGCAAAGCAGACACTCTGAGAACACTGCCGCTGTAGCACCAGCACCAACAACAAACAACCAGTAATGAGTGAGGATTTTAATTAAATTAATTAAAGCATTTTGGTTTTTCTTCTCGAAATTGCACAAAACAAACAATCATTCGGCATAATGATGATCGCGTTGCTGCACGCTTCTCTTTTGAAAGAGAGTGAGAGGAAACGGATGTGGCGCGGTAAGACGTTGACGACAACGATGATGATGATGACGACAACGACGGCGACGACAACGGCGGCGGACACGACAAAGGAGTGCACGACGACCGCGACGTCGAAGATACGGCAACGAGAAGCACGCGTGCAGCTCGCAGTTCTTGCAGCAAGCAGCTGAGAAGTTCGGGGTTTTCGGGTTGCTGCGATTGCAGTTCACTAACAGGCCACCCTTGCTTCCTTGTCTGGAGACTTCACACAAAAACACCACTGTTACCTATACGCCGTCTCACGTGTTTCGCCTTTCACCTTTTCAGGTCCCGGAAACTCCAGGTTTCCAGCCAAACGAAATTTCTTGTTGCTTCGGTCAGAAAGCTGACCACCGGGCTTCGACGAATTCTTCCTCAAAACAGAACCCGCGAAGACGTCTCTTGAACACGGAGTGGTACGAACGCGCGTGCGACAACGTCGATTGCGAAGGGAGAACTGAGTAAACCGAGCCGAATTTCAGTCTCTTACGCCTCAAAGTTTTCGTTTTCTCTCACCTCTTCTGTTCGAAAAATCTACAACAACAGAAAAATAAAACATTAGTCAGCGTCAGCATAGGAGGAAGGCAGGACCAAAGAATAAGACGAAACCTAAGAGCGAACGAGCATAAAAACTGTTCGATGCGTTTCCGTCGTTCGCTATAGCTATGTTGAGAGAATCCCACTCTCACGAAACGCCACCCAACCAACAACAAACCTCAACCTCATCTCACACGCTTTTGCCGCTCCAAACAATCTACCGAAAGCCTCCTCAACATGCTACTGAAAACCGACTCACTACGTCCTCACCGCCTCACCATCTCAAGCCATCGAGCATTATGTTTCATGCTTGTTTCCGCTCACCTCAACAAACCCATCCGAACCAACTCCTTCTCTCATTTTCCGATAAACAGAAACCAAGGACTCGCATCTCTCTTTCTTCTTCTTTTTTATGTGCTGCGCCCGCTCTCTCTTTTCAGAAATAGGAATGCCGCCTTACAGTTTCGTTCATCAACACCATCAGTTTGAACGACGGACGAACGAAGGCAACAACAACAAGAGAAACACAAACAGCAACAACACCACCGACCGACAACCGGTCCTCCGTCCGTGTGCTGCTGCTGCTGCTCGTTTGAACTCCCTCATTCGCGTAATTTAGTTGAACGCGGGAGTGTGATTTCTCTTCGTCCCTCTACTTCGTCATCCACGTCTCTCAACGAACGTCGAGGTAGAAGTCTACACGCGACAGACGTTCGGTCGGAGGGAAACTTTTACCACCCCCACAAGACCGACCAACCCAACTGACGGTGACTGGCACATTGGGAATTGCTTCTTGGGTGCCCCCATCGTTTTTTTCTCCTACTCTTCTCTCTAACACCCGGTAGCACACCGTCTGAGAGTGAATGTGGCTTGGCTTGGCACCACCACCCCGTGTTATTGAATGATGAATGGTTGTAATGATTAGCGTTTGAGACGAATTTATTAGTCTACCTTTGCTAGCTCTCGGTATTAGGACGATGGTGACGGGTCAGGCTGAGGTTCTAGCTATTTTCACCTGCTTTTCGAGACATGGATTTGGGTCAATTGTATGGGTAGCCGATCAATCTTTTCCCGCTTTTTGGGTTGGCCAGGATCTAGCTTTGGTATTCGTGGATGCTAATGGTGTTCACAGTTGTTCAGATATATACATGAAAATTCTTTAAGATCATATTATCTACTACACTTTGAAATATTGAAACAAGTATAGAAAAGACGATCAAATCAAAATTAATGTCTAGCCACGAGCAAACTCCATTCCAGCACTACTCCCGCAAATATCTAAGGTACACCGGGGTAAGTGGGGAAGGTTTTTCGTATAGTTAAACTTAAAAAAATCCTTCAAAAAAAAATCAGCAGTGAATCAATTTAGATAAAGATACGTTCAATGTGATGCAGAACACGTTGTTCATAAATGCTGAAAAGATGAGCTTTATAGGTGCAAAACGAGAAAAGTTATCACGTACAGTGTTATGAACTGTTGGTGTCTTCACTTACCCCGCTTTATGGGGTAAGTGGGGACAGTAGATCTTTCTTTTGATTTCTCAGAAAATATTCAAAAAAAAAAAAACTTATGTTTTCTTGGTTGAATACGTTACTTTATTGCTCGAACTGCCCAAATTTTTATAAAAAAAAATGCATGGTACTTACTATAAGTAAGGAATCTTTCAATGATTATTGTGTTACATTTATGTTTATCGAAATGTTCATCGAAATGTTTATGGAAAATATATACTTATTCCAGAACACCAAATACTTTTATCAACTTTTTATCATCAGAATGCTAAATTGTATTGGAAGACGGAAAGAAATTAGAAAAATTGCGTGAACATCAAGTCTGTATAAAGCCTTCCCCACTTGCCTCAGGTAGGTTTCGTTAGGATTGGGCCATTGGCCCTAAAATTTCAGAAACTAAAAAAACATGTAGGGTTTGGAGACCACATTTTTTTATGCACTAGCTAACCCGGTGTGCTTTGCTACCCCATCCATGGAAAAAATAGGTGCATTCAAATTATTATAATTTAAATATACTTCTTTTAAATTAATACTTTACATTATTGATTGCGAACTACTTTTCATGGCATCTGAGCTTCTAGATTGTTTTGAGTCTAAACATTTCTTTATAGTTTGAAGGTTGAAGGAGCCACCCTTAAGAAAAATTGGAGGGATCTATATACAATATACTACTACTATATTTTAAGACTAAAGTTACTATACTCTTAAACACTCAAACATTGTTTTTGTTAGTGAGGAGTACACGGCAAAAATAAAAAAAACTCAACAATAACTTTTTTGTACGCTACTCAGACAAAAAGTGCAGGGACTCAAAGTTAAGTTTAATGCATTAAACTCAATTTGAAGTTTAGCGTGTTTAACTCAAGGTTAAGTTCAATGCACTCTACGCAACAGAAAGTTTTTCCATGTTTCCTGGGCGTATGGAAAATTCAAAACCTGTGAAATGTTATGCACTGCAGGCTAAAATTGATCCAAGTCCTAGTACAAGATCTCATGCCAAATTTGGGCCAGATCGGATCACGGGAAGGGGTCGCTCAACGAGCCTGAAGTTTGTATGAGGTTTTGAGACATTTTGTTCGGAAGAAACATGAAAAACTAGTTTTTCATCGATAACTTTGGTTCCCGTCGGACAATTTCTTTCAAAAACGGTTTTTCTTAAAGCCTGAATTATGAAAAATATTTCATCCGGAGACTGCATTCCGATTAGAGTTAAGGTAAAAAAGTTATTACCTACCTACCTAAGGATCCAGCGCCGATTGACCGGCGCATAGGGCTGAGATAAAAGATCTCCACTGCTGGCGATCCGGAGCCAGCGTCTTCACTTGCTGCCAGCCAAGGTTCTCGTCAACTGTGCGGATTTCAGCGGCTAGACTTCGCCGCCACGAGCTTTTGGGCCTGCCTCTTCTTCGATGCCCATCTGGATTCCAGTCAAGCGCCTCTCTGCAAATCTCGTTTTCATCTCTTCGCAGCGTGTGCCCAATCCATCTCCACTTACGTTCCCGAATCTCGATTTCTAGCGCTTTTTGATGACACCGGCGATGAAGTTCAACGTTTGAGATCCAGTTGCCAGGCCACCAAGCGGGGATGATGTTCCGCAGGCAGCGATTCACAAAAACTTGCAGTTTTCGCGTCGTCACCGCATATGTGCACCAAGTTTCACACCCGTACAGCAATACGGATTTGACGTTTGAGTTGAAGATTCGGATCTTAGTTCGTAGAGAGATCTGGCGCGACCGCCAGATGTTTCGGAGACTCGCAAACGCAAATCGGGCCTTTCTGATCCGAGTTTCGATGTCCTTCTTGGTACCACCATCAGGCGTAATCTGGCTACCTAGATACTGGAAGCACTCCACTGTCTCAACCTGTTCTCCAGCTACCACAAAACGATTTTCTGTATTGATTTCCATCGACTTGGTCTTTCCGACATTGATTTTGAGACCTGCTGCCTTGGAGCTTTCGGTGAGGTCGTCGAGTTTGCTCTGCATGTCTTGTTGTGTTTGGGCGAGCAAAACAATATCGTCTGCCAGGTCAAGGTCGTTCAGTTGCTCCATGGTTGAAGGATTCCACGGCAATCCTCGGTTTGGTCTACAGTCAATCGATCCAGTCAAGATCTCATCCATTACGATGAGAAAAAGCAGCGGTGACAAAATACATCCTTGTCTCACTCCAGCAGTTACCGGGATTGGTTCGGACAAGATACCGTCGTGCAAGACCTTGCACGAAAATGCCTCGTACTGTGCTTCGATGAGATGGACTAGTTTCTCTGGGACCCCTCGTCGTCTAAGAGCAGCCCAGATGTTTTCGTGGTTCAGTCGGTCAAATGCTTTTTCGAAATCAACGAACACCAGCAGAAGAGAGTCCTGGAATTCGTTGATTTTTTCCAGTATTATTCGTAACGTCGTGATGTGGTCCACACATGATCGTCCGGATCGGAATCCAGCTTGTTGCCGTCGGAGTGTAGCGTCGATTTTCTCCTGGATCCTGTTCAGGATCACTTTGCAGAGTACTTTAAGGGTTGTACAGATCAAAGTTATGCCACGCCAGTTACCGCACTCTGTTAGGTCTCCTTTTTTTTGGGACCTTTACGAGGATAGCCTGCATCCAGTCGGCCGGGAATGTTGCAGTATCCCAAATGTCAGCGAAAAGACGGTGCAACATTTGTGCTGACAAGGCAGGGTCGGCTTTGAGCATTTCAGCAGGAATGCAATCGATTCTAGGCGCTTTGTTGGATTTCATGTCCTTGATTGCCGCTTCTATTTCAGCCAGCGAGGGCGCTTCCGAGTTGACGCCATTAATGCGACTTACTGTGGGCGCCTCGAGCTGCGGGTTCTGTTGGCCATTGCTATTTGTAACTCGGAAAAGTTGATCAAAATGCTCAGTCCAACGCTTGAGCTGATCTGTTCGATCTGTCAGCAGCTGACCTGCTCGGTTTTTCAGCGGCATTCTTGCATTAGTCCTTGCACCACTAAGGCGGCGAGAAATATCATATAATAATCGGATATCTCCAATGGCGGCGGCTCTTTCTCCCTCTTTGGCTAGGGAGTTTGTCCAGGCTCTCTTGTCTCGTCTACAAGCTCGTTTAACTGCCTTTTCCAGCTCCGCATATCGTAAACGGGCGGCTGCTTTGGCTGACCCGGTACATGCCTGCTCAATTCCGACTTTCGCCTTTCTCCGATCATCGACCATCCTCCAAGTTTCATCCGACATCCATTCACTCCTTCTTCCACAAACTTTACCGAGAGTACCATGGCTCGTCGTGATAAAGGCATTCTTGATTCCACACCACTGTTCTTCGACTGTTCCGTTTGTCGGCAACTCCGAGGCTCGGGATTCTAGCTGTTCAACGTATGCCCTTTTCACCTCTGGATTCTCCAATCGGCGGACATCGTATCGACACCCGACTTTCTCCTCGCACCGTTGGACACGCGCAACTCTCAGTCGTATCTCGCCAAGGACGAGGTGATGGTCAGATGCAATGTCTGCGCTTCGCTTGTTGCGGACATCAAGAAGGCTCCTTCTCCATTTTCGGCTGATGCAGATATGGTCAATTTGATTTTCTGTTCGGCCATCTCGGGATACCCAAGTGACCTTATGTGCTGGTCGATGGGGGAAGAGCGATCCACCGATCACCATGTTGTTGTTGCCACAAAAGTCTACAAACAGCTCTCCGTTTTCGCTCATCTGTCCTAGGCCATGGCGCCCCATGATGCGCTCAAAGTCCTGATTATCGGAACCAATCTTTGCGTTGAAGTCGCCTAAGTGGATTTGAATGTCACCCTTTGGAATTCTCTCAACCACGCTGTTAAATTGACTGTAAAACTGCGCTTTCTCCTGCAAATCGGCAACGTCAGTTGGCGCATAACACTGGACCATTGTAAGGTTTCTAACCCGTGTTCTGAATCTGGCTACGATTATTCTTTCGTTTATCGGTTCCCATCTTATGAGGGCCGCATGGGCCTGCGGGCTTAACAGGAAACCAACTCCTCGTTCCCGAGTAGCATGTTCTCCTCGTATGCCAGAGTAAAGCAGTACTTGCCCGGACTGCGTCTTGTGTTCTCCAGTGTTAGGCCAACGGACTTCGCTCAGTCCCAATATCTCTAGCTTGAGGCGGCTAGCTTCTCTAGCAAGTTGAGCCAGCTTTCCTGGCTGGGCAAGGGTCAAAACATTCCAAGTTCCAATTCTAGTCCGTGTTTTCATGCTAAAAGTCGTTGCCAAAGTTCCAATTTGGTTATTTCTTCTCTCAGTTTCTGTAACAATACAAGATATCAGGAGCAGTAGGTTGTTAACCTAAGGTCCCTATCCCGCGATGGGGCTGCCATCTTGGACTTAGCTGGCGGGAGCCGCATTTCATAAATTCAGCCGCTTGCTGCAAGACAGACGCTGTTTGAGCCGCCCCTGACCTGGAGAACAGACGCTCGGTTGTTGTTGCACGCCGCCCCTGACCTGGGGAACAGACGCGTGCGGCCACCTTCTCAGTCTGCATGCGACCAAAGCATCCACCGGGGTTGGGTACCCGATCTCCGCTTAGGTTACTCGCACCCCAGCCGGCACCGCGGGGAGGTAGAGATAGGAGTTGTGAATAAGAGGTGATATGACCACTATGGGGTCTCGTGTTGCACATTATCCACCGTTTACCAGCCTGATGGTACTCCGCTTGAAAAAATTATCACCATTAGGGATCTAGGAGTACAATTTGATCAGAAGCTTTCGTTTTAAGCAGTAAAGTTTGAGATTTGCAATATTCCATGATATAACGATTTTTCGCAGTAGACAGGATTTGTATATGTGTGTGTTTTGTTAAGTGATTTGACCCAAAAATATGTGATGATGACATTAAAAACAATTAATTTTGAAATTCGTTTTCGAGATTCAAACTCGAATTTAGGAAATTATAGAGTTTTCGGCAATTCCGCAAACCTAGATAAAAATATGAATTATATTTTACAAGGATTGAATTTGAGTTCAAACCAAATTTTATGACTCTAACATGTGTTGTGAGCCTAGACAACAAATTTATTTTTAAATGGCTTTGATTTAGCAAACTTTATCAAAATAAAAAAATAAATCCCAAAACATCTAAATCAAATTCTACAGAGAGCGAAAGGATTTTGTCCGGAAACAATTTTAAGTTTCAGAATTTGTTTCATGTCATTTTCATGACCCCAGAGACTTTTGAGAATTTTTATCAAGCATTAGATTGATCACAATTAGAATTTTGAGCTGGTAGAAGAATTTATTTCTACTCATTACCTCTTTCCCGGTCGGATATTATTTCGGCGAAAGTTTTCCCAATTAGAAATCGTTACATTTCTCTGTGACTATGCCGTCAGGTTCTTTTCGAAGGCAGAACTAGAAGAACCGTTCCCAAAAAGCGGAAACAGTCGGATGCTGGAAAAATGCTTCATTTTCCATTCGTCCTTCCACTTCCTCGATTGCCGAATCCTCCCACTCGGTCACAGTTTTTCGAAGGAAAAGCGGTCCAAAACAGCAGTCGTCGTCCGCCGTACACTTTTGGCTTGGGCAACATTCCCTTTTCCTCATCATCGGAAATTCAGCCAACAAACGAAACATCTCACAACATTTAGCAACAGCAGCAGCCAGTTAGTCCAAGAGTTTCCAAAGGCAGCCACCCAAAGCCAACAGAAACGGCCTGAGACAGAGACAGAAGAAGTGAGCGGGAGAGAGAGAGCGAGAAAGAAAGAAGAGGAAGCGTGCTGCACACAATAATGATAATTAAATTTTAATTAAAAATTTATGTCATTTTAACAAGAAGCTTATTAAAAATTGAAGGGTTGAATTAAAATTTTCAAATTAATGAGCACAGCAGTGTAGGGGGATGATGCTGGCTGACTGAGTGACTGGTTGGCTGAATGGCTGTTGTTGGTGCTGCTTTCTGCCATTGGGCAAGTGGCGCGTGTCCTCCGACTACAACTCCGACTACAACAACAACAGTTGGGCCTTTTCCCTTTCTCCTCAGCGCAAAATTGAGGAGAAGTTCGCCTTTCGCTGGAATCTTCCACCCACGCAAACGAGAATGACGACGGCCGATGCGATGGTTGGCAAAAAATCATCACAAGCGATCGCGAGCCGGCAGACTTCGAGGGTTTGGTTTGGTTACTGCCGTTTTGCGAAAATGCCTCCATCGCTGCCATCCGGTAATTGTCATTATTGTGACAAGAATGATTTTCACGTGTAATGTTACAATTGTGGAATGTTGCTGGGAATTTCTCCATTCATTTGCTCAATTTTCATCCGTTTGTTCAAAATGTGTTTCGAAGGTTTGGTGGGCGATACTTTCTTTACTGGATACGAACATAAATGATTAATGATTAATTCTGTAGGGATAATGTTTCTCAATTCTTGATTCAAAAGTAACAATCTCGACTCAGAACTAAAGCCAAAACCTCGAAATCTTATCCAAGGTCATTAATTCTACTACAGGTTTTCAAAAAAAAAAAACTTCTTGATAGAAATTTTTTTTTCGGATTTCGAATTTCAATAAAAATAGACTAAGCTTGAAAAAACTCAGATTTTAACCGAACTTTGCGTTTTAATTGGAAAACCGAACAAAAATTAAAATTTTCAAAATTGTAAAATTTAACAAAATTGTCAAAATTGTCAAAATTGTCAAAATTGTCAAAATTGTCAAAATTGTCAAAATTGTCAAAATTGTCAAAATTGTCAAAATTGTCAAAATTGTCAAAATTTTCAAAATTGTCAAAATTGTCAAAATTGTCAAAATTGTCAAAATTGTCAAAATTGTCAAAATTGTCAAAATTGTCAAAATTGTCAAAATTGTCAAAATTGTCAAAATTGTCAAAATTGTCAAAATTGTCAAAATTGTCAAAATTGTCAAAATTGTCAAAATTGTCAAAATTGTCAAAATTGTCAAAATTGTCAAAATTGTCAAAATTGTCAAAATTGTCAAAATTGTCAAAATTGTCCAAATTTTCAAAATTGTCAAAATTGTCAAAATTGTCAAAATTGTCAAAATTGTCAAAATTGTAAAAATTGTCAAAATTGTCAAAATTGTCAAAATTGTCAAAATTGTCAAAATTGTCAAAATTGTCAAAATTGTCAAAATTGTCAAAATTGTCAAAATTGTCAAAATTGTCAAAATTGTCAAAATTGTCAAAATTGTCAAAATTGTCAAAATTGTCAAAATTGTCAAAATTGTCAAAATTATCAAAACTATCAAAATTGTCAAAATTGTCAAAATTGTCAAAATTGTCAAAATTGTCAAAATTGTCAAAATTGTCAAAATTGTCAAAATTGTCAAAATTGTCAAAATTGTCAAAATTGTCAAAATTGTCGAAATTGTCAAAATTGTCAAAATTGTCAAAATTGTCAAAATTGTCAAAATTGTCAAAATTGTCAAAATTGTCAAAATTGTCAAAATTGTCAAAATTGTCAAAATTGTCAAAATTGTCAAAATTGTCAAAATTGTCAAAATTGCCAAAATTGTCAAAATTGTCAAAATTGTCAAAATTGTCAAAATTGTCAAAATTGTCAAAATTGTCAAAATTATCAAAATTGTCAAAATTGTCAAAATTGTCAAAATTGTCAAAATTGTCAAAATTGTCAAAATTGTCAAAATTGTCAAAATTGTCAAAATTGTCAAAATTGTCAAAATTGTCAAAATTGTCAAAATTGTCAAAATTGTCAAAATTGTCAAAATTGTCAAAATTGTCAAAATTGTCAAAATTGTCAAAACTGTCAAAATTGTCAAAATTGTCAAAATTGTCAAAATTTTCAAAAATGTCAAAAATTTCAAAATTGTCAAAATTGTCAATTTTGTCAAAATTGTCAAAATTGTAAAAATTGTCAAAATTGTCAAAATTGTCAGAATTGTCAAAATTGTCAAAATTGTCAGAATTGTCAAAATTGTCAAAATTGTCAAAATTGTGAAAATTGTCAAAATTGTCAAAATTGTCAAAATTGTCAAAATTGTCAAAATTGTCAAATTTGTCGAAATGTTCTGAACTTCAGCTTGGATCAGCATTGGAAAAAAATCCTGACTCGAATCTCGGTTTTGCATTTCGATCATTTATATTCGAAACTCATGAGTTTGGAATATGAAAAAAAAATTATTTTAAATTTAAAATTATTAGTAAGATTTGAAATTTTTAAATTTAAATTTTTATACCGAATTGGAACTAAAGAAAGTTTTATAATGGTGATCCATATTTGAAAAATCTGAAACCGAGAAGGAATGACCTTTATGGGTTAAATTCTTTTAAAAATGGAAAACACAAATCTGAAACAGTTTCACCATACACAATTTTCATTTAGATTCACAAGTCAAATATTTAATAAATAACTGAAGAAAAAAATCAGTTTAAATGACAAAATTTCAGTTTTCATATTAGAGATTCCTGGTTTAATCTCTGATTAAAAATTCGCTTCTTGGCTCATAATTAGTATGAATAGTTATCTGGAGCACAGATTTAAAAATCGTTTTCAAACTCGGAACTCAGCTCGAAGTTAAGTTTTATAATTAAGATAATAATATCAATTGGAGAATTTCATCAAGGATTGAAATTGCAGGCGATCACAGTTTCATAATTTGAATCCTGGATTCGAAATTAAAATTCCATGTTTAATCAGAGTCAGTTTGGAACACAAACCAACAGAAATCATAGTTATAAAATAACATCAAGACTTTTGAGAAACCTAGTTTTATTTTAAAATTGCGAAGGATTCTAACCATGAAATAAATTAATAATAATAAATAAGTTTTGGTGGGTTGTGACTTGCACTTTGTTTTTAGGATAAAATTCAACTGAAAACACATTTTACTGGTTTTTTGTTAAAAAATATCTATTTTTCAGATGCTTCTTAAATTAAGTTTCAAACTAAAATCATGAATTTGATTCAAGTTTACGAGAAAAGAAAATCATCTTGATTTGAGCCGTTATCTTTATCTCTTACTTTTTTTTCTTAGAATTTGATAAATTGCTACCAATGGCTCAAACGGTCATGCTTGTGGTTAAAAAGAATTAGTTCAGCTTACATGCTACTTACTAATTGAGGTTATTATTAAAACATTTTCTTAACAATTAAATTTTGAAGTCCCTTATTTATTTTTTAAAACATCAAAAACAAAAAAATGGCAACTTCTTAAATTATTTTCGAAAGTTTGAAATTTAAATAAAATACTTCACTATTCATGTAAAATAACTCAAAGTTTATTATATAAATTTTTTCAACCATTATTTATGTATGCATTGTTCATGCAAAATGATATAGAAAAAAAAAACTATTTTTAGGATTTTTTAAGATATTATTGGAAAATATGGTCAGAAAATCTAAATTGTGTCTTAAAAATCAATTGGCGCATTATACCCGTTCAAAATTTCTAATTTCTATGTTCTGTGACGCGGATTTCAAAAATTCTGTTCTGTGACATGGATGTGTGATGATCAGTGATAAAAATTGGTAAAATTTTTTGTGAAATCAAAGATTTTCCTGTGATTTCGGCAACCTTGCGCACGGTACGAGGTTCAACAATTTGAACAACTTGAAAGTTGTGAAAGATATAGTGATTCTATGTTGTAATCTGTTGCAGTTATTGAAAACTGATTAATGATTAGTCATTAAATGATTTATCGAAAACAGCAACAGATTTCAACATAAAAACTACTTTATCAATAGTTTTAATAATGTTTGTTGGAATATTCGATAAAATCAGTATTCTTTTTGAAGATCGTGAGCACAAAAAATGCAAAAGAGTGGTGAAAAAAACATACTTTTGAAAAAATGAACCGTCAAAATTGTTTCGGTTGCAGTAAAAAAATGTTGAAAAATTGATGGAAAAATTGAAGTATTTTGAAATATTTTGGCACTTCAAGATTCATAAAATAAGAAAAAACCCAGAAATTTTTAAAAATTATCAAAAGTAGATGATTTTCAAACTGTTTATCAATTTGCATTTTTTCAGATTATCTAACACCTAAACTTAACTTTGCACCGGATTTCGACGCAAGATTTAACAATAAATTTTATTCATCAAACAGGCAAATTCATATAGTTTCAACAGATGTAAGTACATAAGCGCTACGATTTTCAAAAAATATGATCAGTTTTTGAGCATTTGTGAGCTGGTCTGTAATTTTTATTTTCGAAGAATGTTTTTTCGGATTTTTTCCTTGCACTTTGAAAAACTTCAAAATAAACAGTTGTTACTAAATTTTATTTGGAAAACGTATTTGAGTTACAATACGGAGTATTCAGAACTTAAAATTATGTACAAATCGGTTAAAAAAAGATGGAAAATATCGCTGTTTTATTCATGATTTACACTCTAAGACTTCTAACGGACAATAAAATCTGAGACGGGTTAGAGTGAATGCAATATTTTTTTATTATTCAAAAAAAACTTGCCTTTGTTCTATAACATGGTTTTTTAACAACTTATTTTAACAATGTGTATGAGGGTATTTTTTTGCTGACAATTTACGGTCTCCAGTCTTAACATTTTCCATAAAATTCAATATTTGGTTTATTGTTGCAACTTTGATCTTAATTTTTATTTGCAGATTTTTTAATTTTAAATTTTCTAACATTTCAAGTTAGATTTTTCATGATTCAAATTTTACCATTTTAGCACATAACCTTGTTTATTTTCAAAGAAATGCATAAAAAGCCCATCAAATCGCATTGAAATTTTACAAGCTTTTCCGCCCGTTCCTGCTTCAAGTCGTCCCGTGTATCGGTCAGGTGGTCTAGGGGAAGGCTTCCAATTGCCATTCTATGGCAAGTATTCTCCTGTGTTTTGTTTTTCTCCCAGTCACGCACCTCTGCATTCTAGCACCCAATCGGATATGTCGAAACAGTTATATGCTGCACATATTATATCTCAAATCTACCGGGATGCCAGCTTGATGCCACAGCCTGCTACTATAGATGGCCTCGATATCGACTCTGTTCCTGCGAATCTCTATGGGACCTCGGGACGCACCTCTCTGAGCAATCTGGAAGTTCTTTTCCCTGGCCACCAACGACTGTTCGTTCCTGCTCCAAGTCGTCCCGTGTATCGGTCAGGTGGGTCAGGGGGAGACTCCCAATTGCCTAACTACGGCAAGTATCCGTCGGATTTTAACATTTCACCCAGTCATGCATCTCTTGCGCCTGATGATGTTCCCTTTTCCAGCGTACATCGCACACAGATATCCGGATCGAAATCTTTCGATTCCATATCCCTTTACTACCATTATGTCGGTGGTATATATTCCTGCTTGTCCGACTACCTTATCACTACCTCATGTTCCTGTTATGACGTCATCGCCTTTACGGAAACATGGCTGAACGACTGCACACTATCTGGCCAGATATTCGGCCCTGTTTATTCAGTGTTTTGCTGCGACCGTCGTGCCCGTAACTGCAAAAAGTCTAGTGGAGGCGGAGTGCTAATTGCCGTCAAGTTGAATCTCTCAGCCCAGCATATCGACGATAATTCCTGGTGCGATCTGCAACTTGTGTGGACTCGCATCGATCTTGGAGATAGGAAACTGTACGTTTGCGTACTGTATTTGCCGCCCGACCGCTCTAGAGATGATGCCCTAGCAGAGTCGTTTTCACGCTGCATCTCAAAAGTAAGCTCTTCTTGCGCCCCGGAGGATTCCCGGTTTGAAGACATGCTCCAACCAAGGTAGCTTTCTGTACCCGGATCCTGCTCGTTCTAACTTTTCGACACCTTCGAACATCATATTAGACTCCCTGAGTACAGCGACCTTGCGTCAGATCAACAGCGTGGTGAACGAAAACGGTCGTATGCTGGACCTTTGCTTTGCCAACGATGGGTCTCGTATACCGACCATTGAATTAGCTCCTGCACCGCTCGGTAAAGCAGTTCCACATCATCCTGCTCTATCGGCCTCACTTGAAGTGACTAAGTTGAACGCTCGTGTTGTAAATTTACCAGCTTTTTACCTCGACTATAAGAACGCCAACTTCGATGACATTTCTCGCATCTTGGCCACCATCGACTGGGCATCGGATCCTTACTCTGCTGCAGAAACCTTCTCGCGTATCCTGAACTATGTCATTGATCGTCATGTGCCTAAACGTACTATCAGAGAAAATCTACGAACTCCCTGGGTTACGACTGAATTGCGACGACTGAAAACGGAAAAAAGATGTGCGCTTCGAAATTATAACGAACAAAAATCTCCTTACACCAAGTATATATATCGGAAGCTTAATTCCGCTTATAAAAAAGCCAGCAAACGTTGTTACCAGAACTACCTTTCGCCGAGTACAACGTAACCTCAAATCCTGTCCAAAATCATTTTGGAAACACGTGAATAGTCAGCGGAAAGAACCTGGTATTCCTACCCATATGTTTCTGGATGACATCACGGCGAACTCTGATCGTGGAATTTGCGATCATTTTGCCCGAAAATTTTCAAATATTTTCACTACAGCTTCTCGTTCCCCAGAGCATTTGGCTAGCGCTATCAGGAACTTTTCGCCACTATTCATTAAACGGTATTGAAATCGAGGATGCAATCATCTCGAAGGCAGCGTCGAAGCTCAAGAATTCCTTTTCTACGGGTCCAGACGGGATTTGTTTATTTGTGTAAAAACATCAACCTGTTGATCCTAATGATAGCTTAATAAAATAATGAGTTACAAACAAGTTAAAAACTACCTTAGTCTACACAGTCCTCGATACCGTTAAAAATTTTCTTCGGAAAGTGGCTCTTGAAACGTTGAAATCGAAGTACTCGGCGAAGCGGTTAAAAGTTCTAAAAATTCCTATAAGAGCGCTGTTGGCTCCATAGTTGTTCAGCCGTATTGGAACATAGAGCTGCAGATTTTGGTTCCTTAGTCCTCGGGGTCGCACACTGAGGGGAATAGCTTCCAGCAACACGGGAGAGTCAATTCTCGATGCGAGGAGATCCGCTACGACTAAAACACGTGCAGCGTTTCGGCGGACATGAAGTGTGTCCAAATCAATTAGGCGGCAACGGCTTTTGTAACTGGGAAAACGAAACGGATCTAGCCAGTTCAAGTGTCTCAGGGCATACCGCATGAAGCGCCGCTGGATAGCCTCAATTCGTTCGGCTCCATTCTGGTAAAATGGGCACCAAACTGCTGATGCATATTCGAGAGTTGAGCGAACGATGCTGCAATACAAGCTTTTTAGGCAGTTCACATCTTTGAACTCCTTGGTTACGCGAAATAAGAAGCCAAGACTTCTAGATGCTTTATCAACGATGTAATTCGTATGAGTCTTAAACTCCAGCCGATGGTCTAGGATCACGCCCAGATCGTTGATGTGGTTCATCCGAGCGATGGTTTCGTTACCAATAGTGTACTCCGCGTGTATGGAGTTCCGCTTGCGAGAAAATGAAATGACAGCACATTTACTACGGTTCAGAGGCAGGCAGTTGGTGTCACACCAGTGAGCGAAGGTATTAAACTGCCTTTGCAAGAAATCGACGTCCTCTTGGCTGTTGATGGTGTGGAAAAGATTGAGGTCATCAGCATACGCAAGTTTAGGTCCATCAAGGACAGTGAGTACATCGTTAAAATAGATGACAAAAATTATCGGTCCCAAGTGGCTTCCCTGAGGCACGCCTGAATAAGCGGAGAATTGTCTTGAGAAAAAATTTCCTGTTTGAACTGATAATTTTCGTCCCGTTAAGTAGCTTCGAAACCAGTCCAGTAAAGATCCACAGAATCCTAAGCGTTCGAGTTTAACGATTGCAATATCGTGATTTACTTTATCGAAAGCAGCAGACAAATCAGTATAGATGGCGTCAGTTTGAGACTTCATGGCAAAACTAATTTGCACGAACGATGTGAAAGTCAGCAAATTTGTAGTCGTGGATCGTTTTGGCAAAAATCCGTGTTGATCGTTGGAAAAGTATTGCTTCGTGGACGAAAAAATTTTATCCAGAACAACTAATTCAAACAGTTTTCCTATCGAACAGAGAGCTGAAATTCCGCGGTAGTTGTTTATATCTTTCTTATCTCCTTTTTTGTGAACAGGGAACATGTAAGCTTCTTTCCAAAGCGAGGGAAAGATTGCGAAGTCCAGCGAAGCTCGAAAAATATGCCTAATGGGAGTCAGTAGGTGTGGCATGAAACGTTTCAAGAAGATAGCTGGTATCCCGTCCGGACCCGTAGAAGATGAATTTTTAAGCTTAGCTGTCGCCTTCAAAATGGCTGCGTCATCGAATGTGATACCGTTTAAGGAAGAATCTAGAGGTGAAATATTTCTTACAGCCATATCCAGTTGCTCTGAGGAAATGGACCCCGTTGTGAAAACTTCTCAGCAAAAAGATTACATATTTCAGGATCGGTGTTTTCTGAGTTGCCGTTCAAGAACATTTGAGACGGAAGTCCGGATTCTTTCCGTTGATTTTTGACGTACTTCCAGAAAGATTTCGGATTGGTTTTAAAATTGCGTTGTAGCCGGTGAAGATAGTTCTGGTAGCAACGCCTGCTGTTTTTTTGTTCGCTGTGTTTAGTTTGCGGTATTCTTCTTTTGTGCAGAGGGACTTGTGCTTGCTGTAGTATCGAAGAGCACGGTTTTTAGCCGTCTTCAATTGTCGCAGCTGGTTAGTGACCCAGGGAGCTCGAGGGTTGGAAGGTAAGCTACGTTTCGGAACATGACGATCGATTATGTAGTTCAGTATGTTTGAAAAAGTCGTAGCGGCAGCATTGGGGTTAGAGAGATCGAGCTCGTTCTCCCATTCGATGGAACCTAGGACTCGAGAGATAGCTTCGTAATCGGCGTTTTTGAAGTCCTGGTAGAATGAAGCAGTTTCCTCTAAGGGGGCGGTAATGTTAGTGACACCGAGTGAGACCACTAAAGCTGGATGATGAGAAACAATTTTGACGAGAGAAGCGGGAGCTAAATCAATTGTCGGATTCCTGAAGCCTTTGTTTAGGAAGCAGAGGTCTAGCATACGGCCGTTTTCGTTTTCGAAGCTGTTGATCTGGCGAAAAGTCGCGGTGCTCAAAGAGTCCAGGAAGATGTTGGTAGGAGCCGAGAAATAGGAGCGCATATCAGCTTCGTTTTTAAAAAGTTTCATGCCTGTTTTGTTGGCTCATATTTGTCTTATTTTTCAAGCTTCGCCTGTCAGAGCTACCTTTCCACTACTGTGGAAAGAAGTTTATATGTTTCCGGTCGACAAAAAAGGTGATAGACGAGATGTCAACAACTATCGTGGAATCTCAGCCTTATGTTCGATAGCCAAACTATTCGAATTGGTGGTCTTGGATCCCATCTCCTCGTTTTGTAAGAATTAAATTTCTAATGACTAGCACGGATTCATGCCTATATGTAACTTTCAATGCCTTCATTCAAGTAAATATGTGACTTTTGGTTGCTTGGGAATACATAGGCCCCGGAGAGGCGCAAGATGTGGGTTCTAGTCCTACCGGGAGACAAGGCGAATTTTTTCGCATGTTTTTCAACATTAATTTTCATCTTGTCTAGTCACTGGAAGTTCAATTAACACAGTTGGATTAATTTCTCTACAAAAAAAAGTCTCACTGACTTAATGTTTGAGTCAAGACCCATCTCTGGGTCACAGTTTAAAAATTTATTTCAAATAATTTGCGCATAATTTCTAAGTTGATCTGTTTGCGACAGTAAGTTTCTATTAATTTATTGGATTTCGGAAATTTATGAGATTCCTGATATTTCAATCACCACAAAAATAATGAATCCTTGCATTTTATTTTTCAATTTTGTCAATGAATTTCAACTGACTTGTCAAACTACGTCATTAGCTTTGAGTTTGTCTACCACTTAAATCCCTCAGCATAACCTAATTACCCCTCCACATGTGCCACCATCTTTTTGGAAAAAAAAGTGAATAAAAAACGCCAACCGGAAAGCGGCCCTCGCATCTTACAGCTCTCATCAAACAAAGCACACAATTAAGCTCAATTCCTTTCCTTATCCTTATCCTTTTCCTTTCCACCCCCCGACAACTAACGCAGGACGGCGAAAAGACAGAGACAGAGCAGCGGAAAACAGGAATTAAATTGAAATTAGGGTATCCTGCTGCCCCTTCCCCTACTTGTCAAACCACCCTCCAACTTAGCCATTCATGTCTTGCCACCCACCCAATCAGGGAAATCACTTTTCTCGGCTGACACTGCTGCCAGCTGGATGCTGTGCTGCCCCATTATAGGAGTTTTTCATTTCCACAAAAGATAGCAATTAAAGCTTCTCTACACTCGTCGTCACCAGAAGTTCTCCCAAAGTGAGGAGGAAGAAGGTCAGGAGCCTTCCCCCACTTCTTCGTTTCAACTCTCATCCTTTCGTGTTTTCTTTATTCTTCCGTTGTCTTTAATCTTATTCTGCCGGGATAATGAAAGCGATAGTACAATGTCAATGGGAAGCGTGTGGGAAGAGGAAGGAAGGAAAAAAGTTGGGAAAACGAACCTGTAATCAGTGCAACACATGAGGGTACAATACTTTTCCTCCCGGTTTTTTTTTGCTCTTCTGGCTCCTTACGTCAGCCCGAGAAGTTTTTCTCCATTCCAAGAGCCTTAAAAGAGAGAAATTTAGATTGGAAGATGGCAAATGAGGGAGCGGTGGGAGGAAAATGTGTATGTGCGAATGTTTGCTGATAAAACATATGTAGATGAAGCAATTAAAAAGACATTTCGGAAAACGTGTTCCGTCTGTGTTTGATGATTGGACAAGATAAGTTGAACGAAGAAGAAATTATTCTTATCTTTTTCCCATTCTTCCTTCCTTCAAACTTGATTGATAAAAAAATTTCGTACCGACGTACCTTTAAAGTTTTATTCATTTCAATGTTTTTAAAAGTTCTATCCATCCGTTACTTTTAAACTTGAACAGACCTAACTGATTTTTAACTATTTCATTTCTTGATTCGATAACCATTCAATAAGTGTTTTTAATTCACTTCATAAATTTTGAATAAATGAATGAAAGTATGCGATAAATAAGGAAAATCGAAAGTAAAACTTTTTGATTCAACGATTGGGAATTTGAACGATTCTGCAAAATAAAAATATCGGGTTCTGAAACGACTCAACAAAACTGGTTTCATGAGTAAGAACGAGTTTTTATTATCGGCTAGGATTTATCCAAATCTTTCAAAAACAATAAAAAACCAATAACAATTTAAGAAAAAATGCTAAAAATCTTACAAATGAAAAAAAAAATTGACAAAAATTTATTTCATAAATGATTTAAAATGAGTAAAATAAAATATAAAGAAATTAAAAGAAAAATTTAAGCTTTAACACACAAAAAAGAATATTTAAAACAGTTTTGGAAAATTTTATTTTATTTCTAAATTTCTATCGTTTATCTGATTTTATGATTTTCTTTATCGATTTTTTTCGAAAATCTTCTTCTTCTTCTTCAAACCTTCGTCAAAAGGTTCTTTTTGTAATTTTTGTAACTTTTATTATATTTGTCATTTTTGTCATTTTTGTCATCTTTTTCATTTTTGTCAATTTGGTCATTTTTGTCATTTTTGTCATCTTTTTCATTTTTGTCATTTTTGTCAATTTGGTCATTTTTGTCATTTTTGTCTTTTTTGTCTTTTTTGTCTTTTTTGTCATTTTTGTCGTTTTTGTCATTTTTGTCATTTTTGTCATTTTTGTCATTTTTGTCATTTTTGTCATTTTTGTCATTTTTGTCATTTTTGTCATTTTTGTCATTTTTGTCATTTTTGTCATTTTTGTCATTTTTGTCATTTTTGTCATTTTTGTCATTTTTGTCATTTTTGTCATTTTTGTCATTTTTGTCATTTTTGTCATTTTTGTCATTTTTGTCATTTTTGTCATTTTTGTCATTTTTGTCATTTTTGTCATTTTTGTCATTTTTGTCATTTTTGTCATTTTTGTCATTTTTGTAATTTTTGTAATTTTTGTAATTTTTGTCATTTTTGTCATTTTTGTCATTTTTGTCATTTTTGTCATTTTTGTCATTTTTGTCATTTTTGTCATTTTTGTCATTTTTGTCATTTTTGTCATTTTTGTCATTTTTGTCATTTTTGTCATTTTTGTCATTTTTGTCATTTTTGTCATTTTTGTCATTTTTGTCATTTTTGTCATTTTTGTCATTTTTGTCATTTTTGTCATTTTTGTCATTTTTGTCATTTTTGTCATTTTTGTCATTTTTGTCATTTTTGTCATTTTTGTCATTTTTGTCATTTTTGTCATTTTTGTCATTTTTGTCATTTTTGTCATTTTTGTCATTTTTGTCATTTTTGTCATTTTTGTCATTTTTGTCATTTTTGTCATTTTTGTCATTTTTGTCATTTTTGTCATTTTTGTCATTTTTGTCATTTTTGTCATTTTTGTCATTTTTGTCATTTTTGTCATTTTTGTCATTTTTGTCATTTTTGTCATTTTTGTCATTTTTGTCATTTTTGTCATTTTTGTCATTTTTGTCATTTTTGTCATTTTTGTCATTTTTGTCATTTTTGTCATTTTTGTCATTTTTGTCATTTTTGTCATTTTTGTCATTTTTGTCATTTTTGTCATTTTTGTCATTTTTGTCATTTTTGTCATTTTTGTCATTTTTGTCATTTTTGTCATTTTTGTCATTTTTGTCATTTTTGTCATTTTTGTCATTTTTGTAATTTTTGTAATTTTTGTAATTTTTGTCATTTTTGTCATTTTTGTCATTTTTGTCATTTTTGTCATTTTTGTCATTTTTGTCATTTTTGTCATTTTTGTCATTTTTGTCATTTTTGTCATTTTTGTCATTTTTGTCATTTTTGTCATTTTTGTCATTTTTGTCATTTTTGTCATTTTTGTCATTTTTGTCATTTTTGTCATTTTTGTCATTTTTGTCATTTTTGTCATTTTTGTCATTTTTGTCATTTTTGTCATTTTTGTCATTTTTGTCATTTTTGTCATTTTTGTCATTTTTGTCATTTTTGTCATTTTTGTCATTTTTGTCATTTTTGTCATTTTTGTCATTTTTGTCATTTTTGTCATTTTTGTCATTTTTGTCATTTTTGTCATTTTTGTCATTTTTGTCATTTTTGTCATTTTTGTCATTTTTGTCATTTTTGTCATTTTTGTCATTTTTGTCATTTTTGTCATTTTTGTCATTTTTGTCATTTTTGTCATTTTTGTCATTTTTGTCATTTTTGTCATTTTTGTCATTTTTGTCATTTTTGTCATTTTTGTCATTTTTGTCATTTTTGTCATTTTTGTCATTTTTGTCATTTTTGTCATTTTTGTCATTTTTGTCATTTTTGTCATTTTTGTCATTTTTGTCATTTTTGTCATTTTTGTCATTTTTGTCATTTTTGTCATTTTTGTCATTTTTGTCATTTTTGTCATTTTTGTCATTTTTGTCATTTTTGTCTTTTTTGTCATTTTTGTCATTTTTGTCATTTTTGTCATTTTTGTCATTTTTGTCATTTTTGTCATTTTTGTCATTTTTGTCATTTTTGTCATTTTTGTGATTTTTGTGATTTTTGTTCCTTGAGTCTTCAACGAGTATTCAAAAAGCCTTTTATTGATTTTCAATGATTCTTTTATTTCAAAAAGTCTTTTAGAATTCCTTGTTTATAATCTTAAAAGCCTTTACCGTTATTTTGTAGTGCATTTTTCAGAAAAACAATTTTTATATGCAGTTTCGTTCTCTTTCTGTTGTTTTATCTTTTCATCAGGTCAGATATTTTCAATTGGTCCTGGTCTCATTACGACGACTTTTCAGGCAACCAACAACCCTCAACCTAACCCATCCCAAAACCAGGGGAGGAACAATGAAATCCCTCATCGCCGGAGCAAGTGGCAAGAAAATCGAGCCCACATCGCGAAAAAGTGCCACGCAATACCGGAGACATTCAGTGGGAGATAAAATTTTAATTAAAAACATAAGACGGAAAGCTGAAACCGACCCACCTCACGTTCATTTTCCCCCTTCTTTGAGTTCCTTCAGGAATCGTTCCGGCCAAAATTTTGTACAGAATATTCTGCGGAATTTGTAGCAGCAGCAAGGAAAAAAAAAACAAGGAACCATCCTGGCTGCTCATGCAACCTGAAGAGGGGTGGCCGGAAAAGGGTTGATTTTGCTGACTCACAAGAAGGGTTTCAAGGGGGAGTGGGAAAAGGAAGGGTTAAATTTGGTGACTAGCAGGGGTGTGGGTGTTGTGATGGTGAAGCTATTTAATAGCAAACGGTCGGAAAATGAGACCCACGAACAGCAGTCAGCCAGCACGCGAATGTTACGCAAGGTTCTGTGCCCACTTCCAGCCACCCACCCAGCCACCAAATCGTCAGTCGGTTTCTTTTTCGACCGTTTGGCAAACGGTGGTCACCCAGATGAAGGGCAGAGGCGCCGAAATCAAAAATGAATTTCTGAAAAAAAAAATCCAATTTTTTATTCAAGCACTTGTTTCCCATGAAATAATCACAAGGAGAATCAATCATTTCCATGCCCAAGAACAAAATATAATCCTCAAAACAGTGTTTCAAACGACTGAAGATAAGTTTAAAAAAAATTACGAAACGATTAAACTGAGTGTAAAATTTATTAAAATAGTAGTTTCGATAATACGTAATTCAAGAGACACAACATAACTGGACTGGATCTAGCCCAAATTTGTTACCAAATATCCGGGCATGTCCGGATAAAACCGAGCGATCTGGCATTCTTAGTCTACAGTTTGGTGCTATGCAGTTTAGAAGTTTTAAAATTATTTAGGTGAATTTAAATCAACCATTCCACCAGCTCTAGTAACACAGAGCATGCATAAAAAAGCATAGATTTTCCCAGCAAACATTCTAGGAGGTTTATTGCTGACACAACTGAATTATTCAAATATATAAACCAGATGAAAAGCTTGTATTAAACTTACCGAAATAGCTTAAAGCTACAAAAGTGGAGGCGATATATTCACAATGACAAGATTCGCACGATTCTATTTCCCCACAAAATGCAAAATAAACGATTTTAAGTAATTTGAGTAAATCGAAAAAAAATCCCTGACCGAGATTTGAACTCCACGCGCTATCCGACTTAACTATTTTTGAGCAATGCTTGTCGTAAATGAATGATATAAAATCACTCAATACCAACTTGTTTACGATGTTTATTGAAAATGTCTAAATATTGGATATCGATTATCATTTCTATTACGATTTCATGTTAGCTGGGTTGATTCAATCATTTGTTTTCAGGTAGTTCTGAATACGCCATTAAAGCTTTGACTAAATATACTGTTGAAGTTGTTTTGAAAGAGTTGTGAATGCTCTGTTAAAACCATAACAAAACATAGACTTCAAAGTTTGTTTCGAGCTTTTTTGCATATTATATAAAGGCTATAAATCACTGAAAAACTAATGAAAACTCCACAATTTGGGTATTTGGAGAAATGGCTAAACTAGAATTAATCAAATTTCGCTTTCAGAAATCCAAAATGGCGGCATCCGCTGCCCTTCAAAATGATGTAAATCACTGAAAATCGTATAAAACTCCGACAATATGGATATTGGCGGCTAAACGAGTAGAAGTCGAATTTTGCCTTCTGACGCCATCTTGAAATCCAATATAGCGGCTTCCGCTTCACTTGAAAATGCTGTAAATAACTAAAAATCCGATGAAATTTTAATAAGGATTACCACCATTTACAGCAATTTAAAGATCAGTGAAAGTCAGTGAAAGTTCTATGGGACCCTATTTAATGCGTCCAGATTTGGTGAACCATGCTTTTGTGTCATTTTGGATGTTTTTTTTTTTAAAAAAAAGATTAGTAATAAAGTATAGGATACTAGGTTTGGGGCTTATTCTATCGACTAATGTGAGTATTGATCTGCCTGTCATCCTGTCACATGGCTTCCAACTTGTCGATGTGTGAAATTAATATTTGATGCATGAGTTTTGAAGTTAAAATGATAGGTTTCAAACTCTTAACTTATTCAGTTACACTATAATAAAAACCCATTCTTAAGGTAAGTTTTTGCCAAGATTTGAGTTTCAATAACAATAGGTTTATTAAAATGAAATCAAATGAGGATTTCGAATTCAATAATCCAGGTGGATGTGAGTAGCAGACCGCTGCAAAAATCACTTTTTGCTCCCATATGTTTTTTCGATGCCTTTTGGGTCACCAAGCATCAGTATAAAATTTTAGATGATTTGTTTGATTCATGAGTTAGCGCAACGCGTTTTAGTTTTGTATGGAAATTGGTAGGGAAGAAGAAATTTTTGCATATTCAATCATCCGGAAAATTCAAATAAGGTTGAAATGTAGTTGGTCTTTGATTTTTGGTTTTGACTATTTATAAGCTTATGTTTTGCTTATTTGACAAGCAGCTAAGCAATTTACGAAAAAAGTTGTTGTAAGGAGTTGATTCGTCGGAGTTTAAATATTGCTTTACGCGATTTACATTCAGTGACCCTTCGACAATGTGGGATAAACTTTTGCGGTTTACTGTTGGTCTCTTTCTCTCTGTCACTATCTCGATTACTCTTCAAAAAACGCTTAAATTAAAGAAATAAATTTTGAAAACAAAATTTTTGTATAACATTGATTATCTTATCAGGGGTAGAAGTTAGGTTTGTCTTTTGTTCACACGGTTTGTACTGCAAGAACCAAGGAATATTTTTTATCCAAAGATCCATTTTAAGGAAATTTCAGTACATCCCTGGCGAATTTTAAATGAAAAATTATGTTTTCCCATACAAATTTCCATACAAAATTAGAACTTTTTGCGTTAATTTAGGTCTGGATGGATCGCTTCCAAAAAACAAGTTAAAGTAAGGTGGGGTAAAAGTACGAGTCGGATAAAAGTACGTTTTGGGATTATCACAAACCGATAACAGTAAAATTCAAAACTCTGGCGTGAATTGATAGTGATTTAGACTGCCAACAATAGTCATATTTTTTTTTTCGTAAAAATTGAAAACACAACGAAAAATGAGGTAAAGTAGCTTTTTTGCTTGAATGATGTAATATTTCAAATAACGGCAAACATGTAAGTGCAATCAAAAGTCTGGCTTTCAATGAAAGTTTTAATGTGTCTTTTTAGTTTTTTTTTCAATCACTATCAAATGCCGAAGAAAGGATTTAATTACTATGTCTCTGTTCTGTACAATAAACTGTGAATCAAAAGAAACCTTGAAGGGGCAAAAATTCGAACTGCAAATGGAACAAAAGTACGAAGGGTCTACTGAAGCAAATCTGAACGGAAAATTTTAAATTCTTTTTTAAATGCTCTGGAAACATCAGCGCGTATTTTTGTTTCTACAAGAATTGCTCGCGCGAAATATTTCTCAAATGCGATGAGAACTGGATTTCCAAAACCTGCTGAATATCAGTGTTCGGCATCGCTAATTGAAAAATTAGCGGCGCTAATTAAATCGCTAACTCATTCAAATTTAGCGATCGTTAATAAAAACCGCTAAAAAAGCAGAAAAAGTTATCGCTTCAAGCTTAAAGCGCTAATCGCTAATCGCTAACTGTTGATGAACAATAACGTAAACAGGATGGCAACAGCATGGATTATGGTTGCATCTCAATTCGTTTGCTCAAATACTTTACAAACATAGTGCAGATTGTTTATTGTGCCCAGTCTGTTGAAAAATCTTTAACCAGGTTTCACTTTTTTTTTTTCAAACTTTCAAAATAGTAATGCAAAATCCTCATGATAGGAGCATTGCCAAACGTGTATCTTGAAAACTAAATAAAATAAAAATGCAAATTCATTCTATGGTGATACTGTCTTATTATTACTTTATTATGCATACAGAAAAAATCCAAAATTTGAGCGCTAATGATCATAGCAGCTTTGTCTACTAGCGACACGTCGCAAACGTCGCGACGTTGAATATAATAACGTCGCATCGCGAGTTTCCTAGGAGACTTGAAGCATGCACTCAGCCGAAATAAAAACGTTAAATTCACCTGGATTTGCACGTAGGCGCTTACTACGTAAATTTTTGCTCGACTTACGTGAATCACTTAGAAGCTAATACAAATTCACTTGATCCGTACGTGAAATTCACATGGCTGTATGCTGTCAAAACGAAGACACATACGATTTACGTGAAAATCCAATGATCCACCAAGTACAAAGGAATTTGGTGTATTCTATTTGACGTTCACGTAGCTCTGAATAACTTATTCACGTAAAATCTCTGTGACGGAATACACTACTCAATATGGCGCGGATCCAAGAGTTGGTGCTATCAAAAAGAGAAATTCTAGGTGATGAAGCTGATTATTCGTGAGTAGTTAAAATTTTGTTGTGTATTCGTTATTTAAATTTTATATTATTTTAACAGAATTCGGAATTGGGGCAGCTACGACGACCAGGCAATCACTATGGAGACAACGCAAATGCCATCTTCGATGCGGTATTATGTGTCAGGTATGTTAAGTGAAATGTACAAAGTTTCCATTGATAGTGCAAAGTGCATCGTGTCTAAGAAAAAATATAATGTCCTGCAAAATCAACACATTTTTTGTTTATAAGATCCGGAAAACCCAACTACGTTTCTATTTCAATTAAATCTACGTGAAACGCATGTAGCAGAACGCATCCCTTTTCACATTCGAGCTATGTTATTTTCACATACAACTCATATGAAAGTTACGTGAATTCTGCTCGCTGCGCTAGCTCTGTTTGCTACCTGAAATTCACGTAGGTTTCACGTGATTTCCATGGTGGCAAAAATCCATGTACATTTTCACGTAGCGTTCATGTGAAGAATTTTTTCGGTGTGCGATTGATGGACTAGGGAAAATGTAAATAAATAACGTAAACATTGTTCGAGTACTACATTGAAATCGCCTACTGGACTGAAAAAAGAATAACAAACCTGCAAATGACAGGAATCTCGCTAGTAAAAAAGCGTCGCTAGTCCTACTGTCGCTATTCGGTTTGGTGCTATACACATAATACCTAATTTGAAATACTTGTAAAACCTGCTTTGTGAAAAGTAAATATCTCATCCACTTAAAACAAGTTGTAAAAAGCGGATTTTTCCAGCATTTACTTTTCGAGACTTGCCGTGTGAGATAGTAATGTGAGATCTAAAAAAAACTTAGAAATTTGGAAAAGCTTTTGAAAATCCATTGATTAACCTAAAAAGCACATTTCAACAAATCACCGCATGTGGACTACCATGCTAAAGACATGTAAAATATTGATCAAGTAGGCCGTTTACTGTACTTTTGCAAGCAAAAAAACAGTATCTAAAAATTGACCTTCTAGCTTTGAATTACCTATATGAATGATGTTTGAAAAAGTTTAATAGTGTTTATAAAAAATAATATTGAATTGTTTGTCTGAGAATGTTGAGAAAAGAAGTACTTAAGAAAAAAAAAGATAATCTGTATGAGGCACTTCTGCCCTGAGATTATTCGAAGTGACCATTTTCACTTGGAGCGCATATTGGTGTAAGAATGATGCCCGATGTCTACTTTACTTGTCAAATGACAAAATGTCTACTTCTATCAGTAATTATTTTGTGAATTTGAAACAAGTAAATGGAAGTTAGCTTTCTTCATTTAGCGGAACCAAAAACTAGCGGAACTTTTTAATTCGCTAGCTCAATCAAAATTTAGCGGCAAAATTAAACCGCTAACAAAAAGTTATCGGACTAACTAGCGATTAGCGGATTAGCGTTTTTGTGCCGAACACTGCTGAATATAGACAGTTAGTGGAGAATCCAAATTCGCGCAGATTATTTGCCCATGAATAGGATTTGTATCAGAAGCGAACAAAGAAGCTGCTGCTGTAAGCAGAGATTAATACGAAATAATTTTCCTGTTGACTTCATTAAAAATTGTGGAATTTTGTAGGAGAGAGATGAAAGTTTCAAGTGCTGTTCCGGCAAAATTTTCTAAAAATAGGGTATCACTAAGGTCGTACTTTTAACCCACCATACTCTAAGGGAGGTGTAAAAATTAAAGAATTTGAAATTTCCATACAAAGCTTGCCGTGGTCTAGTGAGTAAAGCATGGATCACTACAAATCTGGACGCATTAAAACGGGTCTATCTTGGAGCTGTATAAACGAAATAAAAAGGTTTTGTACTTGAAATGTAGGGTTTTTATTGCATTTTAAAGGAAAAATAATAAAAAAATTATTCCGATGTGGGGCCGTTCACATACCACGTGGACAACTTAGGGGGAGGGGGGGTATATGGAAATGTCCACGCTTGTCCACGGAGAGGGGGGTAGGGGTTTGGGTCATGTCCACGTGGACATACTTTCTTCCCAAAATTTTTTCTAAGGTTGAATAAATATTAAGATGTTTGAATCTTACGGCGCGTTCGTAAATTGATTTTTTTGGGTGATGCATCAGTCGATTGATTTGTTTGGTAGATGTCAAATCACTTTCCATATGCTTTTGCATACGTTTGTTTGGAATTTACGAACGCCAGCATCGATAAAAAAATCACTTCGATAGAAAAAATCAATTTACGAACACGCCGTTAAAATTACAAAGCTTTTCAGTTTAAGTTCAGTTTCAGTTTAAACAATTAATAACCACTTGAAAGCAAGTGATAAATATGATAATTTTTAAATTTATTTATTTTTTAATTATTTTATATCAGGTAATCCTATTTCTTTTTTTTTGTTTAAATCAGCCATTCCAATAACAAATAGGCAAAAAGTAGTGTTTTCTAACTGTCAAATGAGATTAAAAAAAAACAATTTCAAATCTGTCCACGTGGACATCCGGGGAGGGGGGTAGGGGTTTGTCAAATGTCCACGCTTGTCCACGGAGGGGGAGGGGGGTGTCAAAAATCTCATTTTTCTGTCCACGTGGTATCTGAACGGCCCCTGTTGTTTTGATGAATTTTCGAACTTTTGGTTGAGTATCACTCATTATAGTTTGAATACCCTATTCGCTGACCTCAGCGGCCATTTTGTTCCACAATCTCTTCATCTCTGTTGCTTCCCGAGTCGTCCTACCATTCTTCTTCATCTTCTGTTTGACAATTGCCCAAAATTTTTCGATAGGGCGGAATTGAGGGCAGTTGGGTGGGTTGATATCCTTTTCGACAAAATCCACCCGTTGGCCCAATACCACTGTAGAACCTCCTAGCTGTAGTGGCAGCTTGCCAAATCTGGCGAAAACTTAACTAGTCCTTTGTGAGATCTAATGTACGAAAAAAAAAGTTTTTCAGGCATTCCTCCTTGTAAATTTCGGAGTCCATGGTCTTGTTTTTCACAAAAACCGGAATTTTTCGTCCGCAGCTGCAAATACCTTGCCAGATCAAACACTTTCTTGCAAACTTATCAGCAAAAACGAATTTGAAGTAGCCGGGGACATCACCATGACCAGTGCAGTGCACCACTGCAGTGGCTTTACATAATTTTTGGCCAGAAAGCTGCCCAAAATCCATCTTCACGTACGTTTTTATTCATCCATGAGGATGCATCCGTCGAACTTCGTTGGAATCTTCTTGTATAACTTGCGGGCACGTCCTTTGGCTACTAAATTCTGCTTCAATGTCCGGTTTGGTTGCTTACTGGTCCGATAGGATCGTATTCCTTCGCGTAGACGAATTCTGCTGGCGGTGCACCGGTCGGCGTTGAATTTCTTGGCAATGTCATAGTCCGACTACCCTGTGTTTTCCTTGATCGTTCTCAACACCTTCAAATGCAGTTTCCGATCCTTAATTCCACTATGACGCTTGGTATGAACCTGCCGATCTCACGGAATCGCATCTCACGGAAACGTTTGAGAACGCTACACACGGTTGATTTGACCATTTTTAACGATTTCGCGATTTTTGAACCCGACCACGTCGGGTATTTGACGTGGGTGTTCAAAATTTATTTTCATCTCGCGGCTTCCATCACGTGTAACTTTTTCGAAACAAAACGAATCGTAATGAAATTTTCAGCACTGGTAGAAGAAACATTCCTCTACAAAGTGCTGCCAAAACATTCCAGATCCGACAACTAGGAGCACTATGGTAAAATAAATAGTGCGTCCAGATTTGTAGTGATCCATGCTTTAGTCAGTCAAGCTACGCTAAGCTAAGCTAATAGGTTTATTAAAATGAAATTCTAAACTTACAGATTCAATTCATGAATAGTGTCGTAAAATTAAATGTCTTAAGCCTAGAGTGAATTAAGACTAGAACATTTCTTGATCAAAAAATTCCCGTTTACATGGCCTTGATAGGAATTACAGTCATTTGAAGCTCAATAAATGTCATTTGACCTTCTTCGGTACGTTAAGTGTTATTTAAGCTCCTAACTTTAACTCTTTAAATAGAGAATAAGTTTCTTGTAAACCCTTCTTAGAACTGACGCCTTTCCAGCTAGCTCGGGTTGTTCCCGAGAGCATCGAATTTGCACGCGAGAAGACACTCCGTTGCGGACGACGCCATCCACACGCCTCGACACGAATGGGAAAAGGATAGATAATTAGTTATAAAATTATGTTAAATGTGTATTTTCATATCCAATACCGTCGCCCGTCGTCGTCGTTTTCTCTCTTTAATTATAAACAGTCTCTTTAGCACAGAATGGGATGGTGTTGGAATGGGTGCTACAAGGCAAGGAGGGAGTCAATAGGAAAATAAAAACGCGGCAGCCAAATGCAATGGGAGAGCTGCCATTGGAGCTGGGCCGGCCGGGAAATGTGAGTGTTTCATGTGTTGAATGGGTGGAAAGTGGGTGGCATCAGGAGGTATCAGCAAGTGGTGGTCCTCTTCGTTTTCCATTCTAAGAGGATGGATGCTGTGTGCTCATTTAATTATGGAACCGATTCCTTTTTCCCAATTCTCCACCCCCAACACAGCAGCGGTAAAGATTCCACCGACCGACCCAACGATCGGTCACCGACTCTTTTTCCGTCCAACTGATGATGGCAATTCTGGACGCAGAAAAGAGACTCTCTTTCCCTGGCAGCAGCAATGGGATGGAAAAAAGATACATGAGGGAAGTTTGACAAGTTGGCGTGAAAATAATTAACGGAAAAATAATTGGATTCATTAAAATGTGGAGCTCTCGGTTTCAAGGTTTGTTGTTTCTTTCTTTTTTTTTTCTTCCCTCGGTTTGATGCCAGCGATTTCGGGGTTCGTTTGATGAAATTTATGGCATAGAATATTTGTTTGGAAACCCCTTCTAGATGGTATGTTAAGAATGAATGCTTTTCAACAAACACTTTAATTAAGTCATCAATGAAATGATGAGTTTGCAAATTAAATTACTTAGTTTTCTTTCATTTTGATTTAGAAATCTTATTTTGACCGTATTCAGATGGATATGTTTAAAAAAAAAGATATCCCATCGAAAATGACACAGAGACTTTGCTAGGAATGTTAGCAATATGATCGAATTTTGTCGTCAAATTTTGTTTTCATGTTTGTAGTTTACTACAAACTACTACTACTTTACTACTTTTATCTATGGTTTTTCTTCCAAGTCGCTAAAAGTCCAAGTCACCAATTTTGTTTGCTCGGTTTGACTTTGAAAACAAATAAAGGAGGGGCTCATTTCTTACCCAAGCATGGTTTTAATTTCTTCAAAATAAATATCGAATGTGACACAACTCGAGCGAAAAGGTAGAACTATTTTAAATTGTTTTTTTATTGTTAAACAATGTTACTTCGTTTCAGATACACCTATACTTGGGCAATGAGCTGTAGAGGGTGTACTTTGATTCCCTGAGGGCCGATTGGAAACACAGTGGAGGACCCCAAATTTCTGTCTCAAACCGCGTGAGTTATCTGAATATTTACATTATGCTCCCGGTCAGACTTTCAATGGAACCTCTTTTTCTTTCAGAACTATGGTTGCTGACTTCTTCCAGCAAATTTTGACCATTTTAGACCCCATAGAATCGAAAAAAATATGCGATTTATTGAGAAAACATCAATGTGTTTTAATTAGAAAATTTACAAAAAACAATAGATTTTTCCTGCTTGAATTTATTACTATTCATATTTCAAATCTACGATTTTCTTCATTTGGGGGGAATAGCAGTTACGGCTTAAACAGCTCTGCTATTGGATTTCAAGAATCGCTAGTTTAACCATAGCAATTTCCGTGACATCGCATAATCTGATGGATGACTTGCTCAAATTTTGGGTCAGAAACCATATTAATGTTTTAGTAGACGCGTATTTCAGCTCATATATTTATATATTTTTCACCGTGATCTTTTAAAAAAATCTACAACGCCCGGTGTATTCACACAAGGTTTATAGGATATGATGCTCAATAGATTTAACTGTAACTCAATAATTTGTTAGATTGAAAAATACTCTCCACTCCACTGTCCAAAAATTATGGTAAAGCGATGCAAATAACAATAAAATATTATAAAAATATTAGGAAGTAACTACAAACTCAAAGCACGGTTGCCAGATTGTCCGGTTTTTTCCGGGATTGACCAGAATTTTAAACAAAATTTTGGAAAAGTGCGGTTCCAAGTGACCGTTAAAGTGTATGTTTTGCTGTACAATACGAAATTTTTCGAAATATCTCCCCTCCCCACTACACTATGGGGTTTGAGGTGGTAAAATGTCAAGAACTGAACTTCATCAGATATTTTTTAAGTTTTATAAGTTGATAACTCAATACTTGACTGGGATATTCCTAGTTTTTCAACTCATAATCTTGGATACAGACATCAGACTTTAAAAAATTGAAAAATTTATATATTGAAAATAAAAGTTGAATTACATATACTTCAATGGAAAACTTTTTTTTCTTAAATTTACAGCACAACATTAGAAAGCTTATATTTAAAAGCTTTCATTGAACCGTTCAAAATTTTGGCATACCTTATTGATCTATGATAAAAATGAGTAAATAAACAATTTTTTAAAAGTCGAAAACTTTAAAGCTTTGTCAAAAAAACCCGCATTACCCCATGCTATTTTAACTATCCAGATATTGTAGGTCCTGAAAATACAATTAAAGAGTTTTCAGGTACTATTAAGCACCGTTTTTAGAGTTATAGTCAAATAAAGCTGAAAATATCATGCAAATAGGTAATTTTTACCCAATTATGAGTGAAAGTTGTTGCTGGTTTGTCATGAAAAGTTCTTTACTCCTGATAACCCACACATTTATTTCTTGGTTGGCATAAAATGTTTTGATAATATTTCTTATTTAATTATCAATTAGTCCAAAAACGGCTCTCAAATAAAAAAGTTGGGTCAAAAAAAACACAAATCATCCTTCTTTATAAGTTTTTTTTAAACAATGTTTGTATGAATTTATAAAAAAATTAGTTGAAATGGTTATTTTTATAAAAAAATTTCAAAAATTACAAAAGGGTCCATAACACCAAATAATCCTTTTGGTACCTCATTGTATGGAACTGCTCAATATTGCACTAGCAGTTTAAATATTTTGCACAGGATTTGACCATCGTATTTTGTATATTTAACCGATGGGCAGCTTTTCAAAATTGTAGAAATGAAGTCAGCCCTGTTTATGAATCAACTAGACGAACCAGTCAGACAAATTTAGCCTTTTTAGCATTTCCTTTACTTATATTTTCAGATTGAGCTTGAAAAAACCTTTCACATTCCTTTACTTTATGCAATCAATCATCTTCCCTTTTATTCAAATTTAAGCTCCCTATTGGATCCTCTAGGATTTCTTGAACGATTGTCTAGCTGTTTTCGGGTCTTTCACTGGGACTTTCCTGGATTTTTCTCGATCCTGCCCAAAAACAATTGTCAATAATCTTTAGTATTGGCTGATATCTCAAAAAACACTTGACAGAACGTCACAAATTTGCACATGTAAACATTACAATAGTAAGTAGCTTCACTAAAAAATTTATCAATTTACATCCATGCATTGCAAAGTTATTCACAAAACAAATAAATGCATTTTTCAAATACACTCCCTACGTCATATTTCACGTTAAATGGTTTGATGGTTTGAAAAAAAAATCTGACACCCTGACATTACATTCATATATTTTTGATTAAGTTATCTGAAGCTTAATTTATTATTATCGTTATCTTTCAGGTATCAGAAAAGTGGTAGGCTTACGTGATCCGAACAAACGGAAAATTTTGCCGCACTTACAGATTTTATCTGCTTCTATCCTCTGGATGAAAATCATCATTTTAAGGTGTTGTGTGATGTTCACATGAAAATTCAGAAAAATGAATTTAATTCATAAATTCGTCAGTGCCAATTTTTTTTCCATTTCGGTAGATTCAAGATTAAGCCGTAAGGTTTTTATCTTTCAATATAACGTATGCATTGAAAATGGATTTTTTTTTCCGGATGATGAATTGAACTAAACCATGACAAATCTTTGAATTCTATTAATTTTAAATGGAAGGTTTCTTCAATCAGCCGCTCCGTCGTGACTTTGCCTGCAGTTTCGAGCCCAGTGGAGGTTGATGGCAGCTTTCTGCCATGTTTATCTATTTTCGGCAGACAATTTGTGACTGTTGGCCCGATTGCATCGACCTCCCTGCCCAGCCTCGCCAGCAGCAATGCACCCACTTTTCCCTCGATCTTACTCTTCAGCATCCTTTGGAGCTTCTTGTCGGCCGCCTGCAACCGGATTTTTTTCGAGTCTCTGATTATTATTCTAGATTGTCAAGGCGTTTATGGCCAAATATCGATGTATCCGGCATCCAGCATTTGCCGTAGGGTATCCGTTTTTGACACGGCGGACTATATTTCTTTGAACACGCACGTTTCAAACCGGAGTAACTTAACTGTTTTGCCTTAATAGAAACAGTTTAGCTGATAGAGTTTCAAAACAATCTTGCGTAATCGTGATTGTTGGTGCATGAGAAATTAAGTCAGTTTTTTTGTGTCAGAAATTTCGTATTTATTTTTAAGAATAGGTTATTGTTTGTTCTCGAATTTTCGAATCAGAACATTCAATCGCTGTTATTTTTCGTTTTTGGTAAATTCTTTATGGGAAAAATAGCATGCATTCAAAAAACATTCAATTGTACTTTCGATCCTTTAAAATTAGAAACTTTTGATATGGACTCAAACCTTATGGGGCTGGATGAATCAGCTTATTTCAAATAAATTTTATGACATTGATATCAAGCCAAGTTGCCGCCGGCTTGGTTCTTCCAAATTTTCTTAAAATAGCTGCAATTTATTTGGGAAATATATTCTTATAATTAATGTTTCGAAATATCCGCTACCATATTCATGTACGCTTTTGTACATTTTTTTCGGAGCATAATTCCATGTGCCGAAATAATCCTCTCCGAGGGAATGAAATTGAAACAATTACGAATAATTATCCGAGACAGTACTGGCTGGCATATGCGAGTATGTAACTAGCTTGGAAACTCGTAACAACCAGCAATGGTTCCGAGGAAATTCTCCCCCTGCCAATTCTAAATTGATGGAGCCAAAGGATTCCACCAAGCTGCTGCTGGTTCCCATTCGGCTGGCTAGGAGAAGAGTTGTAGCCTTGGAGATTTTCAATTATCTCTCTGTAATTCAATTAACCGAATGATCCACTCGAGGAACGAGGAGCGTGTTTTGGGAATTGGAAACTGGATGGGAGGAACAACTTTCAGTGGAAGGAGTAAAATTCGTTCCCAAAAGCCCCAAAATATAATTGGATATAATTAGGTTCTTAGTAGACAAATCTCTTTCCTCCAAGCTGCGATTGTTACTGTTCCATCGAATGAGGAGAGCCTCTCGACGTCACTTTTTGAAGCAAAATCTGGTTAAAATTTCCCTTCGGAGTAGCTCAGCTGTTGATAGCAACGGCAGCTCTTGACATCCTGATTAGATATTAATTGGAATTTGTTCAAAATCCTTTCATTACCTCAGCTGCCGTGAATCCATTGCCCGTTTTCCCGCTTCCCCGTTGATCATCTTTCACCTATTCAACTTGAGCTGCCCCTAGACTCCAGCGCAAGATGGGAAACTCCCCCAAGAATCCATCTCATCTCCCCAAGCAGTCGCTCCCTCTAAAGTCTTCAAATTGAGCCCGATCCTACTCGCACAGCTGGCGGCAGACAGGGTAATCAATCCATTGTCTGGCAAAATCCAGCTAATTACTGGAAATGTAAATAATTCACTAATTACGTCCCCATTCTGTGATGCTGTTTCGCTCGTTCGTTTTCCTATCATCAATCATCAGAGGAAACAATTAACGAGATTCCTGATGGCTTACAATGGTGCTCCCTGCTTCTACCTTCATGCCTCCTCCCCACCCTATTAGTTAATGCGTTAGGGGAAGCATTAGCAGAGATCATCTGATGGTACATCAACAACAGCAAGCAGTGCGGACTGGTCTAGAAGCCAACCTGCTTCCACGTGAACTTCCGAATCGCTTCAATCTCGGCGTGTTTCCTTCCAGCTGTATCTCTAGTTAGGATGCTCTCGTTTCCGTCATCCTCATACACGCTTCCTTCGGAAGGATATCCATTTATAAATTGCCTTCTGGATTCGCATTCATCCCGGGCGCTGCAGCTTCCGTTTTATCGGTGGATAAGCAATTTCACTCAGCAGGATGTTTGTTTGGAAATGAGATCAACAAATATCAAACCTTTAAATTAGCGTGAACATGGTGTCATTTTTTATTACTTAAAAATAAGAAATTTGACAAGTCCTAACAAACAATTTATTGCCGAAATAACGCTGGAAAAATGTCGTGGCATAATTTTTAATCAGCAATCCTGCTGTCCAGACTAAATCAAACAGAATTAATTTAATTATGATCATACGAATTGAAAAATCTGGGCTGCTCTTAGACGACGAGGGGTCCCTAAGAAACTAGTCCATCTCATCGAAGCACAGTACGAGGCATTTTCGTGCAAGGTCTTGCACGACGGTGTCTTGTCCGAACCAATCCCGGTAACTGCTGGAGTGAGACAGGGATGTATTTTGTCACCGCAGCTTTTTCTCATCGTAATGGATGAGATCTTGACTGGATCGATTGACTGTAGACCAAACCGAGGATTGCCGTGGAATCCTTCAACCATGGAGCAACTGAACGACCTTGACCTGGCAGACGATGTTGTTTTGATTGCCCAAACACAACAAGACATGCAGAGCAAACTCGACGACCTCACCGAAAGCTCCAAGGCAGCAGGTCTCAAAATCAATGTCGGAAAGACCAAGTCGATGGAAATCAACACAGAAAATCGTTCATACTTCGTGGTAGCTGGACAACAGGTTGAGACAGTGGAGTGCTTCCAGTATCTTGGTAGCCAGATTACGCCGAATGGTGGTACCAAGAAGGACATCGAAACCCGGATCAGAAAAGCCCGATTTGCGTTTGCGAGTCTCCGAAACATCTGGCGGTCACGCCAGATCTCTCTACGAACAAAAATCCGAATCTTCAACTCAAACGTCAAATCCGTATTGCTGTACGGGTGCGAAACTTGGTGCACATATGCGGTGACGACGCGAAAACTGCAAGTATTTGTAAACCGCTGCCTGCGGAATGTCATCCGCGCTTGGTGGCCTGGCAACTGGATCTCGAATGAGGTCCGCCGGTGTCATCAAAGGGCGCTAGAAATCGAGATTCGGGAACGTAAGTGGAGATGGATTGGGCACACGCTGCGAAGAGATGAAAACGAGATTTGCAGAGAGGCGCTTGACTGGAATCCAGAAGGGCATCGAAGAAGAGGCAGGCCCAAAAACTCGTGGCGGCGAAGTCGAGCCGCTGAAATCCGCACAGTTGACGAGAACCTTGGCTGGCAGCAAGTGAAGACGCTGGCTCCGGATCGCCAGCAGTGGAGATCTTTTATCTCAGCCCTATGCGTCGGTCAATCGGCGCCGGACCCTTAGGTAGGCTGTGTAAAAAAGTCATATTTTGGCCAAACCATTATCACTACAACCAAGTTCAGAGTTTTTCAGCGTATTGAATTACTTGGACACGGTCTGGTGGAGGATTTGTAATACCGAAGATCAGATATAAATCATTCACCTATTCTCACGTAACCAAAAGTGTATCAACTCACAAAGAAATCTCGTATGTGTCAAAGCGATTTTTTTACCATATGCTCTAGCTTCGTTAACCTTCCAAAGCTGTTCGCAAAATATCCTTTTCGGGGAAATTTTGCTTGTAATTTGTTGTTGTTTCCAAGGCCGCAAATGTTGACCGATTTTTATGATTTTGGATTCATTGCGTAGATAATTTATTCTAATTTCTAAATATTCTAAAATGAAGTGAATTTTTACTATCAGGGGGTCTTAAGTTGGTTCCGAATGAAAAAAGTCTCGAAAAACAATTTTATTTTTAAATTGCTTATAACTTCTGACAACCTTGCAGTATTTGAGTGTTTCTTTGATTTCTGGAAGTGTCAAAAATACATCTATCCGACGATGTATAAATATGTGGGGGTCCAATAAAAAAATCTAACTCAAAACAATGACATACAATTTTGTCTTTGCATCACTGTATCTCTTTTCTCAATGAACCGATTTTCTAAACTCAAATTTTAGTTTTTTCAGGATAATTTGATCATCATTTTCATAGAGCATATTTGGTCTGTAAAAAAATCTCAGTTCCTCATTATATTCGAAAGATGATTAAGATGCTTTGAATCTGCGCGTCGGGTCATATTGACCCGAACGGCTTTGGACGGTTAATGCCTTTTCGATATTTTGCCATTCAGTGCCATTCAAAGTTGTACAGAAATTGGATGCCCGCGTACTATTTTTTCGACTTTTAACTCTCATAACTTTTTACTATGGTGATATTTTTTGATCAAATTATCTGCATAGATCAACTTCCACACTATTATATCTCAACTAGAGCTTTCTAAAAAAAAATTTGGCCTGAGATACAGTAATTCTGCAAAAATCGGATTTCTAGACTTTTAACATTCAAACTTCAATATCTCAAAACTACGATACACTTTTTGATGAAATTTTGCAAAGTTATTGTTGAAATATGAAGTTAGTATGTCTGAAATTTTCGAAAAGTACTAACACTGGGATCAAAAGCTACGCGAGCTACAATATTTCAAGCACGAACTTAAAACTGCAATTTCAATAGAATTTTGGATTCTCGCAAAATTTATTTAAAGCAGTTGAATGCACTACATCAACCATACGATTAAAGTTGGATCTATTATATTTATAATTGAATGCATAAAAGCAATCATACAACTATAGTTGAATCTACCCAGCAAACATAACATCGCATTAGAAATGTCAGCTCAACTCGTTAACAATGTTAATGCGAATCGTAATTCCTACCAAACCAAGTAAATGATCGTAAAAATGGTTAGTTAAAGTCTACCGACTCGTATATGACAAAAGTCCGCCATGTTTGCAAATTTGTTTCCCGCGTGCGGGATTTAAATGAGAAAACAACCTTGTTGTTCTCTTTGCGATCAGCAGTGCAACCAGATTTCTAAAAATCAGAGGGTCCATTTGGATAAACTGGCCAATGAGAGAAGCAGCAAATATTGTCGCTGGCAACGGTTTGTATGCATTGAGAGCAAAACTTGCGCTCTCTCGTATACTGTCAGGATGTACGGTAAAAGGTGTTGTATATCGTCCAATTTTTTCAACTCTTATCGCTTAAGCCAGAAGTTAAAAATATGTATGTATATTGCCTCCACTTTAGTACGTAAATGCTGTTTTTTCGAGTTATATAAGATGATTTAATAATGTATATGAAACGTATAGCAAAGTTTGTTGAGAAATAAACCTACAAAAATGTTTGCTGGGTATAATATGTTTTGTTGAATGCAAAATATCAATCAGATAATCCATGATATATATAGTTTATATTTTCAGATATAGGTCGAGAATCAATCAAAAATATAGTTGAATATACGAGGAATATTGTTGGAAAACAATACTTTTTTCTTCGTGTATATAGAGGCATTGTTAAAAAAGTTTTAATTTCTTCTCTTATTTTAATTAGGCTCAATGAGATAAAATTGGTGGAGGAGAGGCTGCACCTCCCAAGCTCATTCAAATTAAACGTTTTTCACTAGCTATTAATGCTTTTTTTTATTGTTCAATTTTTGAAAATTTGTCAAATCAACCCCCCTTTCCTTTCCAAGAACGAGCTCTGCTTAGAAAAAAAATCTGAATCCTTAACAACACTGAAACAGAGAACCTTTATCATTACATGACGTGGAACGCGATTTATTAATGTAAATTTACAAAATTAAAAAAGTTGAATCCATAACAGCACTGAATTCTAATGACACAAACATTGCCTGACACGGAACGCGATTATTTGATGTAAATTTACATCACATATGATGTAAATAAAAAGAAGCATCACATATGACGGAATTTTCAGTGCGAATTAAATGTTACACGTCTTAAATATTTAACTTTTTTTTTTAATTTTACAACTAGTTTATTAAAGGCCTTTTACTTTTATAAAGTTCCAATGTGCCGAGTGTATTCGTTTCACTAGATTAGTAGGGAAGGGGGTCGTAATAGTCGCGGCGACTCAACTGTTAGAACTTTTTAAATAAAGGGAAGGAGAGGTTTTATAGGGGGGTATTCTACGATAACAGTTTTCCATTAGGGTTCGGTGGGGGCCTCCTGAAGCTGTAGTTTCGATGGCTACGGTTTGATGTCGGTTTCCTTCTGGCCAGCCTTCTTTACGTTCTTGTCGAACCCGTTGGACGAGAGGTGGTACTAATAAATAAACAAAACAGATATTAAATGAAGAACCCACAAGGGGAGAGTTTACGTGGGTAAGCGGACTAAACGACCAAGTCAGACAGCTTGAGATATTTGTAAATTGGGAAGAAATATCCAAAATCTAAGTTTGCCAGAATGTCTCGAATTGGAACACCAGGTAATCTACCTCGGGCCCTAAGGGTATCCAGTAGCCAAGCCCTCGTTTGACCATACCTTTCACACGTCCATACAACATGATCGATGTCGTGGTAGCTATCCCCACAAACGCAAACATTGGTTGCAGGGAGATTAATACGTAACAAGTGCGCGTCAAGCCGGTAGTGATTTGACATGAGCCGAGAAACCACGCAAATAAAGTCAAGACTCAAGTTAAAATGCTTAAACCATGCCTTCGTCGGAACCTTAGGGTTAATCGTATGGAGCCAACGTCCCAGTGTGCCATTATCCCAGCTAGACTGCCAGCGTTAATCGCTGAAGTGCGAGGTATTGAAAAGTATTCATTGTAAGTTATTATCCTCTCAAACATTTCACCTTGTAACGCGCCCACCTTAGCCAATGAGTCCGCCTCCTCATTGCCTCGTATAAGACAATGAGACGGGATCCAAGCTAAGGTTATCCTATACGAATTTTAGATCAAAGCGCCCAATACCCCTGAAATTTCCAGCAAGAAATGGAAAGAGCGCTTCATCAGTTTCATCGATCGAATCGCCTCAAGGGAGCTGAGACTATCCGTGTTCAGTCCGACAAGCGGACTGAGAATGGACGTGAGAGTGCCGCACCGAGAGAGAAAAACGGTTGCTCTCACTGAAGCGAGATGTTTGCGCCTGGAATGTTCTAGGCGGTTCCATCTGGCGCGAGCACGTGTTTGTGTGTTTGCTCGTCAGCCTATTTAAGGGCGCATTCTTTATGCGCCTATGAGTCAGTCGTAATCAAAACACCAAACCGTCAAGATGAGACGGTAGTGAAATATTGTGCATAGTTTAAGTGATAAGTTAGAGAGAAATAAATAAAATGTAATAGAAAGAGTGTCTTGTGCTTTCTTCTGGTGCTTCGCTCCAAGCCTTGCTCCCGGGTCCAGCTGCCACAATCGGCTCTTTTCAGAGCCCTCTATCTGAAAGAGTTTTGGATCTCGGTCAACTAGGCGATCGAGATCCCCCCGAGCCTTGGCCGCCAGGCAGCGTCAAGAGGACCTGCCTCCACTGATGGGACAACCATGCGTGGTTGTCTCTTGAGGTCCAATCCCACGAGGGGAGCGGATCATCAGTGGTAGTTTCCCAAGCGCTCACATAGACCCGGCCTTGGCCTCCAGGCAGACAGTCTTCGGACCTGCCTCCACTGTTTGGCAACCACTAGGGGTTGTCAAAGCCCAATCCTAGAAGGGGAAAGGGCAAGCAGTGGTCGTTTTGTCAAGCGCCGCACCCACAGTCCACCAATGGCTTTTCATGGCCACAACAATCCGAATAGATGAATTGGTGGTCTACGGGCAGTGTAAACGGAGCATGGCTCTCGAAGCTTGAACGATGCTTCAAAGCCCTCATTATAGACTGCGAAGCCAGTCGCGTTGTCGATTCTAGAACCATCAGTAAAGAACATTTTTATAGGTTCAATTTCACGTACTTTTGAAGCAAAGATTGAAGGAATGATGTTAAGTCGGACGTGATCTGGAATTGCACGGATGTCAGCGATCATGGACAGAACGAATTTGATCAAAGAACTGCTAATCGGGTAAAAGTGAAAATATTTAACATGTCTTCCATATTTTACACGTCTGTTGAAGTTTACAGACGTGTAATATTCAACTCGCACTGAAAATTCTATCATATGTGAGGCTTCCTTTTCGTTACATCATATGTGATGTAATTTTACAACATTGTTCTGGTCACAAAAAGTTTTTAACAGCACTGATATAGAAATTTTTTAAAATTACACGACATGGAATTATTATTGTTATAGGACACTGAAATTGTATTTAATTAATATAACAATACACTGAACGCGATGATGTCATGTAAAAATACAGACTGTCGAAAACAGGCACACACAAATGTTAACAAAGTGTTGCGTCAAGTCGTGCACAAGAGTATTTTATTGAAGCAGTTTTCTCGCGATCTTGCTAGTTCCTGGAGATCTTCGAGAAGCAGGGATGGAGCTGTAGAAGTGACGTTACTCAATTTTGGATCCGGTACTTCGGGGAAGAAAATTAAAGTAAGAATGTACATAACTCCTAACAAAAAATATTTGTGAGATAAAAAAAAACAATTTTATAAAATAAACAATTATAGAAATTTTTATTTTTTATTAAGAAATGAGAAAATTCCATTACCAAATCATAATATCAATAAATGAAACAAAACAAATTCCAATTGGATTTTTTTCAGTTATTTTATAATTGACATCATTTTTATATTACACGTTTCGCAATTTTGCATCGTTTTTTATTTTACACGTGGCAAAATTTTACTGACATGTAATTCACAACTAGGACTTAAAATTTCGTCATATATGATGCTTTTTTTTTTATTTACATAACATGTGATGTAATTTTACAGATTTTTTTCGTGCAGTGTATTTAAATTGGAAATCGAAAATTGAGCTGATTCAGCGCGTTTCAGAAATTGAACATTTAAATCTGAAAAGTTGTCCAATTTGAAAAAATCTTAAGAGAGATTTTAAAATTTTATATATTGGTTTATTCCAATCAACATACAGTTCAGAATTTAACATAATTATTATAACTTCTTTCAAGCCATAGAATAAAATGTAACAACACGCCAAATCAATGCTCCCGGCAACTATTTAAGCAATTTCCGCAAGCACCCCGCTTGTTGGGAAAAAGTTACATTCTCTGATTAATGAACTAATTAGCAGGATTTTTTCCCGACCAGCGCGAAACAAAATTACAACGTTTGCTGCCAATGATGATTATTCTTTCGATACGTCGCCGTCGTGCTGTGGGAGTTTGTGTAGTTAGTGTTTTTTTGCTGGTTATCTGATACGGCTACTGGTTAGTGGTGTAGTTTAATGGAACCACACGTTAATGAGCCATATGAGTTTACTTTTTTTGCCATATCGAAACCAAAGAATGCTAATTAAATCGAGTTGTGTTGGAAAAAATATTAAACACTATAATGAATTAGCGCCATACATTCAAGGATATGTTTAAACGCGTAGGTGGAATCGCGCTCGCTCGGATTATGTAAACATTTCGAAATAGAACAAATCTCCTCGTGTAGGACCTAACGGGGGCACAAAAAGCTCAACGAGTAATCTCTTCCATTCCGCTACATACTTTTTTAATTAAATCCACTTAATTTTTTTTTCTTCCATTCGTTCTCGGTATCAACTTCCTTCCAGAAGCCAATCTGCAACAGAACACCAAAACTTGACGCCACCCAAACGACGACGACGACGACGGACCAAGACGGGCCAAGATGAGAAACTTGGAAACAGAAGTCCTTGACAAAGAAATGAATCTGCTCCAAACCGCGTCAACATACATAGCCTTATCAAGTCATACGGAAAGTTGAAAGAAGTCGAAAAAAAAGCGAGCGAAAGAAAAAGTCCAACCCTTTGGTTGGAGTTTGAGCACACGATTTTCTCGGCAAGGAAATCGGGCGAGTGTGGATCAAACGTGCGTGTATGTCGGCGTATTTCTTCTAAAGTTAATTAATTTAAATTAAAAACATGAAGGGAGTCCTTTAATTCCGTTTTGTTTTTCTTGTTGTTGTTGCTGTTTCATTCTTTCATCGGCGTCGGCCCATGCAGGCAGGCAGAAGGCTTCTCATTGTGACGACGACAACGGCTTGCGCGTCTCGGATTTCATTAATTATTGTCATTTTGTTGTTGTTTTGTTTCTTGACTTCTCTTAATACCCCTTCTGCGCCGCCGTCCTCGTATGTGAAATTTCCAAAATCCAGGCTTTACCAAAGTATGACTATGACGAGTATCCATAGGAAAAAAAAATCAGGATTTTCTTAAGGCACTCGTGTGCATGAGCTAGGGAATTTTAATCCTAGTTAGTTAGATAATAACCAGGGATTCAATTCTAATTATTTGGAGACACAAGTATAAGTAAAAGTGAGATAAAAAATTATCAAACAAAGATATGATAAAAAGAAACGAAATTTAAAAAAAAACCCTTCAAAACAATTATGGTTCATAATTATGCAGGAACAAATTTTAAATCCTTCTTTTGTCACTGGGGGTTGGGCCATCTTAAAGGAGGATAGTTAAAATAATGCAAAAAAAAAATTGGTATAAATTGCTCATAAATCAAGATTTTTTTTTTATTGAAATATCAATTGAATTAAGCATACAAAAGGTTAAAAAACTCCCATCTTCCACGACTTGTTTTTTGCTCTTGTAATCTCTCGGATATTTGATAAATTTTCCAAAACTTTCATAAAATAGTTCAAACTTTATTTTTCCCCCTTCAGGTGTTTTGGAAATTTCGAGGAGGGGGGGAGGTCTTGTGGCCAAACTTGAAATTGGTATTTGTTCCACTCTTTTTGGAAGTTTTTGATTTTTATTTATGTACAATTTTATTACGAATTTTTATTCAAGTTCAAAATACAGAATTCAGATTCGGAACTGATCTTCATCGCTTAGCTTAGCTTAGTTGACTACTCATATCCACCTTAAATCATTGAACTTGAAGTGCTTAGATATGATCATGCATTTTAAACTTCAGAAAACATATTTGATTAGACTTTGTTTAACTTGCGCACTTCAAATTCTATGATCGCTGGCGTGGCTTAGCAGAACAAGTTCTTCCTCGCCAATGGTTGCTACTCCGTGATTGATCGAGGCCTTAAGCTTTGTGCAAATGCCAAAAGAATGGTGCTTGGGACTAACAGCTCATTCACAATGCATAAAACTCATGCTCTCCCTTTGAAAATGATCAATAACGGCGCCGGCCACGTCCTAGTAGTCAATGAGGAATGAAGGAAGGGATTGTTAGTAGGATACTTCATAGGATCAATTCACAACCTTTTGTTCCTTCATATTCCAACGATTAATTTTGAAAAATTCAGAAACAAAGGTAAATCAATATCACCAACTATAGAAACTGTCTATACTTCTGCGAATCTATATTTAAATAGCCAAGAAAAGGGTTTTGTTAGTAGGGTAAAGGTTATAGATCAGGATCCATTTTGGTGAATGGTGCGATTGAGTTTTCCTACACCTCCTATGCTCTTAGACTTTTCTAAAAGAAGGTCTTATTTCTATCTTTGAGGTGAGGATAAGAAGTTTAATAATAGGGTAAATATGTGTTTAAATTTTCTTCAAACTAACTTGTTTTACCTAAATCTTATTCCTAAAACAATGATGTATTTTCTAAAACGACCTTTCAGAGTAAACAAACTTCTATCAAACTTCGAAGAATATTTATAAGGAGATATTCAATGTATTAAATTTTAATTTTTTTTTATTTGAATAAGATCGTTTTTGGAAACTCATCAGTGTAATTAAACTCTTTGCCTCATATAGATTTCGCTTTTGAAGAGAACAAATCTACCAACAAAGTTGGTTGTTTTTCAACAAATTGGTGTATTTTTGGTTGAAACTTTTTGCTTTGGTTAATTCCTGTACATGGATTTCTGAGCAATCATATTTTATTTATCGTCATTTTATATTGTGTTGAATTTAATTGATAGCCAAGCATTTAAATCGTTTTCTGGAATAAAATAAATCTAATGTGTGTTCTGTACCGAATACCGAATATTGAGCTTTTCAACTATTCGGCCAAACGAATATTCGGCCGAATATTTGGTCGAATATACTATTGAGTTTTTAATTTAAAAAACTTAGCGATTATTTCAATGCTTTCTATTTCTTACCTAAATATTTAGTCGATTGGTTGATTATGTTTTAGTCGATAATTTTTAACCAGATGATATTGTCGGATGATGTATTACAAAATATTTTTTAAGTAGAGGTCTTTCTGATTTAAAAAAAAATCTCCTATAACTGAAAGGCATCAGATGACTAGTCGCTTCTTTGGCGTTCATCATCAAAGAGATTGCGTTCCTGTGAAATCTGGGACAAAACATGTCGAAACAGGTGCCAAGCTATTTGCAATTGTTTCCTTGATATTGAATTAGATAAAGGTCGAATTTGAGCAAGATATCTTCAAAATACTTGTTAAAAATAATGATGATCTTCAACCTTAAGAAGCATATCATTGTTTCTACCACACGTATCCATACGGTTAGGCATACAGGACGATTTAAAAAAAATAAAAAAGGGCAAAATTTATGTACATTTTTAATTTATGGAAAATCGTTTTTGAACACAAAATCTTTAAAAAAAATTAAGGATAAATTTTTGTTTTTTATTTGATTTAGCAAGTAATCCGAATAAACCCGAGCTAAATTTGGGAAGTTTTAAACAATATCTAGACATCCCGGCCAGATTTGACTTATCTGGATTGACTTATTGGATTTATGGGCAAGCATGAATATATCCAGAAAATCTAAAATAAACGATAATCAAAGTATAAAGCGATATTCGTCAGCATTATCCTGTGCGATCTACAGTGAAAGGTATACAGATATCCCTAAGTTGCTTTGCTGAACCATAAGGTTTTGATGATTGTTTAACTCTTTCAACATTAGTTTTGGATATTTCATTAACTATCCAAAATCATTTGAAAAATTTTATAAGTCTGTATTAGATATTCAGCCTATTCGGCCGAATACTTAGCCCAACTATTCGGTGAGCCAAATATTCGGCTTAACGGTTCTTTGGCGGTATTCGGCGACCGAATATTCGGTACATCTCTAGTTCTCATTTACTTAACTGATTTTTTGCCTGTTTAACTATATTGTTTCACTAAACTGATTGTTGGGATTATTTTGATCTTGCATAGTGGTTTTATTTATCAATCCTACTTAAGACTTTATATCGCTTTTAATACCTTATTTCCATAATTTTTGATCCAGTTTTAAATCTGATGATGATTGGAAAATCATAAAATGTCTTTAGAAAAAATCTATTTATCGAAACCGTACATGACCTGTTTCTTACGTTGAATCAGGTACCTAATTTGAAAATCCGCAAAATAATACCTAATAATGTGCAATTATTATGATAAAATCACGAATACAATGTAATTTTTACCAACTTATCAATAAACCGAAAAACACTGTCGGGAAACGATCTAATATTTTAAAACTGAGATGATACTGAACCTTTACCAATTTTTCATAAAATAAGTTAATCACACTCTTTGACCGAAAACCTTTTCTGGAGTGGAAGAATAAAAAAAAAACGTCCTTTTGCATCAAACTTCACGATTGAGTGTTTAGAGGGGGATTTTATAGTGCACAACTAACATAAAATTAATTTAAAAAAATCAATAAAATAATTCAAAAACTACTGAGCTTTGATCCCAGATGCTGGGAAAACATTTGACACCTGAGAAATTGGTTAAAAACGTTGAAAACAATTTTTTTCTCCGTTTGTTTTTGATACAGCTTGAGGACACTTGTCAGCGATTAACTGTTTCCCAATCTGCCATAATGTTGAAGTTAGCTTCTCTGGAAAGCTATTTAAGTCCATTTTTTTTCAATCCAATCTGGTTAATTTGGATGCATAATTCAATTCACTTGTTAAAACGCAATTTTTTGATTTTTTTTCGGACGCTCCTTACATTAAGCGCGTTTTCTCAAGAACCCGAATTTTACCAAACAATAAAAACTAATTTATTACGCGCTTACGCAGCCACCCGGTTAGCAACTGTTTTTATTAACTTGTAATTTTTTCGCCGGGGATTCACAGGTCATTTGATAGACACTTATACATTTCATTCCAGCCATCACTTTAAAACGCTTTTTGACATATTCTAATCTATTTTACGATGTAATATGTAACATTTTTAGAAATTTTTCGGGGACGGACAGAAAAACACGTGCGATTGACAAAAGGCATCGCCTACTCCTCCTGTCGGAATTGATCTTCAAAACTATCCAATAAAAACACAAAATAGGTGAAAACCACTGTTGAAAAATTACATCTGAATTCATTTTTAAGAGTTAAAAATAAATTTGATTTGAACCCCCAAACTAAATCTTTTACTTTCTTTTCCTTAAATTTTGATACATTTTCACTATAGTTTTTTTTCGAATGAATTCTTCAAGATTCCTCATATATTTTTAAACCTTAAAAAAAAACTTGAAGCTATCAAGGACTTATGTCGGAAGTACATCAGGATTTATAATTAGTAACTTTGGCATGGTTTAAAACTGACTTTAATTGTATATTTTTCGAGGTAACTGATACGTGTATAAACATTTCAATAACGCTGATAATATGTCAACTGTACTATTTATCCAACTTATAAAAAGAAAAATTTTAATCGTAAATCCTCGTGACCGTGCAGGCAATATTTCGGTTCAACTAGGAAAAAATTGGGTGTACATTAAACATTCGTATTTGGGATGACTGTTTACACTGCTGGCCATAAGTTCGGAGTCACTCCCTCGAAAACATGGAAATTTAGTTCGACCATATCTCAGTTGGTACATTGGTTTATTTAGGTCTGCCGGGGCCTCCTAGGTTTGCGTAAAAGCTAGGGGAGATCCCTAAGCCCAGTCCGCCACGCGATAGCCTGAAGGACAATGTAACTTTCAAGTTCGAACGCGCAGCGTGAGGAGTCGGATACGGATACGGTTTTTTTCGAAGGTCCCTGGATAGCATTAAATCAATTAAAGTACCCAAACCTTAAACAAAACACAATATTGGTTCTAAAATAAATTTAGGTGGAAACTTTCAAACTTTTGGTTTCATTTAAAAATCTTTTTGAAAAATTAAATGTCGAATCATATACAAGTTACATGAATTCATTACAAGAATAAAAAAAAATTTGAGGAAGAAATCTGATATTTGTGCCATTCTAAGAAATGTTCCATTCTGGGAAAAAAAAATCCTGGAAAATAGTCCATTATAGGGAAAAAAATTCTGGAAAATGGTGCATTCTGGGATTTGATTTCGGGTATTTGTCATTCTGGGGAAAATTCATTCTGGGCAATAGTTTTCGGGTAAATGGGATACAATCAAAACTTCACTATAAATTCAAACCCAATCATCTCAAGGTGGGGTGGACCAAATATGCACTCGAATCCTTATCCCATACTTATCAAAACACATTTGAGAAACTCTGTACAAAACATTAGCAATGTAATTAGTTTGAATAGAATAGCTTCAGTTATCGTCTAAAAATTTGGGGTAACATCGTGGTGTGGTGTATTGGTAAAATTGCCAAAATTTGTTCAGCGCGTATCCGGGCCGGACAAACTGGGCAATTTTTAAATAAAATCCTGGCAAAATGCGGGTATTCGATTTCAAATTGACGACCATAAATCCGGGCAATTTTTTCAAATCTCAGCAGTTCCTCAACAATAATCAAGAAAAAAAATTAAAAAAAATGTTTTTCATCAAAACTCATTGATAGATTTTGAACCGTTTCTGAGGCTTCCAAAAACCTTCCATGATTATTTTTATAAAATTTGCTCAAAAAATTTGATTTTGGAGGTATTTGTTGTTTTTTTTTTTGTTTTTTTTCCAAATAAAGTGAATAAATCCGGGCAAAATACGGGCATTTTTCAGTGAAATCCGGGCAACCGGGCTGAGCCGGACTTTTCTCAAATTTAGTATTAAATATCCGAGCAAACCCGGATAAAACCGGACAATCTGGCAACCTTATGTAGTGGCCAAAAGTTTGGGATCAGTTTTTTAACCATGTATGTAGTTTTATTTCGTGTATATCTCTGTTTTCCAAAGCCGTGTTGTCTATCTGATAGGTTGATTTGAAAGCTTGTATGTTCTACTTGCTTTGTGGATATTCAGTGAAATGTTTTTTCATGCTAATTAACGGGTGGAAACTAAAATTTCGGAATTTTTTCAAAGCCCCAACACTCAAACATAAACTAGCTCAGAGAAAAATGAGAGTGGGTATGTTTTAGCTATCCTTCTCCTCTTTTCGCCAGTAGTTTTTGTTTTGTCGAAACAAGAAGCCGTTTCGCGAGCGCGTTGTACATAGTTCTACAAATTGCACAAAAATGTCGGCAAAAAGTATACAGTACAACATTTTAAACGGGGAAATGTGCGGTTTCCACTGTTTACCATATCCTAAAATCTCCATCAACTACATATTCGCAAGCAAGGTAGTGAGGAAGCGAAAATTATGGACTTCGTTTTCTTTCTCGTGCCTTTGACAACAAGGGTTTACTAAGCCAACGGGATGCCGTCAAAAAGTTCAATTGTTCTCACTATTGGCAAGGCAATGAAAAATAGTTGAAATTATCTCCGAAAGACGCACATCCAGGAAACGATCAATACTATTCCAAGGATAGTTCTAATTAATACATCTCCGAACATTAAAAAATACAAAATTTAAACATAGGTTTGATCAGATAGTGCTGCTGTACATCAGCATTTCCGAGAGAGATATTTCTAAGCCATGGTTCAAGTCGTCTGGTTCGGCTAGCTATTAATCAAAATGTGTACCAGAATGAATGTTTGAAGAAAATTTCGATGCCTTTTCTACACAAACATCATGCAGATGGCCAATACGTGCTTTGGCCGGATAAAGCGTCATCGCATAATGCCAAAAAAACACAAATCTTCCTGAATACCCATTTGATCCCATTTGTACCCAAAAACAACAAACCGACAAACCTGCCTCAGTGTCGCCCAGTCGAAGATTTTTTTTTTAATTGGAGAGCTATGAACTGCAAACAATTGATTGGTAAAATCAATAGATGTATTCACAAAGTTGACATGAAGGCCGTTCAACGATCCTGTTCCAACATGAATCAAAAGCTTCGCCGAAAAGCCGATTTTGGACCGTCTTCAACAGTTCATTAATTTTTTTCAAAGGTGGACAATGTACCTTAAATTCCAATACATCAAATCTTTTTTCACAACTTGAAAGAGAAATTCCAAAATTCTAGTTGCCACCCGTTATTTGTTAACTTTATAAGATTTCCGTCTCACGACATAGCTTGACGCACATCATTCCTTAAACTCACTCGATCCTTGCCAATCAATATCAGATTTCTCGGATATCCCACGTTTGCCAGATCACGCTCCACTTGGCCTAACCATCACTTTCACTGCACTTCTGCTTGTACACCTGTTTTTCAGGACAGTCGTCTGGCATTCTCGCAACATGTCCTGTCCAGCGTATCCGTTCTGCCTTCGCCACCTTCTTGATACTGGATACTGGATTCGCCGTGGAGTCGCGCGAGCTCGTGGTTCATCCTTCGCCTCCACACTTCGTTCTTCTGCACGCCGCCAAAGATGATTCTTTACATTCGTCACTCGAATACTCCGAGTGTACGCAGGTCCTCCTCGAGCAATATCCATGTCTCATGCCCGTAGAGAACAACCGGTCTAATGGGCGTCATATACAGGTTACACTTCGTGCGAGGGCTAAGTCTTCTCGACCGCAGTTGCTTGTGGAGTCCATAGTAGGCTTGGTCAGTCTTGGATCTATAGGCTAGCATGTATTGAATCTTGGACTTATTAATCTTCATGAACTCAACAATTCACCCGAAATCCGCACACAGCACAACTTTCCATGCATCATCGTCTTGATCAGTCTGGACTCTCTTCCATGATTTCCTAAAGCTCGTCACGGTCGATCGTGTCATATGCGGCTTTAAAGTTGATGAATAGATGGTGCGTAGGGACTTGGTGTTCACGGCATTTTAGGAGGATTTGCCGTAATGAGAAGATCTGGTCCGTCGTAGACCGTCCCTCCACAAAGCCGGCCTGATGACTTCTTACGAATCTGTTTGCTTGTGGATGGAGTTTGGCGGCGGAGTAGGATAGCACTTTGTAGGCAGAACTGAGGACAGTGATCGCTCGGCTGTTCTCACAGTCCAATTTGTCGTCTCCCCAGATTTAGACTATCAGACTATCAGAGACAAAGGACAACTAGCCATAACACAGCTTTATAAGAGTTTTGTCGATGCACAGAATGCGCTTGACGCAAACGAATTATCAATCAATCGTATTATGTTTTAATTAAGTTTTCTGGACATCAATTTGTAAACTAGTTGAAATAACTTCGGTTTTAATCTCGAAACTTTATCTTTCGAATTTTTTTTTCTCTCCCTTATTTTTTCATATTTTTTTACTGCTAAGAAATACCGGATACTTGAAAAATCGGAAATCAACAGAAAGCTGAAAAATATGGTTGTAACAATTTAAATTTAAAACAAGTAAAAATTTGTCATAGCAATGTGCCCAAAGACTTCTTGCTTGAACCATTATCATCATCGAATGGTGCCAAGAACGAGGGACACACAGATTAAAACGGAGACGATAACAATTAAGTGATAAATGAATTGCATTCGCTCTCTCTTGTTTTCGCCTCGTTTGGTGGTGGGTTAGCACAAATGATGGCCTCAATGAACGACCGAACGCTTTGCTCTGGACTGGACGACAGCCCAGGCTCAGGCCGTTCTCGGGATATGGGCCGTCAAAACGGGCAATCAGTGCACTTTTCTCACATATTTGCGCATAACACAGCTCGGAGAAGCTTGAAGGTTTTGGGTGGAAGAAGCCCTGATTGGTGACAGAATTCGTTCCGGCCGAGTTCTGTCCGCTGTCCGGGTTTGGGTTCGAAGGGTCAACCGAAGTTGGTGAAGGAGGATGATGAGTTGATTCCAGCTCAGCAAAACCAACAAACAAGTGACGAGAGCTCCAGATTCATAATGATAAACATGCAGCCAGTAGCAATCAGGAGGGTTCAAGGGAGAAAAAAACTGTATCACATCCATCCACTTCTTGGTGTTGAAGTTAGTTAGAGCCGGGTACAGACGAACATTTCGCACCGCTCTTTGGTTTGGTTCGGCGTGGAATTTGAGGTTCATTAAGATTTTTGTCTTTCCATGACCACAGAAAGACCATCATCAGCCGCCACAGCCAGACGAGCCAGAAAGTGAGTGAGCAAACAAATGAAACTCTGAGAGTAGGTATCACTCGAAGATGCAGAAAAAGCTGTTGATTTGGAGATGTTTTTTTCGTTCATGTTTTGATGCTTCGATTGCCTTCACGGGATCCTGTTTACAGCATCCGCGCCAGTTTCGTCTCCCGCCAGGGAGCGGAAATGGGGAAGCGACAAGTATACAATCATATGAAGAATTGATAATCAGACCGCGCTCATTAAAATTTAATCTGGTGCGATCGTCACCGGACCACGATGGCCGAAAACAGAACCAAAAGAAAACACCGCTCCAAATATGGCACTAACAAGCTATCTTCGAAGGTGCTGCCGATACTGCTGAGGCTGCTGCCAAGAGACCACCCCTTTGGGACGAAACGTCAACTGGCCGCGGCCAGACCGAAGACTCGAGGGTTTCGAAAATTGGGAGCTAATAATGCGCACGTCGTTGTCGTCGTCTTCGTCGTCCCTTGGCCAAAGGCTGAAGGGAATTCTGGAGCCGCCTGGAAGTGATGTGTTCTCGTTATGGTCAAATTAAGCAATTTTAATGAAGTTCAAAACCGACGGAAATTTTGGCTCGTTAACGATGATCAATCGGCAACTTATTGGAGAATTTATCGAGCGAGGAACCTTGGTTGGTTCGCAAGTTCATTGAAGGGACTCCTTCAGTTCTTACATTTTTGTTTATTTGAAAACTTTCCCTTGAACAAACAAATAATTTTGATCAAAAACTTTTTTTTAAATCAAAATAATTTCTTCTTAAATTCGTCATAAAAATCGAATGGCATCGATCCGCTGGAAAAAATAAATCGAAATAACTCGATATCACCAAATAGTGAACTGGTAAAGAAAAACGACACACTGTTGCTGGCTCCCGATCCCTTAACAGTGCTTCTGTTTCAGGGCCTATACCCCAAACGACTGTTTATTTTTTTTGCCGCGAAAAATTCAGACCAACACGCCACCATCGCCAGCCAGCATCGATGGTGTACTCGCCACTCGCCCGCGCACATGTAAATTGCATGGCATTTATTTATTAATTAAAAATCCAAGTCTTCCAATTAAAAAATCTCCACAACTGGTAGCAACTATTTTTTTTGTCAGCGGAACTCTCGACGGTTCATTCGTAACCGGCCGCCCCGGCTCTTGACGACGATGACGACGACGAGGCGCAGAAAGGGTCGCACAGTGTGTGAAAAAAAATTATTAGTAAAATAACTTTCTAGCGTCGAATTTTCGGATAAAATAACGCTTCTACCTTATGAAAAGAACTCAAGATGCACCTCGCCCCTATGTAAAAAAAAGTTGTTATTCAAAATGATAATATTATGATATTATGACTGGAAAACAGGCGAATACCATGAAAATTTGGCAAACAGCAAGAATGACAGATTGACACACTGACAGACTGACAGCCTGGCAAACTGACAGACTGACAGGCTGACAGACTGACATATTGACAGACTGAAAGACTGACAGACTGACAGACTGACAGACTGACAGATTGACAGACTGAAAAACTGACAGACTGACAGACTGAGAGACTGACAGATTGACAGATTGACAGACTGACAGACTGAGAAACTGACAGACTGCCAGCCTGGCATACTGACAGACTGACAGGCTGATAGACTGACAGACTGACAGATTGACCCACTGAAAGACTGACAGACTGACAGACTGAGAGACTGAGAGACTGACAGACTGACAAACTGACAAACTGACAGACTGACAGACTGACAGACTGAAAGACTGACAGACTGACAGACTGACAGACTAACAGACTGACAGACTGACAAACTGACAGACTGACAGACTGACAGACTGACAGACTAACAGACTGACAGACTAACAGACTGACAGACTAACAGACTGACAGACTGACAGACTGACAGACTGACAGACTGACAGACTGACAGACTGACAGACTGACAGACTGACAGACTGACAGACTGACAGACTGACAGACTGACAGACTGACAGACTGACAGACTGACAGACTGACAGACTGACAGACTGACAGACTGACAGACTGACAGACTGACAGACTGACAGACTGACAGACTGACAGACTGACAGACTGACAGACTGACAGACTGACAGACTGACAGACTGACAGACTGACAGACTGACAGACTGACAGACTGACAGACTGACAGACTGACAGACTGACAGACTGACAGACTGACAGACTGACAGACTGACAGACTGACAGAGTGACAGACTGACAGACTGACAGACTGACAGACTGACAGACTGACAGACTGACAGACTGACAGACTGACAGACTGACAGACTGACAGACTGACAGACTGACAGACTGACAGACTGACAGACTGACAGACTGACAGACTGACAGACTGACAGACTGACAGACTGACAGACTGACAGACTGACAGACTGACAGACTGACAGACTGACAGACTGACAGACTGACCGACTGACAGACTGACAGACTGACAGACTGACAGACTGACAGACTGACAGACTGACAGACTGACAGATAAATAGATTTACAGTTTGACTGATTAACAGACTGACAGACTAACAGACTGACAGACTGACAGACTGACAGACTGACAGACTGACAGACTGACAGACTGACAGACTGACAGACTGACAGACTGACAGACTGACAGACTGACAGACTGACATACTGACAGACTGACAGACTGACAGACTGACAGACTGACAGACTGACAGACTGACAGACTGACAGACTGACAGACTGACAGACTGACAGACTGACAGACTGACAGACTGACCGACTGACAGACTGACAGACTGACAGACTGACAGACTGACAGACTGACAGACTGACAGACTGACAGACTGACAGACTGACAGACTGACAGACTGACAGACTGACAGACTGACTGACTGACAGACTGACAGACTGACAGACTGACAGACTGACAGACTGACAGACTGACAGACTGACAGACTGACAGACTGACAGACTGACAGACTGACAGACTGACAAACTGACAGATTTTTGGACAGTCTGACAGACTGGTATGGTTTCATTCTGACAGATTCAAAGATATTCTTAAATGTTTTCTTTTGATTGAAAATAATTTTTCCCAATGTGCAATGAACTACGAACGCAGGCAAGCGAGCCGGGCACTCGTCGAGAGATCAACGCGCTCCATCATCCGTCAAACTGATCCTTCGCTTTTCCTGTGCCCCCACTCCCGGTCTGAAATTGGAACCAACGGAGAAACCTCCCGGTACACATAGCAGCGGCAGCACTTATGTACACTGCTGCTATCTCGTTCCCAAACCGGGACCAGGCCAGGTACCAACCAGCTAGCTCTCTTCTCGTGAAAAGTTCATTAATTTTTCAAGTCCTAATTAACTGCTGCTTTACGCCGCGGATTGTTTGGAACATACCGGTTGCTGCCGTTAGTGGGGGATGGGAATGGGACACTCGAGTTCTTTTTTTGCATCGGTTACATTCTCTCTTCCCCGTCGATTCGTCCTCCGACAACTGGAACCAGAATTATCTGCAACGCTTCTAATTAGGGCTGATTGAACCATTTTTAACCGAGTATTGTCGAGTCGGTTTTTTTTTGTAGCTATGTTCCTTGGTATTGAAGTGGTTGGATAGGATATACTCGCGGGTACAGTTAAAATTCTTTATTTTTATGCTGAAAATACACTTGAAAATAATTGAAAAAATCTATATTTTTACATTATTTTGTAAACTTAATTTAAACTCAAGATCGTGAATCAAAGCAATCGATAATTTCCCTTAATTCAACCATACCGTGGTTGAATTAGAGGAAATTTCTTAATTGCTTTGATTCAGTAGAATTATTCAACCAAGTAGGCTCACAACACTCAATATCATTGTACAGCAGTCTAATATTGCATTACAACGTTTGTTATTTTTACATCTTTCATCAATGATAGTTGTCAACAAAATACTGATCAATGTTTTTATTCCATTTATACCATCGTAAAGTGAAGATTACAAATTTTGAAAAAAATGCTGATTTGAATTCAGGTTTTTATTGTTTTTGCTCAAAAATGTTTGCAACAACACTATGAATACAAGCTATCAACTTTCATCACCGACCAATTGATGCTTAACTTTTACAGCTTTCTGGGTGTCGTGTACTCCTTCGCTCTAAGCTATCCAATTTTTCCCCCACACTCATCGCGATTTAAGAAGGGGTACATCCCTATGGTGACCTTTCTGCTGCCGAGCGAGTGGCATCCTTCCTTCCCCAAACCACTTGAGTTGAAAAGGATCTCCGCGCTTTATTATTGCCAGCGCAGCGACTAACGCTTGTAATGAGCTAATTTGGGTTAAAAATTTCCCAACACTAATTAACAATTAAGAATCTAATTAAATTAACCAAAAGTGAAATACCCGGTGCGCGAAAACAAATTTGTGTCCGACACTTCGCTCGTCTGTTTCTCTGTTGTAGTTGGATGCTTTTTTTTCTTCGCTCCTCTAAAACCTTCTTGCCCTCTTCTCGCTATCAATTCACTTTTGTGTAGGTTGCTCTTTTTGGGTGGCATAATTTACAGGTAGCGTGTGTTTACCTGAGGCAGAGGTTCTTATGTTGATGTTCTCAATGACAAATCCAATCCCAGCCTTGTTACCGAAGCCTAATAAAAAAAAAACTGTTGCTATTTAAGAAATTTTGTACACTACTTGTTATAACTTATTCCGATTTGTGGAATACCACATGTTAGCAGTTTGCGCTTTTTTTTGTGTGCAAGCGATTTTTCAACTATAGTCTGTCAGATATTCAACTATATTTCTGATTGATTCTCAACCAACTATAAATCAGAAGATTTCAAGAAAATATATAATATATAATCTGATTGAGATTTTAGTTTCAGTAATACATATGATAGAATCAACTGTAGTAGCATGATTAGCTTTTTTCATTCAAAAATAAATATAGTAGATTCAACTATAACTGTATGATTGATATTGTGCATTCAACAATAAATGTAGCAAATTCAGCTATACTGGTATAGTTCATTTTACTGTAAATATAATAAATTCAGTTTGAATTCTATGATTGATTTTAGTCGTTCAACTATTCATATAGGGTTAGTTGCCCTACTTTGGACCCATTAAGCGGTGGTTTTTAAATAATCGAGGTTTTCTCACGAATGGACGGAAATTTATATCCTCCAGGAAGTTCATTTAGAAATCATGATCTTATCTGCAAGTTTCAATGAAAATTTTCAACATGGGTTTCGCCATTATTGAGAGATTCGCAAAGATATGGATGATTTAAATTTCCAACTTTGAACCTACTGTTCCTATTTTGGTACTGGACCGGTTCCTTTCATTGGACCTAGAACTAAAACTCCTATAAATAATTTGATTTTTCGAAAATAAATAAACAAATTTATTGTAATTGTAAACTTAAATCAATTACTATCATAAAATAGTATTACAGCTTTTTAATACTTAAAAAACTAATATTTCTGTTATAAATATCACAAAGACTTACTCCCCGTCAGCTCTTTCAGCAAAACGATAGCTGGATCTAGATTGTGTTTACTTACCTATAGTTTATTTGCGTAAATCTGGCAAAAATGTTGGAAATATTCAATATTGATTCTGAATTATGCCCCAATTAAAAATTCGCAAAAATGGTTGATTTGTTGGTTTTGATACAAAGATTTGGTGACATCAGGTCTAAACATGGAACATCAAAGTCGAAAGTTTCCTATATTTGGACCCTTTGCAAATTTTCCGAGTTTTCCATTGATTTCCATGAATTTTTGGAAAAATGGGTAGTATGGTTCATATTCTTCACAGTGGAAGTCATTTCCCTTTAAACTTTGGCTTTGAAAGTAAAAGATCGTGATTATTCCTTAAACACTCTAATTTCTCAATACGCGCCCCACTAAATGAGCTGTCTGATTTACCACTGATGAAGAGGTACATTTTTAAAAACGTTGAAAATGTTTATCAGAAAGACTTTTAATGGCAAAAAACGGTATAGTAGGGTTCAGGAAGAATAAGAGTTCATTGTGTGCATAGGAATATCTTTATTTTATGCCAGCACAATGAATTATTTTCAATTTTCGGCATTTTAGGACTAAAGTAGGCTCTAGGTCCAAAGTAGGACCACTCACCCTAGTAGATTCTACAAATGTGTACTTTGGAAGTCATCATATCTCAAGAGCTGGCTTCGGGTAATTTTTTTTATTTGCACTTTTTTCACTTAATAATTTTCACGTTTTTGGCTACTCGTACAGCGGCTACTCTCAAGAAGATAACCGGCGATAGCATCAAAGATTCTTCTGGCATTTCGAATCAAGTATTGTTTGAACTTGTTTAGGCCCAAGCATAATTCAATCAAATGCAAAATGTTCAATTAACTCTCAGTTCATAAAACACAAAGATAAAAATAACAAGATTTAAAAAAATAAACGAAAATGACATTTTTGACAAACATTACAAAATTATGCAAAAAATACGAAAATTTACAAAATCGACTAAATTTACAAAATTATCAAAACTGTCAAAATAAAAAAAAACAAATTTGACTCTGTTTTGGTATGAGCCTACTTGGTTGAATGATTCAACTGAATCAAAGCAATCGAAAGATTCCTTTTAATTCCACCACGGTAAATGAAAAATTCATATACCAGTATTTCGATAGCAACTTACTACCTTCTTCAGTGAACGTTTTCGATTGATTCGAAAACGTTCACTGAAGAAGGTACTAAGTTGCTATCGAAATACTGGTATATGAACTTTTCATTTACCGTGGTTGAATTAAAAGGAATCTTTCTATTGCTTTGATTAACAAATTTGACGTCTAATAGACTATAGAAAAATATGAAAAATTATCTCAACCGTCAAAAATGACATAATTGAAATACTGAACCAATTGACAAAAATGACAAAAATGACAAAAATGACAAAAATGACAAAAATGACAAAAATGACAAAAATGACAAAAATGACAAAAATGACAAAAATGACAAAAATGACAAAAATGACAAAAATGACAAAAATGACAAAAATGACAAAAATGACAAAAATGACAAAAATGACAAAAATGACAAAAATGACAAAAATGACAAAAATGACAAAAATGACAAAAAAGACAAAAATGACAAAAATGACAAAAATTACAAAAATGACAAAAATGACAAAAATGACAAAAATGACAAAAATGACAAAAATGACAAAAATGACAAAAATGACAAAAATGACAAAAATGACAAAAATGACAAAAATGACAAAAATGACAAAAATGACAAAAATGACAAAAATGACAAAAATGACAAAAATGACAAAAATGACAAAAATGACAAAAATGACAAAAATGACAAAAATGACAAAAATGACAAAAATGACAAAAATGACAAAAATGACAAAAATGACAAAAATGACAAAAATGACAAAAATGACAAAAATGACAAAAATGACAAAAATGACAAAAATAACAAAAATAACAAAAATGACAAAAATGACAAAAAAGACAAAAATGACAAAAATGACAAAAATGACAAAAATGACAAAAATGACAAAAATGACAAAAATGACAAAAATGACAAAAATGACAAAAATGACAAAAATGACAAAAATGACAAAAATGACAAAAATGACAAAAATGACAAAAATGACAAAAATGACAAAAATGACAAAAATGACAAAAATGACAAAAATGACAAAAATGACAAAAATGACAAAAATGACAAAAATGACAAAAATGACAAAAATGACAAAAATGACAAAAATGACAAAAATGACAAAAATGACAAAAATGACAAAAATGACAAAAATGACAAAAATGACAAAAATGACAAAAATGACAAAAATGACAAAAATGACAAAAATGACAAAAATGACAAAAATGACAAAAATGACAAAAATGACAAAAATGACAAAAATGACAAAAATGACAAAAATGACAAAAATGACAAAAATGACAAAAATGACAAAAATGACAAAAATGACAAAAATGACAAAAATGACAAAAATGACAAAAATGACAAAAATGACAAAAATGACAAAAATGACAAAAATGACAAAAATGACAAAAATGACAAAAATGACAAAAATGACAAAAATGACAAAAATGACAAAAATGACAAAAATGACAAAAATGACAAAAATGACAAAAATGACAAAAATGACAAAAATGACAAAAATGACAAAAATGACAAAAATGACAAAAATGACAAAAATGACAAAAATGACAAAAATGACAAAAATGACAAAAATGACAAAAATGACAAAAATGACAAAAATGACAAAAATGACAAAAATGACAAAAATGACAAAAATGACAAAAATGACAAAAATGACAAAAATGACAAAAATGACAAAAATGACAAAAATGACAAAAATGACAAAAATGACAAAAATGACAAAAATGACAAAAATGGAAAAAATGACAAAAATGACAAAAATGACAAAAATGACAAAAATGACAAAAATGACAAAAATGACAAAAATGACAAAAATGACAAAAATGACAAAAATGGCAAAAATGACAAAAATGACAAAAATGACAAAAATGACAAAAATGACAAAAATGACAAAAATGACAAAAATGACAAAAATGGCAAAAATGACAAAAATGACAAAAATGACAAAAATGACAAAAATGACAAAAATGACAAAAATGACAAAAACGACAAAAATGACAAAAATGACAAAAATGACAAAAATGACAAAAATGACAAAAATGACAAAAATGACAAAAATGACAAAAATGACAAAAATGACAAAAATGACAAAAATGGCAAAAATGACAAAAATGACAAAAATGACAAAAATGACAAAAATGACAAAAATGACAAAAATGACAAAAATGACAAAAATGACAAAAATGACAAAAATGACAAAAATGACAAAAATGACAAAAATGACAAAAATGACAAAAATGACAAAAATGACAAAAATGACAAAAATGACAAAAATGACAAAAATGACAAAAATGACAAAAATGACAAAAATGACAAAAATGACAAAAATGACAAAAATGACAAAAATGACAAAAATGACAAAAATGACAAAAATGACAAAAATGAAAAAAATGACAAAAATGACAAAAATGACAAAAATCACAAAAATCACAAAAATGACAAAAATGACAAAAATGACAAAAATGACAAAAATCACAAAAATCACAAAAATGACAAAAATGACAAAAATGACAAAAATGACAAAAATGACAAAAATGACAAAAATGACAGAAATGACAAAAATGACAAAAATGACAAAAATGACAAAAATGACAAAAATGACAAAAATGACAAAAATGACAAAAATGACAAAAATGACAAAAATGACAAAAATGACAAAAATGACAAAAATGACAAAAATGACAAAAATGACAAAAATGACAAAAATGACAAAAATGACAAAAATGACAAAAATGACAAAAATGACAAAAATGACAAAAATGACAAAAATGACAAAAATGACAAAAATGACAAAAATGACAAAAATGACAAAAATGACAAAAATGACAAAAATGACAAAAAAGACAAAAATGACAAAAAAGACAAAAATGACAAAAATGACAAAAATGACAAAAATGACAAAAATGACAAAAATGACAAAAATGACAAAAATGACAAAAATGACAAAAATGACAAAAATGACAAAAATGACAAAAATGACAAAAATGACAAAAATGACAAAAATGACAAAAATGACAAAAATGACAAAAATGACAAAAATGACAAAAATGACAAAAATGACAAAAATGACAAAAATGACAAAAATGACAAAAATGACAAAAATGACAAAAATGACAAAAATGACAAAAATGGCAAAAATGACAAAAATGACAAAAATGACAAAAATGACAAAAATGACAAAAATGACAAAAATGACAAAAATGACAAAAATGACAAAAATGACAAAAATGACAAAAATGACAAAAATGACAAAAATGACAAAAATGACAAAAATGACAAAAATGACAAAAATGACAAAAATGACAAAAATGACAAAAATGACAAAAATGACAAAAATGACAAAAATGACAAAAATGACAAAAATGACAAAAATGACAAAAATGACAAAAATGACAAAAATGACAAAAATGACAAAAATGAAAAAAATGACAAAAATGACAAAAATGACAAAAATCACAAAAATCACAAAAATGACAAAAATGACAAAAATGACAAAAATGACAAAAATCACAAAAATCACAAAAATGACAAAAATGACAAAAATGACAAAAATGACAAAAATGACAAAAATGACAAAAATGACAGAAATGACAAAAATGACAAAAATGACAAAAATGACAAAAATGACAAAAATGACAAAAATGACAAAAATGACAAAAATGACAAAAATGACAAAAATGACAAAAATGACAAAAATGACAAAAATGACAAAAATGACAAAAATGACAAAAATGACAAAAATGACAAAAATGACAAAAATGACAAAAATGACAAAAATGACAAAAATGACAAAAATGACAAAAATGACAAAAATGACAAAAATGACAAAAATGACAAAAATGACAAAAATGACAAAAATGACAAAAATGACAAAAATGACAAAAATGACAAAAATGACAAAAATGACAAAAATGACAAAAATGACAAAAATGACAAAAATGACAAAAATGACAAAAATGACAAAAATGACAAAAATGACAAAAATGACAAAAATGACAAAAATGACAAAAATGACAAAAATGACAAAAATGACAAAAATGACAAAAATGACAAAAATGACAAAAATGACAAAAATGACAAAAATGACAAAAATGACAAAAATGACAAAAATGACAAAAATGACAAAAATAACAAAAATAACAAAAATGACAAAAATGACAAAAAAGACAAAAATGACAAAAATGACAAAAATGACAAAAATGACAAAAATGACAAAAATGACAAAAATGACAAAAATGACAAAAATGACAAAAATGACAAAAATGACAAAAATGACAAAAATGACAAAAATGACAAAAATGACAAAAATGACAAAAATGACAAAAATGACAAAAATGACAAAAATGACAAAAATGACAAAAATGACAAAAATGACAAAAATGACAAAAATGACAAAAATGACAAAAATGACAAAAATGACAAAAATGACAAAAATGACAAAAATGACAAAAATGACAAAAATGACAAAAATGACAAAAATGACAAAAATGACAAAAATGACAAAAATGACAAAAATGACAAAAATGACAAAAATGACAAAAATGACAAAAATGACAAAAATGACAAAAATGACAAAAATGACAAAAATGACAAAAATGACAAAAATGACAAAAATGACAAAAATGACAAAAATGACAAAAATGACAAAAATGACAAAAATGACAAAAATGACAAAAATGACAAAAATGACAAAAATGACAAAAATGACAAAAATGACAAAAATGACAAAAATGACAAAAATGACAAAAATGACAAAAATGACAAAAATGACAAAAATGACAAAAATGACAAAAATGACAAAAATGACAAAAATGACAAAAATGACAAAAATGACAAAAATGACAAAAATGACAAAAATGACAAAAATGACAAAAATGACAAAAATGACAAAAATGGAAAAAATGACAAAAATGACAAAAATGACAAAAATGGAAAAAATGACAAAAATGACAAAAATGACAAATATGACAAAAATGACAAAAATGACAAAAATGACAAAAATGGCAAAAATGACAAAAATGACAAAAATGGAAAAAATGACAAAAATGACAAAAATGACAAAAATGACAAAAATGGCAAAAATGACAAAAATGACAAAAATGACAAAAATGACAAAAATGACAAAAATGACAAAAATGACAAAAATGACAAAAATGACAAAAATGACAAAAACGACAAAAATGACAAAAATGACAAAAATGACAAAAATGACAAAAATGACAAAAATGACAAAAATGACAAAAATGACAAAAATGACAAAAATGACAAAAATGACAAAAATGACAAAAATGACAAAAATGACAAAAATGACAAAAATGACAAAAATGACAAAAATGACAAAAATGACAAAAATGACAAAAATGGCAAAAATGACAAAAATGACAAAAATGACAAAAATGACAAAAATGACAAAAATGACAAAAATGACAAAAATGACAAAAATGACAAAAATGACAAAAATGACAAAAATGACAAAAATGACAAAAATGACAAAAATGACAAAAATGACAAAAATGACAAAAATGACAAAAATGACAAAAATGACAAAAATGACAAAAATGACAAAAATGACAAAAATGACAAAAATGACAAAAATGACAAAAATGACAAAAATGACAAAAATGACAAAAATGACAAAAATGACAAAAATGACAAAAATGACAAAAATGACAAAAATGACAAAAATGACAAAAATGACAAAAATGACAAAAATGACAAAAATGACAAAAATGACAAAAATGACAAAAATGACAAAAATGACAAAAATGACAAAAATGACAAAAATGACAAAAATGACAAAAATGACAAAAATGACAAAAATGACAAAAATGACAAAAATGACAAAAATAACAAAAATGACAAAAATGACAAAAATGACAAAAATGACAAAAATGACAAAAATGACAAAAATGACAAAAATGACAAAAATGACAAAAATGACAAAAATGACAAAAATGACAAAAATGACAAAAATGACAAAAATGACAAAAATGACAAAAATGACAAAAGTGACAAAAATGACAAAATGATCAAAATGACAAAAATCACAAAAAATGACAAAATTCGGGAAATTTATTTTTACCTTCGATTTTTTGTTCAACAATGCACAAAAATAAAAATTTACACAAGTTCTGGTGATTATCCATTTTTTAGTTGGTACTTTTACAATATGTAATTCTGTATTTATTGTTACTTTAGAGAGTTGGTTCTAAGATTTTTAGATCTCAGGGTTTGAGAAATTCAAAAATGACTTAAAAGCGTCTTAGTCTGATTTTCATAGTTTTTTTCGAGCACCAAATAACTGATTTTCAGCCTTTTTCTAAAGCAGTTTTTATTTGATTCTGAAAGTAAAGTAAATAAATCCATCCTAATCAATGGTTGAGCACCACTAACCCATGTATCTAGCCACTTGCTCCCTGAATGTGCACTTCGCTACCTCTACTTCTACCATCGTCTGGGGAAACGCGCGACGGAGACGACGGCAAGATATCAAATTCTCACCATGAGGAAGCTAATTGTTACTCATTTTGTTTTGTGGTTTCACGTCTTCGCAGCACCACAACTTCACCACTTTATTCATCATCTTCGCATGTCTGTCCTAGTTGTTGTTGTTGTCGACCCACGTTTCATTGGGTCCGGTTTGTCTTATAGTTGTGGTTCATCGGCTTGACGCTTCTCGGTCCCCTAATTAGACTGATAAAACCGAAACGCCCGAAACGTTCTTGAACAAAAAAAAAACAAAATCAACAAAACACATCTACCTGCCCCAACTTTTTGTCGGCAACAGTGATGACTGATTGACTAACTTTTCCTCCATCCCCACGCTCGATTCAATCAAAAATGTGACATCATAAATCTCTGTCTCCTTCCTCCATTTCCTTCCTGCCCACTCTTTAAACATTCCCAGTCAGATCCGATGTTGTGACAAGGATTTCCAGCGAAGCCACACCACAATGGATCTCGTCATAATCAATTTAACCGTAACTACATTCATTATCAAACCATACACAGTTGCCACGCCGTCTGAATCCACCCTCGAAGCCGACTTCCGTCCGCGCCAAAAAGCCAAACGCAAATCCCGCACAATCGAAACTCAAATTGCCTATTTATTCACATGTAAATTTCATCCCAACTCAAATAGAATTCAAATCCCGGCGACATTTACTTCTCTCCCCTTTTTTTTGTAGGAGGCAGCAGACGAGTCGAGTCGTCGATTCGATGATGGTGGTGACGATTTCGTCCCATTGGCACCTCGGCATTGGAGTTAGTGTTTTTTTTTTGCAATTTTCCTACTACCAGCTGATGGAAGACTGCTTTTGCCGTCAGGAAGGACACATACAAGTTGCAAATTTGCACTCACACAAACATCAGTCTATAACTGGTTGACGGTTTTGCCATGCTCTTAGAAGATTTTCCTGCTTTCGATGATTAGGTGTGGGAATGTTATGATTTGAACTTCATTAGGAATTAACATGGTCGTCTCTATCTTAAAAAGGATGATAAATCAATTCCATCAGCTGGCAACATTTTGAAAGAGTCAATGCGCGCACGTGAAGCGAACTTTGCATTTTTTTTCTGCGGAAGGATTAAAAAATAACAATTTTCATGAAAAACTCCTCTGCGGTTTCCACCATACCTTTTATTTATCTATGCTTATGCTTATTGCTTATTGCTTATTGCTTATGCTTATGCATATTAAACATACACAGCCAGAACTTGTCTGCATCCCGGTGATCAGTAAAAGTATATTAACTACGCATCCTTTCTTGGGGCCAATGTGCTATATTGGAAGTTGTTCACGGAACAATATTTTTAATATAGTAGTAATATATAGCAGCAGCTTTATAAACCTGCACTTCCTAAACCAATCCGCCTTACCCCCCCGAAGCAGTATTAAAATTCTGCGCTTCTTCAGCCGATCCCGTCCCTATCCACCGGACGGTCAAATAAAACAAACAATCAGCAGAAGCTGGTTTAAAATCTGCGCCTAAGCCGATCCATATATTTCCACCAGAACGCCAAATCAAATAAAAAAAAACAGCAGCAGCTTAAAAAACTGCGCTTCCTTAGCCAATCAGTCTATTGCCACCAGAAGGCTAAATAAACTCAAACAATCCGCAGCAGCCTTAGAAATCTGCGTTTTCTAAGCCAATTAGCCTTTTTCCACCAGAACAGTCTTTAAATTCTGCGCTTCCTTAGCCAATCCGTCTTTTTCCACCGGAAGGGCAAATAAAAAAAAACATTCAGCAGCAGCCTTAAAAATGTGCGCATCCTAAGCCTATCCGTTTGTTTTTCCACCGGAAGGCCAAATCAAAACAAACATTTAGCAGCAGAAGCCTTTAAAAGTTGCGTTTTCAAAGCCAATCCTTATTTTTCTTCATTGGAAGGGTAAATCAAAACAAACAATCAGCAGCAGCCATAAAAATCTGCGTTTTCTTAGCCAATCCGTCCGTATCCATCTGAAGGCTAAAATAAAACAAACAATTAGCTGCCTTAAGAATCTGCGCTTTTCAAGCCAATCCGTCTTTATCCACCAGAAAAGTCTTCAAATTCTGCACTTGTTCAGCCGATTCCGTCTTATCCATCCAGTGGCCAAATCAAAGCAAACAATCAGCAGAAGCTGGTTTAAAATCTGCGCTTCCTAAGCCAATCCTTTTTTTTCTCGAAAGAACGCCAAATCAAAATAAACAATCAGCAGAAGCTGGCTTAAAATCTGCGCTTCCTAAGGCAATCCGTATTTTTCCACCAGAACGCCAACTCAAAACAAACAATCAGCAGCAGCTTTAAACATCTGCGCTACCTGTTCCAATCCTTTTTTCTACCGGATTCCAAATCAGTTCGTAGCAGCAGTCTAGACCATCTGCGCTCTCTGTGTTTTAGTACCAACTACGCCATTGTCGTGATTTAACGATTCTTACGAATCTTATTTCAAAGATTCACCCGGATACGTCTGTCGCTTACAAGAATAGATCTTTGAATGACTTTGTTTTGTTTGTTTTGATAAGACTTGCCAAAATAACAAACATTGTCATGGGATTTTTTTTATTCATCTTCTGTGATTCCGAACTAAACTGTTATTTAATATTTTAAGAGGAGAAATCACCGTGAATTTGTTTTATGAAATGAATTTGCGGCTTTATCGGTGAGGGTTAAAGAGTTGAAATGAAAGACGGATAGAAGATCAGAAGAAAATTCTAAGGTGGTGAAAAGAGCGAAGAGCATTTGAAATAGAAGCTTGACCACATACTAAATTCTTTGTCCCACACCAATTAACTGTATTGAAGAAGTAGTACCCAATAGAGAAGGCACTACATTTTTCGATACAGTTAATTATGGATGGTTCGACCGCCATGTGAGTGTGCACATGTGCCGAACGGACAAAAAATTTAGCATGTGGTTGCTCTGTTAAGTCTTCTATTGTGCGATATCGTTCCATCGATGGCTAGGTAGATTTCTTATTTTCGTTTTGTGCGGATGTTCCAACTGGATTGAGTTGTCGCATACGGTCAACGGTCAGAAATCTTGGCCTAACTATTTTCGATTATCGGAACGATGTTTTGTAATTGATTTTTATAGCCGAATTATTTTTATTATTTTAAGAGGAGAAATCACCGTGAATTTGTTTTATGAAATGAATTTGCGGCTTTATCGGTGAGGGTTAAAGAGTTGAAATGAAAGACGGATAGAAGATCAGAAGAAAATTCTAAGGTGGTGAAAAGAGCGAAGAGCATTTGAAATAGAAGCTTGACCACATACTAAATTCTTTGTCCCACACCAATTAACTGTATTGAAGAAGTAGTACCCAATAGAGAAGGCACTACATTTTTCGATACAGTTAATTATGGATGGTTCGACCGCCATGTGAGTGTGCACATGTGCCGAACGGACAAAAAATTTAGCATGTGGTTGCTCTGTTAAGTCTTCTATTGTGCGATATCGTTCCATCGATGGCTAGGTAGATTTCTTATTTTCGTTTTGTGCGGATGTTCCAACTGGATTGAGTTGTCGCATACGGTCAACGGTCAGAAATCTTGGCCTAACTATTTTCGATTATCGGAACGATGTTTTGTAATTGATTTTTATAGCCGAATTATTTTTATTATTTTAAGAGGAGAAATCACCGTGAATTTGTTTTATGAAATGAATTTGCGGCTTTATCGGTGAGGGTTAAAGAGTTGAAATGAAAGACGGATAGAAGATCAGAAGAAAATTCTAAGGTGGTGAAAAGAGCGAAGAGCATTTGAAATAGAAGCTTGACCACATACTAAATTCTTTGTCCCACACCAATTAACTGTATTGAAGAAGTAGTACCCAATAGAGAAGGCACTACATTTTTCGATACAGTTAATTATGGATGGTTCGACCGCCATGTGAGTGTGCACATGTGCCGAACGGACAAAAAATTTAGCATGTGGTTGCTCTGTTAAGTCTTCTATTGTGCGATATCGTTCCATCGATGGCTAGGTAGATTTCTTATTTTCGTTTTGTGCGGATGTTCCAACTGGATTGAGTTGTCGCATACCCTCACCGATAAAGCCGCAAATTCATTTCATAAAACAAATTCACGGTGATTTCTCCTCTTAAAATAATAAAAATAATTCGGCTATAAAAATCAATTACAAAACATCGTTCCGATAATCGAAAATAGTTAGGCCAAGATTTCTGACCGTTGACCGTATGCGACAACTCAATCCAGTTGGAACATCCGCACAAAACGAAAATAAGAAATCTACCTAGCCATCGATGGAACGATATCGCACAATAGAAGACTTAACAGAGCAACCACATGCTAAATTTTTTGTCCGTTCGGCACATGTGCACACTCACATGGCGGTCGAACCATCCATAATTAACTGTATCGAAAAATGTAGTGCCTTCTCTATTGGGTACTACTTCTTCAATACAGTTAATTGGTGTGGGACAAAGAATTTAGTATGTGGTCAAGCTTCTATTTCAAATGCTCTTCGCTCTTTTCACCACCTTAGAATTTTCTTCTGATCTTCTATCCGTCTTTCATTTCAACTCTTTAACCCTCACCGATAAAGCCGCAAATTCATTTCATAAAACTGTTATTTAATGTTTTTAAAATAGATTTGATTTATTTTTTACGCATTCTTCATCTCATCTCTACAGATTGCACCGTTGAAATTTTTTGCAGTGCCACTGTTAAAAGTCTTTCAATATGGTATTTAACTTTTTCTGAAACAACGTATCTGCAAAGTGTTTGAAAAATGTTTTTTTTTTGATAATTTTTGAATAATTTTCACTGTTTTAATCAACAAATACACAAAATTTCCTAATTTCTAAGTTGGCCTTGAAGGAGTGTGGTTGCTTTTTTTTTCTTTCCGTCGCGTTTTGTCTACTCAGCAAAATCTCTTTCACAAATTTGCAGTAAATTTTTTAATTGGAACATTATTAACGGAAATGGTGCAAATTGATTTCATTATCACCTGAGCTGTTGATTAGCCCTCAGTGTTTGTAAAATGAGATTTCGTCTTTTATGGATTTGGCAAACCCACGTTGGATAACATTTTCGCGTGAGTTCATTAAAACGCGGAGTTGATGCAAGGATGAACATCTATTGAAACAATAAGGACAATTTCATTAAAAACCGATGTGATTTTGAGAGTTTGGGTTCAAGAGTAACCCAGGGTAAGTACAGATGATGAAAAATACAGAAGCAAAGCAAAAATCGGTTCTTGCAAGTTTTTGTTATCTTTGCTTGAAGTTGTGCATATCGCGGCCTACTGTCACTCTCAGCCAAGAAAAAAATAATCGTGCAGAGGAAAGGGGTGTAAATAATAGGTTATTCGATCCGTCATATTTCAGAATCAGCCAAGATAAATTTGAGAGTTGAAAAAAATTTAAAATAAATCGAAAAAGTGGTGGGAGAATGATTCCACAAAAGTGTGCACAAGTGTCGAAGAATTTATTTGAAAAGCAAAGTATCTCTTAGCGGTTGTTATTTTCTGAAAATTTTAAATTGTGGTGATTGGTGCTAAATTTCTGAATTGCTCGAAATTTTCGTACAAAATAATAGCTGCCAAAGTAAATAAAAGCACAATGAAAATCCAAAGGCTTCGGTGTTTTTTTTTTCTAGTTGGAATTCACAGGAGCATTATAAGCTCATAGACTTATGTACATTTAAAGATAGAAAATTCGGGCATTCTATTTACAAATTTTCAAACCAAAATCTGGATAATAGGATCCAGGAAAATTAGCTTAGCTTAGCTTAGCTTAGTTGACTACTCATATCCACCTTAAATCATTGAACTTGAAGTGCTTAGATATGGTCATTATTTTAAAACTTCAGATAGTGTATTATATTAGACTTTGCTCAATTTACGCACTTCAAATTGCATGATCGTTGGCGTGGCTAAGCAGAACAAGTTCTACCTCGCCAATGGTTGCTACTCCGTGATTGATCGAGGCCATCAATTTTGTGCAAGGGCCAAAAGAATGGTGCTTGGGACTAGCAGTTCATTCACAATGCACAAAACTCATACTCTCCCTTTGAAAATGATCAATAACGGCGCCGGCCACGTCCTAGTAGTCAATGAGGAATGAAGGAAGAATTGTTAGTCGGATATTTTCTAGGATCAATCAACAGCCCTTTGTCCCTTTATATTCCAAAGAAAAATTTTGAAAATTTCAGAAACAAAGGTAAGTCAATATCACCAACTATAGAAACCATCTATACGTCTGCGAATCTATATTTAAAGATCCAAGGAAAGGGTTGTGTTTGTAGAGGAGGGGTTATAAATCAGGATCCATCTTGGTGAATGGTGCGATCGAATTTTCCTACACCTCCTATGCTCCTAGATTTTTCTTAAGGAAACTCCTATTTCTTATATTGAGGCAGTCATGCAAAGTTTAAACGAATAGAAAAAAATGTGTTTAAATTTTTCTATAAACTAACTTGTTTTCCTAATTCTTGTTCCTGGTACACTAATGTGTTTTCAAAAACGACCATTTAGATAAAAAATACTTCTATCAAACTTCGAAGCATATTTACAAGGAGATATTTAAAATATACAAGTTTTGTTAATGGATGAAGTGATTCTCCTTTTGCTTCTTTTAATTTTTAATTTGTTGTGTAGGTTGTGATAACTAATAATAGGATCCAGGAAAATTTGACAAAAATTCAAGAACTATTCAACAAAAATAAAGATACAAAAAATTTTTGGATTTTATATTTTTTCCTTTGAAAAACATAACCAGATTTGAAAAGTATTTCAGTCTCCCAAAAAATCGTTAAGTGTAAATAATTTTAATAAATCAAGATTGAAAATTTTCAATTTTAAAAAGACACACACCGTCTTAGCCGATTCAGGCTTACAGACTGAATAAATGACATGGACAACTTAAGATTAACATTTAATACCCAGTACCGAGATGGGAATCGAACCCATGCCATCAGTGGACCAGCGATTACCATCTTACCATGCTAACCACTCGACCACCGAGACGTACAATTTTGGGCATATTTTTTTTAATAGATTTTCATTTGATTCTCCAAAAAAAAAAAAATGTGATCGTATCCGAACAAAATCAGAAATTTTCAACAATTTTTTTTCAACCAGGCCGAGCCAAACTCTTAAAATTTGTTTTATTTTATATTCGGGCAAGTCCGGGTAAAACCGGATAACCTGACCAGGCTTATTTTGTTTATTTGATTCAAACTTATAATAGTGCTTTTTTTTCAAAAGCCTTCAAATTCGAAAAAAAAAACAATTTAAAACTAAATCAATTTTTCTAAAGAAAAAATAAAAGATTAAAATTTAGCGAAACAAATCGGATTTATGCAAACTCGATCCAAGTTAAGATTTTAGTTTAAAATTTGATTCTTGAAAAAACTGCTATATAATAGAACAATACCCCCAAAACAAATGGAACTTCCTGCAATTTCATTAAGAGAAGATTTTCATTAATTATTCATTATTAAAATCAATTCCTGTGGATGTTGTTTTTTTTCACAAGTCAAAACATGCAAAATGAATTCAAATTCTACTTAATTTTTATCATTTTCAGCTATATTGTGCAAACGAACCGACTTTGGAATTTTTTTTTAAATTGATCTAAGAAACAGAACTATGAGCCTGCAATGTCTTGCAATTTAAATCCTTTACTGGAAACGACTTCTTGATAATTTTTTTCTGATTAAGGAGCTCATTTACGAGCTGAATCTGAATCTAGAACCTGAATTCAAAATTTAAATTTTCAGTCTGTTTCGGAATTTCAATACATTTTCTGAAATGAACATAAAAACAATTCCTGATTCAAGAATTGAAACCAGTTTTAGAGCAATCATTTATCCATAAATAATTATAAATCGGATGTTTCGGGGTTCAATGATTATTCTTGATTTCAGTTTTGTAATTCAAATCCGACTTGCACATCTAACCAGAAATAAAAATGTCGAATGTTGAATCAATATCGCCATTTGGAAGCTTTGTTTTATTTTGAATTTTGATTTACATTAAATTTCATGAACTATGAATCTGAATATGAAACTTAAACTCAAAATGATTTGTAAGTCTTTTTTCATGATCGGAAAAAATATTTACTCAAATAAAAATTGCGTATGAATTTTGAAAATTATGAATCAAATGTTTAAGAAAATGTTAAAATTCAAACGACTATTCCAAAAAAAAACAGCTTTTCATTTCAATTTTAAATGATGATTCGAATCCAAAATCAAGAAATCTAAACTTAATATAAAATCCGAGATATGAAAACACAAATACAATTTCGATTTTTAAAATAAGGAACAAGAACCTCTGAAATAAGTAAAATTATATTTGATAATTCATTAAACAAAAATGAAAAACTACCAATAAGTGAGAATGTTTTGGTAAACTGTAGCTGAATTCTGAACCTGCGATTTATTTTCAAGGTTTGTACATCAGTTCTAAGTCAAGATTGTCACTATCGAACAATCCTACTCTATTATCAAAATTTGATTAAAAAAAATTTTTTTAGTGTACAACAAGATGACTTGCTTGCTTCTGATGGAAGCTTATGTCATTTTTGTCTTTTTTGTCATTTATTTCACTTATGTGATTTTTGTCATTTTTGTGATTTTTGTCATTTTTGTAATTTTTGTAATTTTTGTCATTTTTGTCATTTTTGTCATTTTTGTCATTTTTGTCATTTTTGTTATTTTTGTCATTTTTGTCATTTTTGTCATTTTTGTCATTTTTGTCATTTATGTCATTTTTGTCATTTTTGTCATTTTTGTCATTTTTGTCATTTTTGTCATTTTTGTCATTTTTGTCATTTTTGTCATTTTTGTCATTTTTGTCATTTTTGTCATTTTTGTCATTTTTGTCATTTTTGTCATTTTTGTCATTTTTGTCATTTTTGTCATTTTTGTCATTTTTGTCATTTTTGTCATTTTTGTCATTTTTGTCATCTTTGTCATCTTTGTCATTTTTGTCATTTTTGTCATTTTTGTCATTTTTGTCATTTTTGTCATTTTTGTCATTTTTGTCATTTTTGTCATTTTTGTCATTTTTGTCATTTTTGTCATTTTTGTCATTTTTGTCATTTTTGTCATTTTTGTCATTTTTGTCATTTTTGTCATTTTTGTCATTTTTGTCATTTTTGTCATTTTTGTCATTTTTGTCATTTTTGTCATTTTTGTCATTTTTGTCATTTTTGTCATTTTTGTCATTTTTGTCATTTTTGTCATTTTTGTCATTTTTGTCATTTTTGTCATTTTTGTCATTTTTGTCATTTTTGTCATTTTTGTCATTTTTGTCATTTTTGTCATTTTTGTCATTTTTGTCATTTTTGTCATTTTTGTCATTTTTGTCATTTTTGTCATTTTTGTCATTTTTGTCATTTTTGTCATTTTTGTCATTTTTGTCATTTTTGTCATTTTTGTCATTTTTGTCATTTTTGTCATTTTTGTCATTTTTGTCATTTTTGTCATTTTTGTCATTTTTGTCATTTTTGTCATTTTTGTCATTTTTGTCATTTTTGTCATTTTTGTCATTTTTGTCATTTTTGTCATTTTTGTCATTTTTGTCATTTTTGTCATTTTTGTCATTTTTGTCATTTTTGTCATTTTTGTCATTTTTGTCATTTTTGTCATTTTTGTCATTTTTGTCATTTTTGTCATTTTTGTCATTTTTGTCATTTTTGTCATTTTTGTCATTTTTGTCATTTTTGTCATTTTTGTCATTTTTGTCATTTTTGTCATTTTTGTCATTTTTGTCATTTTTGTCATTTTTGTCATTTTTGTCATTTTTGTCATTTTTGTCATTTTTGTCATTTTTGTCATTTTTGTCATTTTTGTCATTTTTGTCATTTTTGTCATTTTTGTCATTTTTGTCATTTTTGTCATTTTTGTCATTTTTGTCATTTTTGTCATTTTTGTCATTTTTGTCATTTTTGTCATTTTTGTCATTTTTGTCATTTTTGTCATTTTTGTCATTTTTGTCATTTTTGTCATTTTTGTCATTTTTGTCATTTTTGTCATTTTTGTCATTTTTGTCATTTTTGTCATTTTTGTCATTTTTGTCATTTTTGTCATTTTTGTCATTTTTGTCATTTTTGTCATTTTGTCATTTTTGTCATTTTTGTCATTTTTGTCATTTTTGTCATTTTTGTCATTTTTGTCATTTTTGTCATTTTTGTCATTTTTGTCATTTTTGTCATTTTTGTCATTTTTGTCATTTTTGTCATTTTTGTCATTTTTGTCATTTTTGTCATTTTTGTCATTTTTGTCATTTTTGTCATTTTTGTCATTTTTGTCATTTTTGTCATTTTTGTCATTTTTGTCATTTTTGTCATTTTTGTCATTTTTGTCATTTTGTCATTTTTGTCATTTTTGTCATTTTTGTCATTTTTGTCATTTTTGTCATTTTTGTCATTTTTGTCATTTTTGTCATTTTGTCATTTTTGTCATTTTTGTCATTTTTGTCATTTTTTGTCATTTTTGTCATTTGTCATTTTTGTCATTTTTTGTCATTTTTGTCATTTTTGTCATTTTTGTCATTTTTGTCATTTTGTCATTTTTGTCATTTTTGTCATTTTTGTCATTTTTGTCATTTTTGTCATTTTTGTCATTTTTGTCATTTTTGTCATTTTTGTCATTTTTTGTCATTTTTGTCATTTTTGTCATTTTTGTCATTTTTGTCATTTTTGTCATTTTTGTCATTTTGTCATTTTTGTCATTTTTGTCATTTTTGTCATTTTTGTCATTTTTGTCATTTTTGTCATTTTTGTCATTTTGTCATTTTTGTCATTTTTGTCATTTTTGTCATTTTTTGTCATTTTTGTCATTTTTGTCATTTTTGTCATTTTGTCATTTTTGTCATTTTTGTCATTTTTTTTTCTTTTTTTTGTCATTTTTGTCATTTTTGTCATTTTTGTCATTTTTGTCATTTTTGTCATTTTTGTCATTTTTGTCATTTTTGTCATTTTTGTCATTTTTGTCATTTTTGTCATTTTTGTCATTTTTGTCATTTTTGTCATTTTTGTCATTTTTGTCATTTTTGTCATTTTTGTCATTTTTGTCATTTTTGTCATTTTTGTCATTTTTGTCATTTTTGTCATTTTGTCATTTTTGTCATTTTTGTCATTTTTGTCATTTTTGTCATTTTTGTCATTTTTGTCATTTTTGTCATTTTGTCATTTTGTCATTTTTGTCATTTTTGTCATTTTTGTCATTTTTGTCATTTTTGTCATTTTTGTCATTTTTGTCATTTTTGTCATTTTTGTCATTTTTGTCATTTTTGTCATTTTTGTCATTTTTGTCATTTTTGTCATTTTTGTCATTTTTGTCATTTTTGTCATTTTTGTCATTTTTTGTCATTTTTGTCATTTTTGTCATTTTTGTCATTTTTGTCATTTTTGTCATTTTTGTCATTTTTGTCATTTTGTCATTTTTGTCATTTTTGTCATTTTTGTCATTTTTTGTCATTTTTGTCATTTTTGTCATTTTTGTCATTTTTGTCATTTTTGTCATTTTGTCATTTGTCATTTTTGTCATTTTTGTCATTTTTGTCATTTTTGTCATTTTTGTCATTTTTGTCATTTTTGTCATTTTTGTCATTTTTGTCATTTTTGTCATTTTTGTCATTTTTGTCATTTTGTCATTTTGTCATTTTGTCATTTTTGTCATTTTTGTCATTTTTGTCATTTTTGTCATTTTTGTCATTTTTTGTCATTTTGTCATTTTTGTCATTTTTGTCATTTTGTCATTTTTGTCATTTTTGTCATTTTTGTCATTTTTGTCATTTTTGTCATTTTTTGTCATTTTGTCATTTTTGTCATTTTTGTCATTTTGTCATTTTTGTCATTTTTTGTCATTTTTGTCATTTTTGTCATTTTTGTCATTTTTGTCATTTTTGTCATTTTTGTCATTTTTGTCATTTTTGTCATTTTTGTCATTTTTGTCATTTTTGTCATTTTTGTCATTTTTGTCATTTTTGTCATTTTTGTCATTTTTGTCATTTTGTCATTTTTGTCATTTTTGTCATTTTTGTCATTTTTGTCATTTTTGTCATTTTTGTCATTTTTGTCATTTTTGTCATTTTTGTCATTTTTGTCATTTTTGTCATTTTGTCATTTTTTGTCATTTTTGTCATTTTTGTCATTTTTGTCATTTTTGTCATTTTTGTCCATTTTTGTCATTTTTGTCATTTTTGTCATTTTTGTCATTTTTGTCATTTTTGTCATTTTTGTCATTTTTGTCATTTTTGTCATTTTTTGTCATTTTTGTCATTTTTGTCATTTTGTCATTTTTGTCATTTTTGTCATTTTTGTCATTTTTGTCATTTTTGTCATTTTTGTCATTTTTGTCATTTTTGTCATTTTTGTCATTTTTGTCATTTTTGTCATTTTTGTCATTTTTGTCATTTTTGTCATTTTTGTCATTTTTGTCATTTTTGTCATTTTTGTCATTTTTGTCATTTTTGTCATTTTTGTCATTTTGTCATTTTTGTCATTTTTGTCATTTTTGTTTTTTGTCATTTTTGTCATTTTTGTCATTTTTGTCATTTTTGTCATTTTTGTCATTATTGTCATTTTTGTCATTTTTGTCATTTTTGTCATTTTTGTCATTTTTGTCATTTTTGTCATTTTTGTCCATTTTTGTCATTTTTGTCATTTTGTCATTTTTGTCATTTTTGTCATTTTTGTCATTTTTGTCATTTTTGTCATTTTTGTCATTTTTGTCATTTTTGTCATTTTTGTCATTTTTGTCATTTTTGTCATTTTTGTCATTTTTGTCATTTTTGTCATTTTTGTCATTTTTGTCATTTTTGTCATTTTTGTCATTTTTGTCATTTTTGTCATTTTTGTCATTTTTGTCATTTTTGTCATTTTTGTCATTTTTGTCATTTTTGTCATTTTTGTCATTTTTGTCATTTTTGTCATTTGTCATTTTTGTCATTTTTTGTCATTTTTGTCATTTTTGTCATTTTTGGTCATTTTTGTCATTTTTGTCATTTTGTCATTTTTGTCATTTTTGTCATTTTTGTCATTTTTGTCATTTTGTCATTTTTGTCATTTTTGTCATTTTTGTCATTTTTGTCATTTTTGTCATTTTTGTCATTTTGTCATTTTGTCATTTTTGTCATTTTTTGTCATTTTTGTCATTATTGTCATTTTTGTCATTTTTGTCATTTTTGTCATTTTTGTCATTTTTGTCATTTTTGTCATTTTAGTCATTTTTGTCATTTTTGTCATTTTTGTCATTTTTGTCATTTTTGTCATTTTTTGTCATTTTTGTCATTTTTGTCATTTTTGTCATTTTTGTCATTTTTGTCATTTTTGTCATTTTTGTCATTTTTGTCATTTTTGTCATTTTTGTCATTTTTGTCATTTTTGTCATTTTTGTCATTTTTGTCATTTTTGTCATTTTTGTCATTTTTGTCATTTTTGTCATTTTTGTCATTTTTGTCATTTTTTGTCATTTTTGTCATTTTTGTCATTTTTGTCATTTTTGTCATTTTTGTCATTTTGTCATTTTTGTCATTTTTGTCATTTTTGTCATTTTTGTCATTTTTGTCATTTTGTCATTTTTGTCATTTTTGTCATTTTTGTCATTTTTGTCATTTTTGTCATTTTTGTCATTTTTGTCATTTTTGTCATTTTTGTCATTTTTGTCATTTTTGTCATTTTTGTCATTTTTTGTCATTTTTGTCATTTTTGTCATTTTTGTCATTTTTGTCATTTTTGTCATTTTTGTCATTTTTGTCATTTTTGTCATTTTTGTCATTTTTGTCATTTTTTGTCATTTTTGTCATTTTTGTCATTTTTGTCATTTTTGTCATTTTTGTCATTTTTGTCATTTTTGTCATTTTTGTCATTTTTGTCATTTTTGTCATTTTTGTCATTTTTGTCATTTTTGTCATTTTTGTCATTTTTGTCATTTTTGTCATTTTTGTCATTTTTGTCATTTTTGTCATTTTTGTCATTTTTGTCATTTTTGTCATTTTTGTCATTTTTGTCATTTTTGTCATTTTTGTCATTTTTGTCATTTTTGTCATTTTTGTCATTTTTGTCATTTTTGCTCATTTTTGTCATTTTTGTCATTTTTGTCATTTTTTGTCATTTTTGTCATTTTTTGTCATTTTTGTCATTTTGTCATTTTTGTCATTTTTGTCATTTTTTGTCATTTTTGTCATTTTTGTCATTTTTGTCATTTTTGTCATTTTTGTCATTTTTGTCATTTTTGTCATTTTTTGTCATTTTTGTCATTTTTTGTCATTTTTGTCATTTTTGTCATTTTTGTCATTTTTGTCATTTTTGTCATTTTTGTCATTTTTGTCATTTTTTGTCATTTTTGTCATTTTTGTCATTTTTGTCATTTTTGTCATTTTTGTCATTTTTGTCATTTTTGTCTTTTTGTCATTTTTGTCATTTTTGTCATTTTTGTCATTTTTGTCATTTTTGTCATTTTTGTCATTTTTGTCATTTTTGTCATTTTTGTCATTTTTGTCATTTTTGTTATTTTTGTCATTTTTGTCATTTTTGTCATTTTTGAGCTTTA